>NC_051044.1:24683534-25029367 GCF_904848185.1 Acanthopagrus latus | reverse complement strand
AGCAACATTCTTGAAACAGCTTCCCTGTTACTCTGGATAATCCACATGAAAACATGTAATAGAACTACTTTCTATCAAATAAATAGTCCCTATTTAAACAGTTAAACCTGTGTGGAAAGCTGTAAGTAACAGGCGCATTGTTGTGTTAAATCAAATGTTTTACTCTGAAACTCTGAAATCTTTGAAATAAAGAAAGAGAGAAAGAAGTGAGTGACAAAAGACACAGCATTCTATCAGATGCTAACTTTGTTATGAAGCACACAACCCCTGCAAGAAGTTCAAATTGAAGGAGCATGTGAACGATATGGTCTCAACAAACCTTTTTTTGCAAGTTTATTAGGCACTCATGGTGCTGGTGGCTGCTGGTCTGGACTGTTTAGGTACAGCAATCTCTACAGTCAAAGCAGAACATTGGTCTTTCCTTGAGCAGACTTTGGATACCTCTGATTTCCTCTTCTGTACAAATTCAGGGTAAGGCTGTGCACTAAAGGGCAGGTGGAAGGATTTCACGGTCATTGGCAGGTGCAGTCTGAAGGATTCAACAGGGATGGGCACAGGCAGCTCAAGAGGTGGAAGTGAAGGAGGTGGAACCACGCTGCTGGTGGATTTGAGCTGAGACTTTATCTTGGGCAGACGCTTTGTTTTATCTGCAGCGGGCCTCTTCTCCCTGATGGAGCCTCTGCGTTTCGGTGCTGAACGGGTGAAGGACCTCAGTGGAGGAAGTGGGCAGGGGCATTTGATCCTGAAGCCCTCGACAAGTAGGTTGACTCCGACATACTGTGGCACTTCTACTGCTGCCTGGAGACCACAAATAGCATCTGAAATTACTGTACATCACCTTCACAAATATGGGTCACTTAAAAATACATCATAACCTGAAGAAGAGGCAAAACTTTTTTCCCCTTACCTGTTTAAATATGAGCTGAAAGTCTCCAGTGTTTGCGGTGCGGTTTGCTCTCCGATCCAGGATGACTCTTAATGTGTCTTGCTGCACAGCAGTGCAGAGGCGGGCTGTCACAGGGGTGGAAGGAGCCATAGTGGGACTGGCATTGATTTCTATCAGCCATGGGCGCAGGTCACGTCCTAAGAAACACAGATGCCTTATCTTTTCATATTAAAGAAAAAACAATGACAAAAAGAAAAACAAACTATGTACATTTCCAGCTGCTGCAAGAGCTGTTGCAGCGTCCACTTCCTACCTAACATGAAGTCAGCACCATACAGCTCAAATGTGTTTTTGCGTGAGTCCATCAGATCCTGCGTTGTCTGCAATGCATGAATCACAGCCTTCTTCATCCCTGGGACAACCTCATCCTGCCACTGACCTTCCCGACCCTGGCTGGACAGAAAGGTCTTGAACTGGTCATCCGACCACATGTTGTCTGCTGGGATGCCTCCATGGCGCAGCTGGGAGGGCCTCAGGTGCTTCTGGATGGAGTTGTTGCACAGGTGGACAGAGCTGAAAGGACGGGGTGAAGTGAGGACAAGCAAGGACAGAGGAATTAGAGGAAATGAGTGAGACAGTGTAATGACATAAAGAGAGAAATGATACAAGCCTGGCACTACCTCTACACTTCAGTTTGCTTTCAAACTACTTCTCAGTGATCTTCTTTCTTTTATTACAGCTTGAAAACCAGATACATGTTCTTTCTATAATTCTGCCTGGCTATAACAAGTGAAGTGTAAAAAAGAGGGGACTGTGAGTGGGTAAAGGGCTTACAGAGACTATTTTTGCATGTACTGTAAAGCAGATGTCAACTTGAGTTTCTGGTATGATTTGAATGTTGCTAATATTAGAAACTTATTTGAATATACCCACAAGATAACAGTTATTTTCATGCCATGCACTGACACAAATTAAATCTCCCGCCACATACAGCAGGCAAAAACACACTCTGCGTCTTTCTCGCACTTCCCCTTTTTCAAATTTGACGTTCATCTGGTTTCACATCTGCTTCTGCCTTTTATCATTCATTCATTCCTTCACCAATGTCACTGTCTTACCTGTTCAGTGTATCCAATGAGTAAGGTTGCGTAGAAAAGCGCATATAACACTTCTTATAGAACCACACGGTCAAAGGGTTCCAGTCAGTGACCAGAAACCACTGTCTCAAGTCAAACTTGGTGCCGTGGACCAGAAAGGGGCGCTCCAGGTACTTCTGTATCACCCACTTGCTTTCCTTGATTAGGGTTGGATCAACGTCCACCAGCCTGAGGATCTGATCCAGACGCTTGACGCATTTGATACCTAGAATGCATGTTAGCAAGTCAGTCGGCTTGCTATAGCAGATGTTACGTGTAGAGACTGACTTCTCACCTCTGCCTCTGGACTTTGCTCCTGGTTTGATGATCCAGATGTTGTGTAAGCCATCTATGTCCAGCTGTGGACAGACCGCCGCCAGCCTCTGCAGCATGGCTTTGCAGCAGGCCACAAAGTGATCAGTGTTGTCAATCTCTGCTCTGCCACTGAGCGAGGAAACAGACGGAGGGAGAAACTGTAGCAAGGGACATGGAACCTTTACTGCTCATACACCCACAAACTGTACTCACTGAACAAGAAGGTAGTAACTGTCAATGAACTCTGCCCACTCCTCCTTTGTGAGTGTTGGTGGTGTCTCCAAGCTTTTGTCTATGTCGCGATGCTCGAGACTCTCCAGGAAGTCCTGGCACACTTTGAGTGCGCTGTCAATCATTTTGGAAAGGACCACAGGCTTGGATCGCTGTTTGCTTGGTTTCCTCTGATCTGAAAGGGGAGCGAGAAAGTGACGTCTGTCTTTATTTAGCTACACTGAGTACGAACACAGAGATGTAAGAGGTGCTCATACCCTGAATGCTGTGGCTCATTTGCTCTCCCTGAACACCCTGCTCCTTCTCCGCAATGTACTTCAGAAGACTGATGCAGGCTGTTCTCCTGTAGTCCTCTACACAAACGACACAGAGGGAAATACACAATGAAAGTATGAATGAAATCATAGGGATGGTGGAAATACATGCATTTTATATATTGTGATGGGCAATAATAGAGTAAGATCTGACCAATGAAAGCATGCTTCTCATCCTGTGCACAAAGTCTGTAACAGCGGGGAAAGAAGGTGTCTGGGTCGGCTGAATCAAACCAGTGCAGGTTCCTCAGGTTCACGCACAACCCCACCTGACAAGGCAGACAGTGGTATGTTAGTGTGGCAGGAGAGTACTGTTAATGAGAGAGGGGATAAAAGCTACTGTAAATGTGCAGTACCTTGGTGGCAAAGCTGCCTGCTCTTGCAAAATGATTAATAATCTGTTCTTTCTGCAAGCTGTTGCTGTTGATGGCGTCTCTACGATTTGTCCAGTAGAAATGAACTGTTTCATTCCGCACCAGACGAGACTGTATGAAAGCAAGAGAAAGATGAGGGCTGACACTGGCAGTCTAATGACGTTTGCTATTGAGAACTTTACATTTTCCAGCATGATTATCAGGCACTTTTACCATGAGATCACAGAGTTCACCTGGATCCTCCTCTTTTTCGACACTGTCTGAGTTGTCTGGGAAGAAGCAGGGTTGTTAATAAATGATCGGATGTAGACAGTCATCTGATTTCTATAACAGTCACACTTTCATCGTCTGGCTAACCGTCATCATCATCGCTGTCACCAGCATCATTGGAGCTAGCTCTGCCCTCCTCGCTGTGATGCCGCTGAGTACGGCGGTTTGGGAGTTGCATACGCTGCTCCACCCAGCCTCGGGCCCTCAGTGCTGCCCTGATGACAGGGTAAGGGCCCTGGACAGAGAATACCTTATGCATCTGCGTGTACAGAGAGGAGTCACAGAAATGATGGACAGCTTTTAAAACAATTTGATCTTGGAAATAAACTTTGAATTCTTCCAGTAATGTAACTCACCTTGACGGCCTCATCCACAAATACTTTGGCTGTCCTCAGTCTCTCTGGATTAAGAACAAGTGGGCTGAACAAATGTTGATGAACTCTGCCCTCAGGAGGGGTAGCTGTCAGACACACACACACTTACAAACTGCACTTAGGACTTAATACTGCAAGGGTATCAGTGTTGACTTGCGAAGTATACCTACCTGTTTGCAGGCATTTGCTTTTACCTTGCCTGCACGGCTGGACCACAGGTGTAACCCTCTGGTCATTAGTTCGGCCCTCTGTTTCTCCTGCAGTAACAGTTACATCAGAAAACACTCTGTCATACAACTTACATCAGTGTAATGAGCCATCATTCATCCAGAATGATCCTAATCTACCAAAACATCTTTGTAGCCGATGACAGAAAGAACATCTTGTAAGAGAAAAGAGAATATTCACAAATGCATGGATACAGTTTTATCATAACATGGGACAAAACGTTTGGAACTGTAATCGATCTATCAAAAATGCCTACAAAATGGATGTGAAAACACATTAAAGATATAACTGCTGTTAGCATTTACACATACAACGATACAGCAAAAGACAATGTGACTAAAGCTTAAGTCTGGACATCTTCAGCTTGACGCCAAAAAGAGCAAGATCATGCAACTTTAATGCATGGCCTCTGAGTTCAAACATTTGGCCACCTGTCCAGAGTGTGACCTCATGATTAATTCAGCACTTGTGATCTATAAGCGGACGCTATGAATACCGAGGCTAAGTCCTCTGGAGGTGTGAAGTGATACAGCAGAGACCTGTCTCATCAGGTCACAACTGACATTATAGCATGTGTACTACCCATTTAAAAACAGATGGTTCCAATGCTGTGCAGGCCACCCTTTGATTAACAGTTCAAGAACATGTTTAGTGATTTCCAGCATTATTTTTCTGGTGTTCACACAGGGACAGTGTTTCCTGTGCTGCCTTCTGTTTCTCACCACTCTCTGGGCATGGCGTGCAGCATCTATCAGAAGCCTGGTGTCCCTCCTGGTCCTGCTGGACCGACTGACAGGACCTGGTCCTCTCCGTATTAACATTAGCTCTCATTCTTCAGGGGAACCTTTTCTCTCACTCTGATTCATGGTTTGGTCAGACACAAACTGCTGCAGAGGACACAGCATTTCAATCATTGCAACATTTAATCATCCAGCATTTATGATTTGAAAATCACACAGTTCAAAAGAATACACAAATGTTCCACAAGTAATAAACAACCATTAAAACTGTAAGCAACTTCAGGTGTCACACAGACACCTGTGGCTACTTTTAGATCAGCCTCTCTCCAAGTGCAGTGGACTATAAAGTGGGTCAAGTTGCTGTGCAGGAGACTGCTTGGCTACACCTGTCAGGTTTGTATCTAACAGCCCAGGTAGGCTGTGATACCCAGTCTGATTTCCTTCAGTTACCCGCTGAACAGAGGCCGGCAACTGGACACACAACCCAACAACAGAAATGCCCATTCAAACCCTGTCCTGTGCATCATGCACACAAAATATTCTGACATTTATTCAGTAAAGCCACCAAGTCATCTTTCTTTTGCAAAATTAGCATAACATCTTCTCTAAAACACACCACACTCTTAATGTCTCCCTTTAAAAAATATTGTAAAAGTAGCTCACTATAGGTGTCCCCTCAACCTATTGCCCATCTGTACAGCACGCCTGAAAGTAAGCCTGTTTCTTACCTGCTGAGGTCTGCAGGTGTACTGACTGTAGAGCAGGTTGAGTTTCAGTGGAGGAGCGCGCGGTGCGCCGGACATTCTCCTTGTTTATTGTTACCATGGCAACCGCCGAGTAGCCGCACATGCTAGCATTTACCAGGCGGTGAGTTTTTTTCAACCCTTCCTGTGTACGCCAAGGTAACAAAACCTTAAAGTTTATACGCACGCGTGGTGTTGTTTATTTTTACGAATAGCATTTCAGACAAATTCAACAGACTATCTGTGTATCCTGTACCTGTCAGTCACAGTATTTGACTCCTTATTTCTGACTCCTAACATTGATTTATGAAGAAGCCCTAACCCATATACTATACTTTAATTGCTACTTACACTGGTGTTAAAAAAGAAGTGCAAAATAAGTTCAGCTTAAGCTTGTAGATTTTTTAAATAATTATGATGTTTTTCGTTATGTTTAGGTATATTTGTCTTTGATCGTCGCCATTTTGGCTCCGGCAACGCGGGGAGGGGCGGGGCTGTTGTACGTCAAGGTGTCACGTGCTCTTGCTCTGCAGCCCGTGTCCAGGCAAATCTCCTCTCAACTGAGAGTTCACAAACGAAACTGTCGTTGTATACGCAAAGTCGTTACATAATTCACATATAAAGTGCAACGGCACGCCTCTTACTTATCATCACTCGAGACAGGTAAGCTGAGCAATGTTTCCTGTGGCCCATTTACAGCCAGAGGGGAAAGCTATGTTTTGTTTCTTGAAGTCAACTTAAGCTAACATGCTAACACCGCAGAAGTGTAGGCTAATCGTAGCTAACTAGCTAGTAGATACTTAGCTTAACTTTTTTTTCAGGTGGTCGAATCAGCTGTAAAATGTGTGGAAGAACCGCTTGTACGCTTGCTCCTGACGAGGTGAGCCGAGCCTGCTCCTACAGAAACCGAGGAGGGCGGCGGAGACAACCCCGCTGGAGGGATGGAGATGAGGATAAATATCGACCCTCTTACAACAAGAGCCCCCAGACTATGAGTCCCGTTCTGCTGTCCCAGAGGCATTTTGATAAGGTAAGAACAGTTGCACAGTTGTGTATATTCATTATAAACACGCAGAACACCGGCACTTGCTGAAAGAATGACCCAGTAAACGTCATTAACACTTACCTGTCCGAACAATATGGCACATTAAGCCCTAATGTAGATCAGGATGAATGCATTGGACTGCACGATACAGTGCAGGTGCTCATGTTGTCTGTGTCTGCAGACTGCTCCTGTGGATGAGTGTGTGTTGGCCTCGATGCGTTGGGGTCTGGTGCCTTCCTGGTTCAAGGAGAAGGACCCGAGCAAGATGCAATACAGCACCACCAACTGCCGCAGTGAGAACATGCTGGAGAAGAAATCGTACAAGGTGCAAACACTTTATGGTACTGCTGAGCTATGTTCCCAGTGTTTTGTGTCTGTCTCTCAGTGTTGTGTATATGCACACATATCACTCTCTAATCACTTTTTCGTCTCCACTAAGGAACCCCTGCTTAAAGGACAGCGCTGTGTCATCCTGGCTGATGGTTTTTATGAGTGGATGAGGCTGGACAAAGTCAAACAGCCCTTCTTTATATACTTCCCTCAGACTCTGGAGAAAATAGAGGGTCAGGATGATGCCACATCCTCAGCTCGCAATAAGAAGAATTCAAAGACAGCATGCCCTCCAGTGCAGGCCTCCCCCGACTTAACTGAGGTTTGTATTGTTTTTTCTATTACAGTATAAGCACCATGAACATGTGCTTTCATCCAGAACAGAAGTAGAGAGAGTGCAGCTGTGGCGGAAATTACCACTGCTGAAAATATCCTGTGTGGGAGAGGAGCCAAAGTAAAAATGTGCATGTGTCCACCAGCTGTTTTTTTAAGAAATTTCATACATCGTTTTGATGTTATTGCCAGGCTGAGGAAGGTCAAAAAATTGAAAACCATACCATCAAATTCTTTCTTCTTTTTTTCATAAAATTTGATAATATTTACTACTTAAACACTTTTCCCCTCTGCTCTATGTGTTTGCCAGGGAGAAGAAGCAGCAAGTGAGTGGACTGGATGGAGGTTGCTGACTATGGCTGGACTGTTTGACTGCTGGACACCTCCAGATGGTGGAGAACCCCTTTACACATACAGCGTAATCACTGTGAACGCTTCCCCTAACCTGAAAAACATCCATCATAGGTAAGGGCAGTTAACTGAAAAACAGGCTCTTTTTTCCACTTGTGTTTGTAATGTAATGCTAAATTACTGTGTGGCTGTGTTTTAGGATGCCAGCAATCCTGGATGGGGAGGAAGAAGTGAGAAGATGGCTCAATTTTGGGGAGGTGAAGTCCCTAGATGCCTTGAAACTGCTCCAGTCTAAAGATATTTTGACTTTTCACCCAGTCTCTTCACTAGTAAACAACTCACGCAACAACTCTCCAGAGTGCCTTCAGCCAGTGGATCTCAACAGCAAAAAGGTATCAGGTTTACTGTGATGTTTTATTTGCTATGTTTGGATTTTAGCTGTGTAGTGTTGGCTGTTAGGCAAATACAGGTGTTTGAGCTGACAAATCTGACCCTTTATCCCCAGGAGTCCAAGCCCACAGGCAGCAGTAAAATGATGACGAGCTGGCTGACAAGCAGTGCATCTGCAAAGAGGAAGCAGCCCAACACGAGTGAAAGTCAAGAAGAGCAAGAATGCAAGGGTCAGCGCAAATCCACAGGAGGACTTCAGCAGTGGCTTCAGGGAGCCAACAAGAAACCAAGAACCAACTGAAGATAACAAATAAGTGTGACTGAACAGTCCACCTTGTTTCAGAGGCCATTTAGGCCTAAATTATTCCACATCACTATTTGAATGACTGTGAACGATTTACATTCTTGTATACACTTTTTTGTAATAAAACAACATGCTATAGATACTATTTGATTTCAAAATGTTCTCAATAAAATATCCAACACAGAATGCTTTATTCAAGATCTTTATTACCCTTATTACTTGAAACGCAAAGACATTTTGAAACAATGTAGATGCTATGCATTTATCATATTAATAATATAATAATGATGAATGCCAATACTTCCCCCACATTTTTTCTTCTTCTTTCAAAGTTACAGTATGTATGCTATCTTGTAATCTATAATGCATTTCAGAGTTTAAACATAATACGAACAGACAGATCTGATCGGTTAAAAGAAAAGTCAAGCACTTACACTGTTTGCCAACACGAGCAACTGGCAGAGTCAGATATGGAGATTTACAGCACAACTTTTTGCCTTCCCCACACAATGACTGAGAGGTTTGCAAATATACAAAGTCTTGCAATAATTGACAGTAAAAAGAAATGTACTAGCTAATAGTACTCAGTTATGAATGACATTTATACTTGAGAAAAAAAAATATCCCCAGGACTTCCAGGTAGAATGACACGCTGTCTTGATTTCGTTCATTCTCATGTAAAATATTGTACCAAGAATAAGTGATTACAAGACGAACCTTATTTTCCCCAACAGAGGAACAGCAAATACCATGTTAGGGACAGCACTTACATCAAGGAGCTGAGTCTGGATTCTCAGATCTCCTTAACCTGAGCTACAATTGCATTTATTGTGGCTCCAAAATGAGATGTCTGAACAAGTCTTTCATTACTGTAGGTGACAAAAAAGGGCCCAAAAAAGGAGAAAAAGATCTGTACACACTGTCTGATAGACTTGTCATCAAACTGGATGTTGCCAATTAGCAAGAATCAGCAGGCAGCATATTCATGTGATCCTCACATGCAACTTCACACGTTCTGATCCTTCATTTCTGACCCATTTAGGTATCAGGTTTTTTTGGGGGGGTTGCACGAGGTAAAGTGAAACCATTAAGTGTTTTTGGCGAGTGGAACAAATTTAAGCCACAACACAAATGAGTAAAATGGGGGCGCAGTGTTTCCTCTATTCATGCAGCAGTGGCGGGCTGTGAAAGTAAGAAAACAACCACCACTGCTAAAGAAACTTAATGATTAAAAAAGAACAAACATTAGTTTTCTAACTTTACTCAATCACACATACATGTATAGAGATAATGCTTCGATTTATCACAAAGTATCCAAATAAAAGCAGTTAGAACCAAAACTGGGTGTGAAACTAGCAATTTACATGGAACCGAAAATGAGATTAGCCCAAACCACCACCGCCATGAAAAAGTACGAGGGGAAACACTGGGAAGTAATAAGCATCATACAAGTAAATTCCATCATGTTTCCTTAAGGTTTTCTTTGGGCTAGGAGACTCATTTTTATAGAAAATGTGTTTTTTTTGTATATATAAGGAGGTGAGTGCAGCATGTCTGTGTGTAGTAGTATACTCTATGAGTGGGATGCTGCTTGTATGTTGGGCATCAGGGATTAACACAGTGGACCATGGGAAAGGGGATATATAGACAAGGCAAGACAGGGTAGTGCGAGCGGTGACGACCCCCCGTAAGATCTTCAGCGTCCTCAGCAGCTGCAGGTCTCCGCTGACGGCTTGGCTCGCTCGTTCCGGTCCAGCTTTATCGGTTCTGGGAACTCGTTGTACAACTCCACTTCAGTCTCCTGCAATCAGAGCGCACATTCGAGTGAGAGCCTGGATCCTCATCTCCCAGCTTTCAAAGAAACAAAAAACATTTTTTCCTCAACTTTGAAATGGCTGAGCAAGACTGTTCTCGCTGCAGTCCGTTACCTGTTTAAGGGCGTTGCGTGCGATAGTCTGGAAGGCCTGCTCCACATTGATTGCCTCCTTGGCGCTGGTCTCGAAATATGGGATGTTGTTCTTGCTCTGACACCAAGCCTGTGCTCGCTTGGTTGTTACCTGAAACAAAAAAGGAGCTGCTGTCAGACTTAGAGAGGCATGGGATAATGAATGTCTAATCCAATCAAACAAAACATATTTAGATCCGCTAGATCCAGATTTGTATTTGGATTCTCATCAAATTGTTCTCACTGATAGATACCAGCCACCTTAATACACTATAAAAAAAAAAAAAAAAAAAAAATATATATATATATATATATATATATATATATATATATATATATATATATATATATATATATATATATATATATATATATATATATATATATAGTCAAGATCTATGCATCATTCCATGAGAAATTAAGAAATGCCCTATCTCGCAATGGTACATAAAAGGAAGAAATATTCCTACATCCATCCCAAAATTTACGGGATGTATTCTGGGCTGAGACCCGTCCTCCATTTAAGTTTCGTGAAAATCTGTGCAGTAGTGTTTATGTAATCTGGCTGACAAATCACTCAACCAACCAATGGACACAGGTGAGAACAACCTCCCTGGCTGAGGTAAATACTTAGCTTCCACTATTACCAAGCACAGAGAGAAAAACAAATACAGTGATCCCCACATAGTATAATGTGATCTTGTGGACCCACCTGTCTGTTCTCCAAATCAATCTTGTTGCCCAGGACCACGAAGGGGAAATTCTCCGGGTCTCGGGGGCTGGCCTGGATCAAGAACTCGTCCCTCCAGCTGTCTAGAGTCTTGAAGGTGTTGGGTGCCGTCACGTCGAACACCAGGACGCAGCAGTCTGCTCCGCGGTAGAACGCTACGCCTAAAGACTGGAACCTCTCCTGACCTGCTGTGTCCCAAATCTGAGATAAAGAGTAGAGAAGGTACGGTGTGTTAACTTGCGCAAAATAATCAGATTACTGTAGATAAAGAGATTTAAGGTAATACTTTGACTGTAGTGTTTACATGAATCACATTAACCACATCCCCCTCATGTGTTTGTGCTATCGGCTGGATGTTTTTGTTGCTTGCCTTTATAGAATTTGGTTTTAATGCAGCAACACCAGCTATAATGTTGTTTGTGCAGACAAATGCAGCTTTGTAGTCTGTTTGTTCTGTCTCTATGTGGACCACGTGTAGAGTAAAATACTGAACAGGACAACATCAAAAGCCAAAGTAAACTCTATTATACAGCTCTGGTAATAAAGTTACACTTTGGACTTTAACCAAAATTCAGCTAAATTAACTCAACTAGGGTGAATTAAATATGACTGTTACAAAAGAATTATGGTTATGAAGGTAGACATCTCAGGTTAAAGCCTCAAAAATGTCTTTTTCCTTAAAGGCAATATAACATTTTGAGATGACATGGTGATGAACAGCGAACATTTTTAATATCAAGGCATTTTTATCAGCTTTTTATTTATTCAGATGTGACGCCTGTGTTTCAATGAGGGAGAAGTCAATGTCACATTGGTCTGAGTGTAATTTCCTCGTTACCTGCATCGTGACAAGTCTGTCATCCACCATGACTTCTTTCGTCAGGAAATCAGCACCTATTGTGGCTTTGTACTGGTTACTGAACTTCTTATTCACATACTGGTTCATCAATGAGGTCTTGCCAACTCTGGGGGGGGGTGGAGGGAAATCACAAGACAACATTCAGAGAGCATGAAGGGCAGAAACAAGTCAAACAGGAACAGTCACGTTGAAGAATTGATCGGCAAAGCACAAAAATGATTCCTCCCTCTTTGTATTAGAGCAATTGTCTTATCATTAGACTTGATTCAATACACAGATCTAGTGTTTTCCTTCCCATCAGACCCATCAACACTCACCCGGAGTCTCCGAGGATGATGACTTTGAGTAGGACTTTCTTCCTTGACGTCATTGTCCCACAGCTGTAAAGACAAAACGGTAGATCAGAGGGGATAGCAGACAGAAGCACATTCACACAGGAATTGCTGAGACAACGTGGACAGAGTCATGCCATCGTGGTGACCCTTCTGATATGGACCAACAGGTTTCACTGAAAGACGATAAGCTCAGTGTGCGTCTCTAAATACACTCCGAAGAAATGGACCAGTTCTCGGAATGAAACCCAGTGTAATGTCTCCCATTTCGAGTTTTCCTTCACTTCACAAACAAATACAAAGCTGTTATGTGGGTTAAACAATATGTTACACTGCGTTGTGGCGTAAGGCTCTTAAAACAATAGATGGAACAAACAATTCACATTTGAACTAAATACAGTAGGGTCAAAGAGTCCAAGACCACTAGAAAAATGTGCACAAATTTCCAAATGTCTTAGTATATTACCCCTTTTGCTTCAGTGAAAGGATGCACTCGAACAAGTATTGCCTCCACAAGTTTGAGTAAAACCTGATGACTCATACTATCCCAGCATGATTTGACAGTGTTCCACAAAACATCTTGTGGCGTTACAGAAATCTTGGCGTTCTCAGTTTTCAAACCCCCCCCCATAAATGTTTAATGGGGTTGAGGTCAGGCAACCATGAAGGAAAGTCAATGACAGGACCTCTTGGTGTTCTTTGACCTTCAATTAGTTCTTGCAATATCCTGCTGCACCACGCACCCTCTCCACAAATACCAAACCGGAGGGTGTAGCGTGTCTCTGAAGAATGAAGTGGTACTTCTCCTTGTTAAAGGTGGAGTCATTTCTGTGCAGGTGTCCAACTCCAGTGGAGGAAAAAAAAAAAAACAGCTCCGGACTTTAATATTCCCACCATGTTTCAATGTGGAACTGTCTCTTGTGTGCATCTGCTTACACACAGCCCTCTTTTAATGCCATGATTCTCAAACTTGAATTCATCAATTGACGGGACTTTTCCCAGTCATCCACTGTGTAAATTCTTGTATTCTTTAGCCCAAATTTAGTGTTTGGCCTTGTTTCATCTCCTGAGAGTAGTTTCAAAACTGATACACATCCTCTTAGACCTGTACCAGACAGCCTTCTTTTGACAGATCTTCTGCTGATTGGAGTCTTGCATTATTCATCTGTGATGACGGTGCTTTTTTATCTATCAGGAAACTAAGCTTGATAGACTGATCTGATGGTGGGTTCTTTTTCAGTCTGCTTGATCTTGCTCTGGATTTAACTGATCCAATTTCTGCAAAGTATTTTAAAGTTCCACGCACTGCCCTCTAGAAACTGTTACTCTAGCCACGATTTGAAGCTGAGAAAGGCCCTCTTTGCTTAGTTTAACAATTGGACTTCTGATACATTTGCTTAGTTCTGATGCCATGTTTCCCTGCAAGTGAACAAGCCTGGGATATGTACACCTAATCCATCCGAGTGCTTTTTAATACTTGCTTCAATGGAAGGGATACAATTCTTGGAAATCTGACCTTTTGTACAAAGAGTTAAGCTGGCCAAACCACAAATGTGCTTAAATTTGTTCCTGAGCTACAAATAATTCGGGATTTAAAATATGTCTTCTTCACTTTACACGTCAAAACATAACTGTGCATCCAAATGCTTCTAAATCCTCAACATGGCGTCATTTCCGTGTTTCCAATTTTTCCGTAAAACCATGAACAGATCTACAGTGTGGGTTCAGACTAGGGTTGTTGAGCTAAGATAACTGAAATCTTTTATTATTGTCACCACAGCTGGCTGTTTCCATTGTAGTGTAAAATGCTGATTGTGTGATATGAGTGCTTCTGACAAACCATTCAATGGAAAATAAAGCTTCATTGTGTCAGTCCCGACGCCACAATAAACTAAGAACAAAACTGGAACACAGTCAGTCTCCCTTAAAACATTCAGGATGGAGCCAGAAACTGTTAATAATTACATGTTTCTACTGGAGTGTATCATTATGATTTAGGCTGTGTTAATTAATCCACACCATCTGAAGTACGGATTGTTCTATACTAAAATCCATGTCTGATCAAACATCCTCATCTTTGTGCTTTCTCTAGACTTCTCAAGCATTTTAAGCCTTGGCTGACTGTGCCATGTAATAATAAACGACCTCATACAGTTGTTATGACCAAAGTCCAAACACTGTTACAGGTGGGCTTTAAAACCACTATTCCACTTGTGAAAGACCTTGGCGAGCGCATTATTGGATAAAAAAACGATTACTCATAGGTTCAATCCACACATCGCTCCACGTTCACGAACCCTTGTGAAAAAGAAAAGACACGGCTTGGAGCCATATCATCGCTGTTCTGTGGCGAAATTAGCATAGAGCTATCGGTGCGGCTCTCATAATCTGCACCCCATGACACTGTGTCAGGGACTGGTCACATGGTTTTAAAACACAGGACTAACGGAACCATGACTTGGCAGGCGTGATTAGCACAGCAACTGCTGTAGGTTCAAGTCAAGTATACAGACCGGTATAATCCACAGCTGTAATAAACTTGTCATGTGAATACTTCCACTTTATAAACCGACACAAAGACATTTTATATGACGATCATAAAAAGAAAAATCACACACACTTGCAGAGGACTAGCAAGGTAGAATAAACATTACATTTGGACATCGAGTGCTAATTAGCTATGCAATAAAATGCAAGAAGACAATATGAAATTGGCTGGGAGGAAGAACCGTTATCAAATGGAGGACCTTTTCAAAAGAACTACCGTTACAGCCAGTCGTTTTAGATACCGTGTCCACTAACAGTTCCCATATCAGTGACACTTCTTATTTTAAGCTAACGTTTAGTTAGCTAACAGGGCTTATTAACAAATGCTAAACCCAGTTAACGACAGCTATATTGTTAACAAATGTGATTAGTAAAACCAATAACTTATGTCAACCCATACCGACCTGGGCGATGATCCTGCGGTAAAAAATATCAAAAGTGGACTTTTCCTCCTCCTCGGTTGGAAGCGTTAGCTAACGCTCAGGCTAGCTAACAGGCTAACAGCTCCTTTAAATATCTGCTGTAAAAAAACAACTCGTTTCGAGCGTCGACAGCTAAATAATCTCCGACAGCTAGCCTCGCAGCTACCCCTGCTTATCAAAATCAACACTGCCACTACCGATGTATAGCTCTCTTCGCGATTTGGTACAATAGTCTGTCGCCCTATTCCCGTTGACGCTGGCTTTTCCTGTCAAGCTAACGCGCTAGCTGCTAGCCGAGCTGTGTGCACTTCCTCCAAAACAAGCTCGGTCCGTGAGGGCTGACGTCACGCGCTGGGCACGCCTTGTTCCACAGGACCTGAGATGTCACAACAACACGAATGACAGCGTTTATGATATTCCATCTGTCCTGCAGATCATATGACTGCTTACACCGCATCCAGTCCAAAGCCCGTACAGTTAAAACAGACAATATACATGGGATCAAATGTTTAAATGTATGGAGGACTTTGACTGCCAGAATGGAACGAAAGAAAGAAAGAAAGAAAGAAAGAAAGAAAGAAAGAAAGAAAGAAAGAAAGATGTGGCTCAGTGAATGAATTATATGCTAACAAACGCACAACCAGTGATGTCAAAAGTAAATATTGGGATACATTAAGTAATCACATACTGATTTAATGCAAATTTAATGTTTTACTAGTCCATATTTATCTACTTCCTTATCTATTTTTCAGTTTTGTATTGTATCCCTTTGTATTTTGCAAGATAATGAATACATACATCAATTAAAAATGAAGGAGTTATGAAGGAGTTATTAAATACGGTAAATATGGTAAAACAAAAGAAATAAATAGGGGGATTAACACAAAGGTTATTTAATACAGAAGTGATTTAAATCAGAAATATCAAATTTATGTACCTTTTGTAAAGTAATTAATGGCTAAATTTATTTTCAGTACTATTTTTGTACATTTAATGGTAAAGGCACTATTAATTTTGGGCCATTTATTTATTTCTTTATTGACTTTTTATTTTGGCAGTTTCAGCCCTGATACTGCTATAATTTAGAAAAAATGATCAGGACAACAAGAGAGCACTGGGCAAGATGTGGCCCTCTCCCCAATGTTTCCTCATTGCTCTCCTTCACACCAGCCTTTCCAAGCCACAGATCGGATGTCCAGATGTCACCTATCTTCTCATCTTCTCTCTCTGTAGATGGTGCCATGGAGGGTCTTGGCTTGCCAGGGTCCATTTGCAGAAGATCTGAATTCACACACCATGTCTGCTGATGAAGCATTTTCTTTGGTCCAAGATCCAGTTCACTGACACTGACAAATCTTGTGATGTTTTTCTTTTTTATTAACAACCTCACTCAGTCCCACCTCCTCTCCAGCCAGAGTACTCTGTATGGGTGCTGGACTAAATGTAATAACAATGAGTTTCCAGGTCTCTAGCTTCTACTAGCAGATTACATGTAGAAGACATTGGCCAGCTAACTAGACTAACTTGATTTCTGATGACCAATGTGGTGTGTGATGATAACTTTGAATTTGTTCTTTACTATTGAACTAACAATTTATTATGTTTCTTATTATATATGTAATTTCATGCTGCACTCTATCAATGCTCCCTTGTGATGCTTTCTATGTAAGTAAAATTTGTGGCATTTGTCAGGCTTTTGTTGGGTTTAGCTTACACACATGATTACACACAAGTCATTGATCTGTATTGGACATTACCTTTTAATGTGGTTTGGTCACCCAAGTACGTAATGAATTACCATCTGACTATATACAATAATTTAGCTACAGCATTATCCAGATGCACTGAAAAGACAAGTGTAACCAAAACTGAAAATGAAGTTATTATCTATTCACCCACATGCAGATGGAGAGTCAGGTTAAGTTTCGTAATCCTCAAAACAATTCTTCAGCTTCACGGCAAACAGTGTTTTGGCATTCTCCTAAATATCTGAAGTAGTTAATAAAATGATAGAAAATAAAAATTCTTTGGAAACTAAGTGATCCTTATAGAAGCCCTAAAGGGCCATGCATTCATACATTTTATTTCATCCGTTTTCCCGAGATAAAGGGATAATTTATTCGAGATCTTGAGATTACAAACTTTGTTTTCCTGCAATAACGACATAATCAATTTAAGATCTTGAGGAAAAAAAAAAACAATAGTGTAGTATATCAAATCATTGCAGGAAACATCATTCAGTGTAGCAAAATCAGAGGAGCAGGAGCATATCGATCACTATGTCACATATCTTTTCAATTAAGGCCTGACACAGGCTGAAATAGCATCATGCCTTGCTGTTACAGATAATATACATCTCTTAATCTGAAAAGACAGAGCCTGATGTCGCCCTTAACTACATTGCTGACCTTTTTTTATTTTTTGTGCTTTTTGTGTGTTCTGTGTTTTGTCATGTGCTATATGTGAACATGTGACGTTCTCTTGTGTCCAAAACAATAGTCTCCTAAGAGACACAATGAAAGCGACTAACTAACTTTCTACGAGGTCCCAGGTATCTCCGTGGATCTTGTGGCTGGTCAGCTATGTAGTTTAACGATGACATCAGGCTCATTTAGATTGAGATATACAGTAATGTGTGCATTATCTGTGAACCCATCGGTCAGCATGCCATGCCACTTGTGTGCAATGGAAATCGCAGGCCTATCATATCACAGTCATTATCTCGAAATCTCGAATTAACAAAATCGTTGTCTCTGGAAAACAAAGTTTCGTTATCTCAAGATCTCGAGAAAACAAATTAATTTACCTCACTATCACTGGAAAATGGGGGGCATAAAATGCATAAATGCATGGCCCTTTAAGGTGATTTGAAGAGATATTTACATTGAAATCTTTACTGTAGCTGCTAAGATAAAAGCATTAGCATGGGCCCTGTTTGAGGTGGCTGCACAAGATTGACCTCTCCTCAAGGATGTAAATATCCTCTTTTCAAATCTATTTGGGATCTCCGTGCTTCCAGAGACTTGGATTACACCAAACTAGCTGCAGGAGCCATTTTATGTATTCTTTAAAATCAGAAGTTGCGTTATTTGATTTTGGAGAATACAGACTTGCTGTGACAGGCAGGAAACAACTCGCTAATGGCCTAGAGTACTACTCCAGCGTTTCTACTAACGTCAGACCGAATAACGTGTCTTCATTAATATTTGAGGGTGAATTTATCCTTTAACACATTTAAAAAGCCACGTGCGTCTGCCGAAACCCGGGATCGAACCAGGGACCTTTAGATCTTCAGTCTAACGCTCTCCCAACTGAGCTATTTCGGCCCGTTGAAATCGCTGAGTAGTTACAAAAACCGGCTTGTACAACGTCAGATGACTGTCACGATATATAGTTTTTGATATACTGACAGTAGACGGACACGAGTACCATCAACAGGCCAAGAAAGGTGAGGTGACTACAACAGTGTTCAGACAGTCTGAAATGGGCCAAAACTCGTAAGTCAGAAGTTGTCTTGGTTGAAACCCTCATGTATATGTTTGTTTTTACGTCCGTGCCACATTTCACAATCGCCCGCTTTCGACGTACGGCTCGTTGTGAAGAGCGCGCCGTAACGTCATCACGCTGGACTGAATGAGGCGTCATCCTTTCTGATGTAGAGCGGCACGGCGGCCTTTCTTTGCTGCTCTGCATTTCCCCCAATCTCTCCGCTCTTGTCCCGGTATTTCAGCTCTTTAGTTTCTTTAACTATGACTCGGAAGTCGCCACTCCTGGCCGCTTGCCTGCTGCTTGTGGCGGCCCTGAACTCAGAGGTTTCAGCGAACGGTCTGGTGAACGAGGAGGTGAAGAGGACAGTGGACCTGAGCACTCATCTGGCCAAGATCACCGCGGAGATCGTGCTGTCCAACCAGGGACACTCTGCCGTCCAGAGCTTCATGTTGGCGGTAGAGGAGGACCTGGCCCCGCACCTGGCATATATCGGAGCTTCGGTGAGCCGAACAGTCGTGAATGAAACCCCGCCAGCACCTCTGCCTGTAACCGGTCTGCTAGCTTTAGCTTGTTAGCCACTTCATAGTAACTTGTGCTACACATATCGTGGCGGTGCAAAATCTGGCAGCTCTCATGTGTAGCATTTCTCTTTGTTAAAATGACAGCAGCAGCGGTGCACAGGGTAACAGTATGCTACTATATGATGCTGCTGTTTATTCACGGAATGCATGAAATCACAGCTGTTAGCTAAGCTTGGTTGTGTGATGTGATTCAGTGCGGTCCTACGGACAGTCAGCTCTGCAAGCTGGGAAGCCAAACAGCCGCCTTTAGCCAACGCTAGCTACCACTTCAAGATGGATATTGCTTAGTACAGGGTGTTAGCATCCGCTCCGTTAGTGTGAGCAGAAATGAACGGGACAGCTTAACCTGGATCAGATGAATTACATTTGTATTGTAAAGGATGTGGATAGCAACATGTTAACTTCCGCAGCGCTGCACGCTCTGTCAGTGGCTGAATGACACGTATGCGCTGGGCAGCTTACTTCCGTGTGTGACTGCGCAGACATGCCCCTTCCACAATGAATGGAGCTGCATCGGTGATCTGTTTTGATCAGCATTATAAGATATACATGGCTCCTTCAAAAGCCCATGACGAATTGCATTATAAACCTCTCACTTGTCCTGTATTTGATTTCTATGTGTTTTATTCCAAAGAGAGTTTGCTTAAACCACCATGTTTCCACAGGTGAAGGGTGATGAGGAGGAAGACGGCACACTTGAACTACAACAGACAACAATCCCGGGACAAAGGTAAGAGAACAGACTCTTAGAGTGACATCAACAAGGGTTCTCAAGCCGAGTAGAACAACTGAACTGATGGAAACACACCACATAAGTAGTACATTAATTAACTTTTTCATTCAGTGGCTAAGTTGTATGTGGGTTGAATAGAATATTAATTAATTGTCAGCATACTCGTGTACAATGAAACAGTGAATGTTGTAATGTAGCTGCCAGCATGTGAAAGCAGTCCACTGGTGTATCATTGCACTCCTGTAACACTGCTGGACTCATTATGGACAGTTTAAAAAGCAAATGATCAAAACTGACACAACAGAACAGAAATATCACCATTTGCATAACACACATACGTCTTTCTTTTGAAAACCTGGTGCCTACATTACCCACAATGCACCTTAGCTACAAATTGCTATCACGGGAGACAATTAAATTATCATACATATAGCTTCTTCTGGAGCCACAAACGACTTTGTGCAACTTTTTCCATATATTGCGTAGTGCTTCCCAAGACCTGTGAATGCACTTCAATGTGTAAAATTTTCTCCTCTCTGTCATGTCTAATCTGCTCCCACACAGTGGTCATTTCTACAAAGTACAGCTACCCTCCAACCTAGCAGCAGGTGCTCAGCTGAAAGCAAAGGTGGAGATGACATTTAGCCATGTCCTGAGGCCCTTCCCCTCACACGTCACCCAGGCCGAGCGCCAGCTGGTGGTCTTTCAGGGGAACCACTACCTGTACTCCCCATACCCCACCCGCAGCCAGACCACACGTGTCCGCCTGGCTTCCAAGACTGTGGAGAGCTACACCAAGCTGGGTAACCCCAGCAAGAACGATGAGATCATCGAGTACGGACCTTTCCGCGACGTAGCTCCGTTCAGCGAGGTACTGCTCTGATGTGATTTAACAAGCTTCCAGTAAAGCTGCAAGGAAGTTGCTTAAACATTCTGTGGTTTGTGTGTCCTCTGCTGTCCAGGATACAATGAAAATCCATTACGAGAACAACACACCCTTCCTCACCATCAGCAGCATCACTCGGACCATCGAGGTCTCTCACTGGGGAAACATCGCTGTGGAGGAGACCATCGACCTGAGGCACACAGGAGCCATCCTGAAGGGGCCTTTTTCACGTTACGATTATCAGCGCCAGTCTGACAGTGGCATCTCCTCAGTGAAATCCTTTAAGGTGTTGTATTTCACAAAAACCACGCTTGTCTGACCTGTGTGTACTGTTCGGCTGAGGATAATGACTATATATGCATTCTCCTCAACAGACTATCCTTCCTGCCTCGGCCCAGGACGTCTACTACAGAGATGAGATTGGCAACATCTCCACCTCCCATCTGCAGGTTCTGGATGACTCAGTGGAGGTGGAGGTCAGGCCTCGCTTCCCCTTGTTCGGAGGCTGGAAGACCCACTACATTATTGGCTACAATCTACCCAGCTACGAGTACCTCTACACTCTGGGTGAGTTGATTTCTGATGACATTAACTAATCCAAACATGGGGGAAAACTGTGATTCCTCCCCATGTAAAAAAGGTTCCAAGGAGGATGAGCAAAGATGGCTTGATGCAGACAAAACCAGTGTCTCGCTCAGCGGGGCAGATGCTTGTGCTTATTGCTAACATGTCACATCATTTTATCGTCTAGGTGACCAGTATGCACTGAAGATGAGGCTGGTTGACCATGTGTATGACGACCAGGTCATTGACTCCCTCACTGTGAAAATCATCCTGCCAGAGGGAGCCAGGTCAGTGTCTGTAAATAAATCAACAGTTTGTTGTTGCGTAGAGAGTTTTGCAATACTTGATGTGGATTTCTCATATTTTCCCTCTCATGTCCCATCAGAAACATCCACGTGGATACACCTTACAAAATTGATCGCATGCCAAACCAGCTGCACTATACATATCTGGATACGTTTGGCCGACCAGTGCTGGTCGCCACCAAGAGCAACCTGGTGGAGCATCACATTCAGGATGTTGTGGTAAGATGACTGATGTGTGTGTATATAGCTACCTCAGTGTTATTGTGTCCACATGTTGGAGCTGGAAAACATGTAGAGCTATAGACAAGTTTTTATTTTAGCTTTGATAAATTGATGAATGTTTTCTTGTGTCATTGTCCAAATATAATCTTTGCATACGAGATAGCTCAGAATATGCTGAGTTCCTTTGTGGTATCAGTATTGCAAATTTTTCTGAAGACCTTTTGATAATATGTTAACCCCTGACCAAGAGGAAATGGTTAACTTGCTTTTTGGAACAAGACTCAGAGAAGCTTCTGTGTAGCTTAATACCACTAGGGTTACTAGTGGGGATTTTAGGTGCTTCGTGGCTACACTTTACTTTCAAAGTACACTTTTCACAGTACTGTGACCTCACAGAACAAAGTGCTTAATATACAATATTTAAGAAATATCATGCAGTATCTCATATTTGACAAGCTTTAAGCACTACATGGTCTGTATTTTTACCTAATAAAATAATCTATTCAATAGTAATTGATACTATTTCTTATATCAGCTAACTAATGAACCTAATCAGTTTTAAGCACTAGAAACAGGGTCATTTACTGGCTCCAGTCAGGTTTCAGTTTGGGGAAGAAACATTTCTCTCAGAGGCCCCGTGAAGACACCGACCACTGACCCCAACATTCCTGCCTCTAGTAAGGCTGTAGACCTTTGCAATGTGTCGTTCCTCATTTTCTCTCATCTCACTGACATTGATCTGAGAGGGGCATTAAATGCCAAAGAAAAAAGAAAATAGTAACATTTAAAATGATCCTTTAGTCAGAAACATGTCAGCTTAATGTTTGTATTAAAACATTAATGTATCATTATTTACTGTGAAGGGGGATGAGCCTTGTGTGAATTTGATGAGCTGTGAATTTGTATTCAAATCTGTATTAATAAACCTATTTTGTGTTTAACAGGTTCATTATAACTTCAATAAGATCCTGATGCTGCAGGAGCCTCTCCTTGTTGTGGGAGCTTTCTACATCCTTTTCTTCACTGTCATCATCTATGTCCGCCTGGACTTTGCAATCACAAAGGTATGACAACCTTCAGGAATGTCTAAACCCTCATTTATTCTTTGTGTCCCTCCTTTGGCAGAGATTTTAGATATTTCTGTCCTCAGTCAGTTCTTTTCACTTCACTCACATGCGTTTTGAGTAATTTTTTCATCTTTCTTCTTTGTCTAGGACCCTGCGGCTGAGGTGCGTATGAAGGTGGCCTCCATCACAGAGCAGGTGCTGACTCTGGTCAACAAGCGCCTGGGTCTGTACAGACACATGGACGAGGTGGTCAACCGCTACAAGCAGTCCCGCGACACCGGGGCGCTCAATAGCGGCCGGAAGACTCTGGAGGCCGACCACCGCGCTCTCACTAACGAGATCAGCTCCCTGCAGGCCCGCCTCAAAGCTGAGGGCTCCGACTTGGCCGATAAGGTGAGTGATGCACATTTTTGAATCGCTGTTAACTCGACCCCGATACGCAAGCACGGCTCACTCCCCTCACTGTGCTCTCAGGTCGGGGAGGTGCAGAAGCTGGACGGCCAAGTGAAGGAGCTGGTCTGCCGCTCCTGCCAGGAGGCGGAGCGGCTGGTGGCGGGTAAGGTCAAGAAGGAGGCTTACATCGAGAGCGAGAAGACTCTGACCGGCAAGAGGCAGGAGCTCGTAGGCCGCATCGACAGTCTGCTGGACGCCCTCTAAACAACTCCTGCCGCACAAGCACACACAAACGGAAACCACCTGCGCTACAACATACATCCGACTGCTTGTATGTATGAGAATTACATTAAATGTGACGCAAATGCTTACATTTTTTTTTTACCATCATTGAAGTCAGATATGGACTGTTAACATGTCATCTTATGGTATTGATGGGTTTATCTTGCGCCTTCGTGCCTTGTGATAAACTCACTGTGTGCTCAGCTCTCCAGCAGCTACATCACAAGTTTTCGATTTTCTTGTTTGTCTGTTTTTGAGTTTGTTGATCTACACTTAAACTTTGTCACACCTTGCTCAGACTTGTCAGACTTGACTCTTCATTTTTATGTTCAAATCTGGACTTTGTTTTATCCCTCCTCCCCCCCCCCCCTTTATCTTATGTATGTATGGTTATGGGACTCTTTTTGAAACCAATAGCTGAAGGGCCCAAGTGTTTTCAGTCTCATGTCTTTGCTCACATCTGCCGTATTCTAAGATGGTATCATCTAGTTCTTAAATTTGAATCTCTTTTGCACTTACAACCTTTTCTACTTGCCCCTGACTGACATTTATATTTGAATGAATTTAAAGCTCTGATTCTGTGTCATCACAAATGCTCTTTTTTGATGTTCATTAGTCACATTTTCTACATTTTGTATGATTTTTTTTTTTCTCTTCTTCTTGGTTTTGTAAGTGTTGTATTTTTTGACCATGAGATTAGTGAATACACGAGATTAGGTTGTATGCGAGAAAAGACATGGGAGATGGGACACAGATTGTTTGTGAAATGGGCAATGACATGAAAAGCTGTCAAATTTGAAATAAAGTTTTGAGAAACTCATCATTTAGCATATTTGTTAGATTGTGAAGCTGGAAGATGGAGTTGAAGCCGTTCTGGTTGAAATTTCCAATGCGCAGTACCCATAATTTATCAAAGGGGGGCGCAATTGTGTCAAGTATACCACTGAACCATATTGGACACTTTTTTCTCCCTCAAATAAAACTGGGCTACTTTTTGACCCTGTCAGTGCCTTTGAATACTCTGCACACGTGTAGATAAAAGTGTCATCCTAACATCCCAAAATAAAAATCAGCTACATTTGGTCTGTGACTGGTGCCCCCCTTTTAAACTGGCACCTCAGAGGGACTTTCCAGCACATTGTTGCACTCCTTGTTTCAGAGAAACCCCACCTATCAGCCTCTCCTCTCCAGCGGTCGACCTGCCTCGATCATGGTCTGAGCTCAGCACAAACATCAGGGTCAGATTGAGGTCACTGCTTTCCCTGTGAGGTCACCAGGGGTCCTGGCAGGTCATTTCCTGCTCTATAATAACAGGTCCCGCTCCCCTCACAATGATAATGTTAACATATTGTATGTGCCATACAATAATCATTCTGAAAATACACAGCAGGGGGAAAGCAAAGACAATGTCTGTTAGCACTGATGCTCGGTGCTGGTGAAAGGCCACACAATGGCATTTTTGTTAGAGTGTTTGGACTTGAGTGGAGATTTGGAGCAATGAGAGCTCGGAGAGCCACAGAGTCTCATTCTCACAGCAGAGAACAGCAGGCAGACTGCTGCCGCTCACACAAGTCCACCTCGACACCAAACCACTGAGCTCACGTCTGCTCGCCACTCAGTGATGATGCTATCAGGTCAGTCCACGGGTTTGAATGTTGGACTGACTGGTTAAAGGCTTTCATTGGGGGACTGGAAACTCATTTAAAATGTGTGGATTTGAGAGATTTTATAGAGTGAATCGTTGGCTTTGAAAATACATTCTTTAAGATAATGGAGATATTGAATTCTAATGCTTAAACTCTCTGGCCTTCTGTCCAAATGAGGAACAACGCTGTTGATGGAGACTCAGAGTGACACCGCAGCAGTTTGAAAAAGGGTGATGTCACTAGGATCTCTGGACAGTACTTGCATTTATCAAATTACAAAAAAAAAAAAGAAATTTTTGGACTAAGATAAAAGTAAAATCTTCCCCTTTTTCTTCTACTCACAGTCTAAATGCGTAGGAAGATTAAAGTAAAGCTATTGATGAAATTTCTTTCTAAATTAAATTCAAGAGAGCAACATCAGTCCTGAGCTGGTTAAGAGACGGTGGCTGCAATCCAGACAGAAATGAGCATTCAGCTTCTGAGAAATGTTTTGGAACGACTGTATAATGTAACATTGATCACGACGACCAAAATGTCATCTGATTCTGAAGCAAAATGTTACATTAAAAAAAAAAAGGTAAGGAAGAACCCTTTGAATGAATATTACCCTTCTATTACTCGTATACTTTCTCTGGTGTGGCTATTTATTTCGTCAACTGTCTCATCCATAACAGCTAATGAACCAGTTGAATATGTTTTGTTTCTTTCAATAAAAGAGGCAGTGTGCAGCTCAAACATAAATATCACCATTTGGTGCACCTTCCCAGGTCAGCTTCAGGTAGTCCACATCTATTCTGTGGTCCGTTGGCAGGCCAGGGTAGAGAGACAGTACCCCAACCAACAGTAGAGACGAAGCATAACATATAAAGTCATACAAAAAAGAACAAACAAGACACACAGTACAAAAACTACACACAAGATAAATCATTTTTTAATTAAATATATTAAAAAATGTGATTTGCAGGGAGCTTAATGAAATCAGATAAATTCCATCTAGACTGCAGTTAGCCTACTGCGACTCTGCTGAGCTAGGTTTGCTAGCTTATAGGGACTGGTTTCTCTGGTAATAGTGTTGTTTATATATTATGTTTGGATTATTTTGCTGTGTAATCTATATAGTAGACACCAAAGTGACTAACTAAGATGTTGGAGCATAAAAAATTCACAATTCAGTTACAGGAAAATGTAAGCCAGCTTCTCAGCCAAGGCTTTCTCACCAGCTAACTTTTATGCGTGTGTGTTCAAGTTCAAGTTCAAGTTACTTTATTAGTACCCAGAGGTAGATTAACTAGAGTCATGTGAATTAGGAAAAGGGTCACTGGCCTCCCACTTTACACATTTCAGAAAAACAGGTCAGATTCTATGATAGCAGGAATATAGAGGAACAAATTGAAGGTTAACACCTGCACACTTACTTCGTGCCACAGATGACAAATAAAAACAACACTGAAAACAGCTTGACCTGATGAAGATCCTGTCTTTCTCAAATGATCAAAACACAGTTCCACTAAACTCAGCTCTCTCCTGTCATGTGTTCCACAGCACCACGCACACTGATTTTGGCATCGCGAATGGTGTGATCACATCACAAGATGGTCTCCCATAAATCAAGTGATTATCCTTAAATAGGAGAGGGTCACATTTATGAATATGTCTTTCAATGAGTAACTTATTTGTGCTCCTTAGCTGTGTCCTGAGTGTGTTCTTCAGGTTGCTTCTTGATGGTTAAATAAGCCAGAGAAAGGTCTGAGCCCTTCAACTTCATGAAGCCACTGGGAAATGAATTTAATGTCAGAACGTTAGCGACCGGCACGCTGCTGGACCTGCTTCACGAAGGGGCATCACTGAACACGGCTTGACCTTAGTTCTTGTGTCATCACAAATGGTAAGTTAATGCACTTGCTTCTCGGCTTGGCTTGTTATATAACTGTCTTGTGTGGTACTTGTGTTTGGCTGATTGGCCTTTCAGTCTCTTCAGTTCCAGCCCTGCCCTCTGCCCCAGGATGTGATTACCCGTCGCAGAAGAACTGCGGTTTATCTGTTGGCGTAAGCCGAGCAGAATACTGTTTAAACCGGAATTCGTGTGCAGCACTGTATCCTGATGTGGCAAACCGTGTGTGCGAGTGTGTGTTTGAGGTGGATGAGGGGGTTTGTGCAGGGGTGCTGGACTGGCTGGGCCATGTGGTTGAGCTGTCATGGTCCCCACTCAGGCATGGAGTTGATTACTATCTTCCTCTCCTGAAGTATGGTGAAGATGCAGAGTGTGTTCTTTCTTTATCTGCCAGGAAAATAATGAATATGCAAAAAAAAAAAAAAAAAAAAAAAAAAAATTGGAGTCAAACCAGGTATCAGTTGAAGGGGTAATCCACAAGCCCTGGGTCTTGTGACGTGGTGGTGATTGATTACATTGAGGGCTCACCTGCAGTACTCTCCCTCTTAATCTTTCTCGCTCTAAAATGCACACACACATACGCACAAAGGGAGAGGCAGAAGTCACCAGTCAGGGAACAATATCCTGCTCAGAAGACCCTTCACTGCACACTCTCATAAATCACTGAGACAGAGCCACCACCCTCACTGTCAGCATGTTATTATGCACGCACACACACACACACACTCGGGTCCACGTTCCTCGCGGCAGACGTTCATTCAATCCCGCTTCCACAAAGGGATGTCATCGAAAAGAAGAAATCTAAACTCAAAACTCTTAAACACACCTCACCCGCGCTGATTCCCCTCTGGCTCTGCTTAAAACACACACATCCTCACAAAACAAGCCGCTCTGTGTCCCACTCTGTCCTGACCCTCCGCACCGGCCATTCCTCAGTGACAGGGTGCCAGGATGAGGGGATGAGAGGCTCTGAAGGGCGAGGTGAGGGATGGATGAAAGCCTCGGCGGGGTAAGGTCCCGGGGCTGCGTCCTGTGCAGGTGGCAGGTGTGATCTGGCCGGGTGCAGGGGCGTGAGGGCGAGGAAGAGGAGGACAATGAAGGCGTCTGTGGCCCTCGTTGCAGCTGCAGGAGGCGGGGAGGAGCGGGGCTGACAGATAAGACGGAGGAAGGGAAGGACAGCGCGGGGACCAAAAAAAAAAAAAAAAAAAAGATGGAGATGGGACTTCAAACAGAGGATTGGGCCACGGGTGCAGAGAGACACATTCTTGTCTGGCATGGATGAGGTGGGGATGGAGGGAGAGCAGGAAAGACGGATGGCACAAGAGAGACGAGCATCAAAGTCCCTGCTCGCGCTCCTCTCGTGCAGATGTTTACGCCATGCACTCATTTGCTGCGTGTGCTCTGCCTGTATCTGTGTGCATATTGATGTCAACCTCCCTCTCTGTGTGGATTTGTATCGATGAGACAGTAATCCTCTTCCCATGCCGCCCCTGTGTGCAACTGTCCACAGCTCCCACTAAGACTCACTGATCTCTGCCACATGGCGCTCCATCAAAGCGCTGATGGTCATGCCTCTCAGGGCACGTTTTTGCCAAAAAACGCACCAGCGTGGCTCGCATACGTCCCTCATTGCAGAGGATCAGCGGCAGATGAAGGTCTAACGCTACTTTCAGACTCTGTATCATCTCGGATCACGTGAAGGCGAGCGAAACAAAGCTGCTCTCTGTGGAAAAGCTCTCCCGTCCGAGCGCGTGCACCCACACGCACACACATTTCCTACTTTCTCTATCGGACCTGATTAGAGTGACAGGGGCACTTCCCATTGGCTGTGAGAGTGGCCCTCTCCTTCCCAGGGCAGCCAATTTCCCCTGCTCCAAAGCTGATAGGAAACTTTGATTGTCCACTGAGCTCAGGAGAGACAAAGAGATTTTTCCTCCTGCAATCCACGTATCACTCCATCACATCTCCACCTACAAGCTCCCTCCCCACTTGCTCCTCTCCTCTCCTCTCCTCTGCTGTCTCTGCCTCTTGAATTTTCTTCCCTTTATTTCCATGCGTTCACTTTTTCGTTGCGGGCTGTTAAATGCGAGTCCATTAAACTGGCACTGACTGCTTTGATGGGCAGGAAGTCTCACTTCATGTGGTGACATCTGCATCCTGTGACACAATCCTACCCAGCACACACCATCTACTGTCTTGGCTTACCACTGTCCTCTAATAGCATTCCTATAGTTTAACACTGTGAGCACAGGCAGATGCTGCTACGAGCCTTTTGCATGCTGTTATTGGGTGTGAAGTGAACCGAGAAAAGAGGGAGGGCGGACAGAATGAGCCAGGCGTCTAAACATGTGGAAAGAGCCAACAGGAAACATCACCCTCTCTCTCTCCCTTTCTCTCCCTCCCTGAGAACACACTTCCTGTCAGAGCTCCTCTTACTTCCTGTCCAGCCACTGGGAATCCCAGCTGAAACATTCCAGCTGTGCGCTGGTCTCCCCCTCTCTCTCTGGGCAGCTTGATTAGCACAATTACTAACTTGCTCAATCCCTCACACACACACACACACACACACACACACACACACACACACACACACACACACACACACACACACAGAGAGAGAGAGAGAGAGAGAGAGAGAGAGAGAGAGAGAGAGAGGGCTGCTCTTGTAAGCGCCATTGCATCTTCTCGTCGCCAGGGGTCGCTATATAACAGCACATTTCCTCCCCGACTGCGTCTCTCCTGCAGTGAGCAGCCTCTCTGCTGAGGATACTGGGCTCCTCCATCTCCTCAGGAGCCTCTCATTTATATTACTGGTGTGTGTGTGCGTGTGTGTTCTGTTTTTTTAGCGCAAGTAAAACGCGCAGTGCCATTAGCGTAATGGCACCAAATGAAATGGCACATGCATGTTCATAAGTGCGCCTTGACGCGGCTCCCACACGGCCTGGAAAACAGCAGGTTTGGTGACTTTGTGTTTGACCTTTTCGGAAAGAGAGCTAATCCCGAGCTATAATAGACTCCGGGACCGATATGGAAAACTGCTGCACCGTTATCTCGGTTGTCTAGGAGACCATCAGAGCACCGGGGCCGGTGGAGATGCCACGGTATTAAAAGGGGGGAGTGTGCGTGTGTGTGTGTGTGTGCGCGCATTGGAAAATGTTCGCTTTTTTTGTCACAAGTGTCACTCATAAATACTGCATTGTCGACGTACAACCACTTTTTTTTCTCCTTCCCCCTGCCACGTTTGGCCCGCAGCGTTATTTCTTTTTGCAGCATGTTGAAATTATAAATTCAATTTTGGAGACATGAGGGAAAGGTCAGTCATGGGGGAGGTGGATGAGGCTCGTTATTAGCGCATTTAAACTGCATTACAGTTCTAGAAAATACTGAAGGCCTCTTGTGCTCTAAATTATATCAGACACAGGCTGTTAACCAAACGCCACAGCGGTTTGATTGGAATGATAAGACGGGCCTTAACAACCACTCAACAGGCCGACAAACTTACTGTGCGTGTTGAGCGGCTGGTCCCGTTGTGAAAGTGAAGATAATGCTCCCGTGTTTCGATGTGTTTATTGGGAGGGGATCACGCACACAAGCACAATTATAGTCGGAAATGGAGCTTATCGTGTTATCTGCATTTTGCGCCGATGATGTCTTAAAAAAAACAACACGACGAACGCTAGGCCTGCTTACAAACGTCTGAGTTTGTAAATGTGTTAAAAATATGGTCGTATTTTTTTTTTTGTTTTTTTGTTTTTTTGTAAGAACTCAAAATGAGCTGTATCACACAAAAGGCGGGCGTACATTTAAAGGAGGCTTTACATCCCAGGGCTGTGATGGGACTAATCAGACAGATAGGCATCATATAACAGTGATGTATGTTTAATACAGCTTGTATTGATATGTAAAGTGTGTGTACCAATAATCAGGCCAGTAGACTCCCTCCAGTGCCAAATATAGAGCCCATATTGGCTGCGCCTCTGCAGCGCGTAAAACGTGTAAATATTTCTCATTCCCTGCGCCTATCTGTCTCTATCAACCTGCGGGATCCCCCCAGCCCTCCCTACAAATGATGCATTAGATGCATTGAATGTATTTGTTGTGCAAGTTTGAAAAGGCGGCGATAATCTGGGAGTGAGAGATAAGGAACACCAATTTATTCAGCAGCACTTTGGACCCCGCTTCCAGCCTCGGTCGGTGCTGACACCCCCAGCAGTTTGCTGATAACGATTAGGCCATTTATTATCTTCACAGAGAACAAAGATTGCGTGGTGCCGATGAAATATTACCCCTGGTAATAATCAGAAGGAGAAGGGCCCTGGCATCTAATGCAGTGTGCATATAATATCGTGCCTGACGAAAGGCGTGCACGCACGCTCAGACGCACGCACGCACGTAATCCCGTGCAGTAAAATGGTTAATTAAACAAGTGAACGTAGACACAAATATAACATAGGATATAATGTTAAGAATTAATTTTACTCAAAGTGATAAGCGGTTTATTTTTCACTTATAATAATAATAATAATAGTAGTACTAGTGATAATAATAATAATAATAATAATAATAATAATAATAATAATAATAATAATAATAATAATAATAATAATATAAAATTTGGTGGCCGTTTTTTCAAGTATTAATTATTCCCTAACAGTGCCTAAAATAAAAATGTTGATGTATTTTTTTTAAAATTGCATTCACTTATTAGACCCTATGCTTTCAACAAGAATGGAAGCAGTAGCAAATTGTTGTCAGACGGACCACAAAAACCCCACTGTCATAACGCTCAGCTTATTACTTTATTCTTCTTATAATTCTAACCAGCAACTGATTTAAAAACTCGAATGTATCGTGTTTGCATAGTCAAGCTATTTTAAGATTACAGCAACAGTATAGAATGCCCTAAATGTTGTTTGTAAAAATGAACCTCTTACAAATCGGCCAGATAATAAAAAGAAAAACTAGTAACGTTTCTTTGAAATAAAATATAATATAATAAAATGAAATGAAATAAAATAAATAATACAATTCTTTCACCGTTCAGACCTTCACAACACCCTGGACTTCTTTTCACCCCCCCAAAAAAATCTTCTCATTGTTTGCTTCATGAGTCAGAATTTCTTGAGAGACCATGAAGCACTTACAAGTCGTTCGTTACACTGAGCACTGAACAAACTTGTGTTTCCGTGGACCGTCCATTATGTGCCAAACATTGTGAGCTCTCACATCTTTGTTCTGCTGATCTCGAACACTGAAACAAACGTTATTAATTCAGTCGGTGCTGGACTTCACGATCCCTTTTTCTTTTCTTTCTCTTCTTTTTGTGTGCGTGTGCACTCTGGGGAGCACGAGCCCCCCGAGTTGCAGAGGTCCTCGCGCCCCTTGCACCTGCCCGGCTGCGGCGCCGCGCACGAGCCCCGGTCGCGTGCAGGAGATTTCAGGGGCTTTGCATGTTTTACAAAGTTGTTGTTACTGTGTGGGACATAAAGGCCACAAAGAGACGAGGGAGGGGACCCTGTTTCTCTGCTTTAACACGTTTAACACAGGGGGCGGGGGGAGGAGCGGGGAGGGGGAGTCATGAAGCACAATCTCCTTAAGTCAATTAGGACCCTGGCTGTCAGTCTCACACAACATTTTCAGTAGCAACAAAACTGAGAAAGAAAACACACACACACACACACACACACACACACACACACACCCACACACACACACACACACACACACACTGGGTGACAAACGTAAAAATGTGATAAACAAGATGTGGCTTCGATATCATGTATCATATTTAACTGACTAAACTGGACTTTTTTTCCCATGTTGTAAAACGACAAAAGTTGGTCGTTTGCAAACACAATGACTGTGCGTGTATTATCTTGTACCTGGGGCAACAGGAGTCCAAGCAGGGACACCCACTGGCCCTTGGAAGACCCCAGGGAGTCCTCACCCAAACGCAGTTCTTTGGTTTCTTTATCATTTTACATAGAGAAGTGAAAGACGTGCATCAAAATGCTCCAGTATCAAAACTATTGAACTTGTATATCTGCACTATTCTGCATCCCTTGATGGCAAACACTCCTATCGGGAAGGTTTGGCAGCTCAGTGTAGAGCTGGGTGCTACAGCCATGAAATGCTGACATCCTCTCCTATGTAAGGGCCGCGTTATTGATCACCTCTTGGGAACAGGTATTGCTGCCAGTTTCTGTCCATTTAACCGGGACCCGGAAGACACAGGGCTGCTGGCTGACGTGCCGTTACGTTGCTGTGTTGCTGCAGCCTCTCAGACGAGCCGCTCAAGTTTTTTTTTTTTTTTTTCTCATATTCAGAGAGGTTTGGATACAGCCAGCGAGAGAGGAGACACGGAACACGCTGAGCGCGCACACACACCGCTCTCTGCCGGCGGATGAGACACTGAGCACCGCTTGTTCCTTCCGTGTCGTCTCGGCAGCATCTTTAAAAAGCAGCTTCAGGTCCAGTCCGGACATCTTTACCCCTCATAGGTCGGTGTTTTCGCGCCGTTAGACTCGGGAGAAGCGCCGGGTGGAGGTGCGCGGTGAACCCGATGCAGCCACTTTCTCTTGTTTGACGAAAGCGCAGCCACTCTGTAGCAGGTAAGTGAATTACATGATGTTTTTACACTGTCTCCCATTTTTAAATATGCTTTGTATTTTTTTTTTTTAAAATCAAAAATAAAACGCAACAAAATAAAGATAGCATAGGTTGGAATAATAGTTTATAATTATGCTCATCGGACGTTATTAACATTAATGAACGGGGGTAAAGGTTATTTATCTGCAACATGTCTTGATCTAAATCGTTCGTGTCTATTAACGAATAAGATTTGTTGTTTTTCTTCATAATTTCTATTTCTGTTTACCTTCATATTCAGCCTTAGTTCGTCACGGTAGCTTATTATTAACTGTATAAACTCCATGACATCTGACAAGCGGCACAAAGGCGAATCAAACGTGTAAAACACACCAGTATTCAGTCTTATACACTGTCAAGCTGCAGCATTAGATCTCTTTCTTATATTCACACTCCTCTTTAGACCTCTGTTATTATTATTTTTTATTAACGAGCAAACAATTTTAAAAAATAGGAAAATAAAAAAACTCAATTTAAGCAGATAGCAGTAATATTATTGCGCATAGGAAAAGTACAATATTTCATAAAATTCGAAACATTCACGCGTTCACATAAATACTCTGTTGTAATGTAGTCCAGCTCAGTGCTGCCGTGGGCAAGGTGTTCCTATTCCTGGGAAGAAGGGGGGGAAAAAATTCCCCGATCGCGAAATGGATTAGTGTATCATCAGCGTGATATTAGTGACGACAAAAGTATTCAATTGTCACGCTATAAAAATGCATAATGACTCGAGCGCAAGTCTTTCATCAGCAGAGAGAGCAATCACATGGGCACAATGGTGGAGCAGAGACAGGGGCGGGCCGGGGTCTCCACAGGCATGCAGGAGCTGGAGTGGATACATGGCACCTTTTACACCAGCCTCTCTCTCTCTCTCTCTCTCTCTCTCTCTCTCTCTCTCTCTCTCTCTCTCTCTCTCTTACCTGCATGCACTGTTGTCTGCTGGATGCTGTAATGGGGTGTTTGTGCATGATTCAAATAACATAAAACGAGTGTGTGTAGCTTTGTGTGTGTGTGTTTAAACTGCACATAGATTGATTAAAGGACTGGGAGTAAGAAAGAAACCTGTGTGTTTATTTAATGAATGAGTGACTGAATGAATGGACAGATTTTGACACTGCTGGCACTTTTTTTTTGTAATTCAAACTATATTAGTAATTTTGTATATTTTTTTCAATCAGGCTTTTCTTTTATAGCTGAGAGGTTTTGCCTATAGACCCCAGAATCATCTGTGAGTGTGCGGTCGGTAGTGTTTGGTCCTGCCCCATCCTCAAACGTTATTATTCTGAGCTCAAACTGCATACACGGGGGAGCGGGTGCTGCTCTCCTCGCAGCATCCAGGCCCCTCTCGCAGCAGTTTTATGGTCTTGTGTCTGGGTGCTTGTGTCTATAAAGCCCCCCAGTGCCCTGGCTCGATCTAATTAGCCGTGAGTAAAGGGGACAATAATGCTTCAGCTGGTTTGTGTCATTCTCCTCTCTCTGGCTCTGCTTATCTTCACAAGCCCCACTGTGGCTCTTCACACTCCCCCCCCCCACCCCCACCCCTCCAAAAAAAAAAAAAAAAAAAAAAGAACACACACACACACACACACACACACACACACACACACACACACACACACACACACACACACTCGCACAGCCACAAACCTCCACTCTGGATAATGATGGATGACCGTGCCCAATGGGAACAAACAGGTAGATAAAGCCAATCCCATTTAATAACAGCGTGGATCGGAATGATAATCTTGTTGTTCATTAGCCGCTGTGGCTGCACGGCGATACAGTTGTTGCTCACAGTTCTCACCCGGCACAGGAGGTGTTGGGAGAGGGATAGTGTTCTCCGGGCTGGGATAGCATCCCTGCGTGGTGAAACAATACTGCCGTGTCCTTGAGAAAGACAAGAAGGAAAGCAACGGCAGCACCCCTCCCTCCTTCCCCACCACCTCACTCTCCACCAACCCTCCGTCACCCTCTTCCATCTTTTGTTCCAGCACAGATACAAATGGGATTAATGAAGGTATAAATTACAGAGGGCTAAATCCTGCTGAGTAATCCATTTGGCAAACACGCAAACAACAATGGACATGCTGCAGCAGCTAGCCTGGGCCTGACCCTCTCTCCAAGGCCCAGTGGTGAGCACAGCCAGTAAGCACATGCAAAGGCTGACCACTGCAGGCTATGGAGACATGATGGGCTAAAAAAAAAAAGTCCTTTCATTAGAAAAGCATCACTGGTCATCATTCATGCTCAAGACAGAGGCAGTCGTTGTCGTTTCACAGTCAAGCAGCGTTTATTCTAAAGCCGGAAATGGCTTCTTTTTAAAAAAATCAAACATAAAAATAGTGTGTGGTTGATGATCAGTTCACTGTGCATGACAGTGCAATGTTCATTAAAAGGACAACTAGCATGTTAAAGGTGAGCACTGTCTCACTCCACCTGAGCTCCCTGTCCTCGCAGGAATCTCAGTAATTCTCCTCTGCTACAACACACGCACTAATTTGTTGATTTTAGGAGTTGACAAGCTCAAAGGGCTGAGCTCATCAACCCGCCGCCGCTGGCAACATGCCACTGATTTAATGACTGATGACTGACACACACACACACACACACACACACACTTGCCCAGCAGGTATAATATCAGATCAGAGCACGCTTGTCGCCCTAATGACCTGCACGGTGGAGGATGCCGTGTCATCGGAGTTATGAGGGCACTTCTTTTTACCTGCACACAATTCGCCCAGGTAGCACAAGTCTCACGTGAGACACCCTGCAACCCCCGCGATTGTATGACGTCAGGAGCAGGCGTCAGCGAGGCGGCCAGTTTAGGCTCCGAGCGACCTACCAATTATTCCCTGTCAATCACAAACACACACACACACACACACACACACACACACACACACACACACGCACACTCAAATGCGTGGATTTGAGCGCACGCGGTAATCTTTTTACGCACGCACTGCTTCTAATTCTGCAATTAGATTTGAAAAGAACTGAACAGAATAGAAAATAATATGATTGGATTAGAAATTCTTAACTTTTATTTTGCCCTGAACACTATGCAACCAAATTAGCCTTTTTTCCCCTTAACCCACACTGGCAGATAATTACCTGCGAATTTTAGTCAATCAATAATATTATTGATAACAATAATAGAAAAACAAAACAAAAAAACATGCCTTTGTTTAGGTTTTTATATTTGTATTGTGTGTGTGTGTGTGTGTGTTTTGTTTTTTGTTTTTAAATGAGGGCGTTTGGAGACACTTTGATGATCACCAACTGGTTTTTCTCAGGTGAGGCCTTGCGCCCATCCCTGGTGCCGCCATGGAGAAAGAGGCGCCATTAGTATGCAAACTGTGTTTGATTGCCCTGTCCCCGAGACAAAACCACTGTTTTCACAAGAGGAATGCCCTGCCAGTAATTAAAGACAATTAGGCGCTCCCAACAATGGGGCCAATTTCGGGGTCATAAATCGACTCCTCCTCTGTTGGTTTTAGAGGTGCTGAAAACGCTGTTTATTTACATAACAGCAGTATGCGAAAAACAACACCTACAATTATTGCTGGTGATGACGAAGCTCCACCAGACACTCTAATTGTTAAAGACAAGTTCAAAAGGTTTGAAAATGTTTCTCTGATCATTTCTATATTTGTTTTGAAATATTCCTGCAGATGAGTTCATGCAGGCGAAAGCGACGTACAACAGCTTCTCTTTCCACAGTCATTATAATAGTAAGCCGCGCATTGTGCAGAGTGAATTTCCCTTCATGTTAGATGTCTGTCTTTAGGCTTATAACTGCCGCTAAAAAAGCAGATTATCAGGGCCCGATTGCTCATTCAGTGTGAGCTTCATGAGAGAGAAAGACCCCCGAGAAATTACCCCGCTGATTGATAAGTCTTTTAGTTTTTCGGTGCAGAGAAAATGGAAATTGAAAGAGGGAGAGCAGGGATGCAGCGAGCCAATTGCGGCAGGGGCTGGCTGCGATTGGCCCAGAGCGAGGCCCCGCCCCACGTGGCTTGATATGGGAATTTACTGGCGCCAGCCGCATCAGTCTGCGCCACATCTCATTAATGAGCCTAAGCACTGCATGGATCAGGAGGTTTACACATCACACCGAGCTGTTTGTACCGTCAGCTGATCGAAATTGCAACAGGTATCAGGATGAGACATTTGGTGTTTTTTATGTTTACTTTACGCGGAGGAGGGACGCGGCGCTTCAACACTGAATCAGCTGTGCACTACTTTGTTTTCGAGCTTTAGTCATTAGGCGCGCACAGTTTATCATACCATGTTTACTGTGACGATTCGATAAGATACAGAGGATGCGCCTGCTGTAAGAGGGGGTGAGCGGTCACGTTGTTCATGAACTAACATTTTGTTTTCGTCTCATTGCAGGTAAAACTGAGGAGAAACGGGAGACCGGCTTATTCAAGGATTCTATTTCTGAAGTAAATAAACAGGCAAGACTTTCACGGATCAGGAACTATATTGTAAGGAGGATTTAACTCCCTCTACCTCGGAGGTAAACATAGCCCTAAAAGTAGCCCGACAGACAGAGACGTCTTCAGAGGGAGAGCAGAGACGATCACAGCCCAGCCATGGAGGTCGCAGCGGCCGATCAGTCTCGATGGATGGCGCACCATCACGCGGTGCTGAACGGCCAGCACCCGGACTCTCACCACCACAGTCTGAGCCACAACTACATGGAGCCCATGGCGCCTTTACTGCCCCAGGACGAGGTTGACATGTTTCTGAACCACTTGGACTCTCAAGGGAACCCTTACTACACCAACTCCCGTGCAAGGGTCACGTACAGCCAAGCACACGGTAAGATGCGCTCCAGTGTGATGAGATCTGAGTTTGGAAAAGTTGGCGTTTTATTAAGGCATTTCTGGATTTATATAGGGTCAAAGTGATCAGACAGAGCGTGCATTGTGAGTGTATATATGTGTGTGTTGCCTGTGTGTGTGGAATATGAGCTTGATAATTCTTGCAATGTGCAGTGAAGTTCGTCTTGACTTTTTCTAGGACGTTTGAGCGACATAAAAGGAATTTCTAGCAAATGACAGCGAGAGGAAAGGGAAGTATGTCATTTAACCCCTCAGTGTTGGGGCAGGGGTTGCTGGAGAGAGAGAGAGAGGGGAGAGAGAGAGAGAGAGAGGCACTTCCCGGATATAAAATAAAAACCGCAAATTTACTAATAACAATCTTTAGTCCGAGAGCTGCAGCCGATGAAAAGATACTGGGCCCACGATAAGCTTCTTTCAGTGTGTTTCCAGCGCTCAACGGGCCTTTTAGAGGCTCTGTCTTAATTAGACAAGAAGCTGCTGTTCATTCATGGACAACATTATTGGATAATTGAGAACAAAATCTACGAGTTTAAATTAACTTCTATCAAATCTACATCTGGAGCTAAATGTCGGACTCGAGTAATTCTGAGTATTTCACAGGTAAGGGCTTCATGTTTTGTCGCAGGCTGCTGTGTCAAGAAAAAAAGTGTAAATATATCAATCGCGTTGTTTTTTGGGTTCCAGCTCGTCTCACTGGGAACCAGGTCTGCCGACCACACCTCATCCACAGCCCCGGCATTCCCTGGCTGGACCCGGGGAAAGCAGCCCTGTCCGCGGCCCACCACCACAACGCATGGGCGGTCAGCCACTTCAGCAAACCCAGCCTGCACACCACCGGCTCCGGCTACCCCTGCAGCAGCAGCACCGGCACGGCCCCGGTGTCGTCGCTCACTCCGGCGTCCCACTCCAGCCCGCACCTCTACAGCTTCCCCCCTACCCCTCCGAAAGACGTGTCCCCGGACCCCGGCCCCACCTCTCCCACCTCGACCAGAATGGACGAGAAGGAGTCGATCAAGTACCAAGTGTCGCTGGCGGACGGGATGAAAATGGAGAGCTGCAGTCCGCTGCGCAGCGGCCTGGCCTCGATGAACGGCCAGGGCCCGGCCACGCACCACCCCATCCCGACCTACCCGGCCTACTCCCTGCCGCCTCACGAGTACGGCGGCAGTCTCTTCCACCCCGGCAGCCTGCTCGGCGGGTCCTCCTCCAGCTTTACACCCAAATGCAAAAGCAAAGCCAGGTCGAGCTCAGGTGAGTCCCACGCGTGTTTCTCCCTCCTATTGCAGGTGACACTGACAAGGCATAATTTAAAAAAAAAACTTATGGTTTATTTAGCGTTACACACTATAGTTACCTCGTTATATCATCAGTGGATAAATGTTTAATGTAGCAATATTATCATAACCTGCTATTGTCATATATTTCGTTCTAAGGGCACTTTATAACCAACTTAAACGGGGGAAAAAAAATTACGCATCAAGTGTTTGATTTAGTTTTTATTAATTTTCAGCGCCAGCTCGGTCTGGCACTGACCTAGTTCTTGAAGTGGAACCTGTTGCTCTGCTGGGTCACTCTCAAAAAGCCTGATCACTGCCACTCAGGAGCTGACAGCTCTTATCTTTGTCCCATCGCTCTCCTCGCCACTTCTCCTCCACTCAAACGGGCTCCAACTTTAAATGAAACTCATCACACTAATCGGGGTCAACTATTTACTAAACGCGGAGCCAGGGGCCATTATGCGTGCGATTAATGGACACTTCAAATAATGGAAAGTGGGATTAAACCTAACTGGACATTATCAATAATTCATATGTGTTTATTTTGTTGCTGATCCGGGGGGAAATTAAACGCGATTTTTAGTTTTAAGTATTAAAAGCGCCATTTTACCATAACATGACATCGACTCATTCAGACAGTCACCTGACTTCTTCTTCGTGCCATTGGCTTGTTTTCTTTTGAACGTGGCCTTTATTGCTCTTAAAAAACGAAGGAGTCACGACGCCCTGGCTCCTGCCATATCCTGTATACCTCCAAGTGAACAAATCACGACCTCCACCCCTCCCTCAGCTCTCCCCAGCACTAACAAAGCACAGGCGACAGAGCCCTGCTGTTTGTGTTTTTAAGCATGGCCTTGGCCCGCTGCACTGACACGGACTGGAGGCACAGGGTAGATCTGCCTCTGTGTGCAGATGGAAGTCTGCTCCATGAAACCATTAAGCTGTACGCATCATCTCAAAGTTTGGAGAAAAAAAAAACAAAAACACATAATTGGTCGGACTCAAAATTGTTTATAATAAAAGGCAGTCTATTAATTGAATGTCTGGACAAGCAGCTGATTCAATAGTCTGCATGTACTGGGAGTGATATTCAGACTTTATGTCTGACATTAATGTGCAGACATTTGAAAAACAACCCAGTCTGGTAATGGCTCTGTAATTTCCCTGCATTGTTCCAGCTGTTGGACTTTGAATTAATGGACAAAAAAAAAATGACAACAGAAAAACTTTGTGGGCTGTTAACTAGTTTGCTCAAAATGTAGTCGTGTAATTATCTATATTGTTATCATTGCCTGTGTGCTTTTTTTCTTTTTTTTTTTTTTTTTTAAAATACACCTGGGGAGCGCTCAGTGGCTGATAATCTGACTGAATGTGAGCTGCTGTTGTAGCAGAGAAATGTTATACTGTGACATTTAAAAGAAGCTGCCCAGACTGGGCCTGAATCAGTAACACAAACATATCAGCTCCGGCATTAAAAAGCCTCTTATCTATCAAAGTTGGTGTCCAGTGCCAGTAATGGTGATTGATTGTTGTACTAAATGCCACAATGACATTTCAGCTGTCAGCACATATACCTTACAGTAGTGTGGCTTCCTGCTGAACCAGCCTCAAACCAGACCTCCTCCTCCTCTCTAACATACCTTTCACATCAAGCTTCCCATTTCTTCTCATTTCAACACTGAACATTGCATAAGACGGAATGCACAAGTCATTGTTGGTGAATATTCAACGCATTAATGAACTCGCTTTAATGTGGTCGCTGCGTTGCGAAACGCTTAAGAGGAAGAGAAGGGAGGTACAAAAAAAAATGCGGCGAGGTGCATTTCAAAAGGAACATAGCTTTTTGCTCAGGTCAGATTGCATTGTGGAGCGAGGGTGGGACTGTGGGTGTCGCTGGCATTATAACAGGAATAATGAGATGATGCTCTAGGGAGAGAGGGATACTTGAATTAAGTGAATCGGTCGGTTTAGCAACAGGCTGTTTGAAGTCAGTCAAACCTGAAAGGGCGAAGAGAGGTGTGGGAATAAGTTAAAAAGCAGGTTTTTTTTTTTTTTTTTTTGCATAGAAGAGCTCAAGGAAGTCGATTTCAGACTCAGTCACTCTCTAAGGGTAATGTGATCAAAATAATGCTAGTCTGATTACTGTGTTATTAATTGACGCCAACTGGCACGCAAGCCCGTCATTAAAGGCTTGCAGCCCTGTTCGGCACATTTAATACCAACACCACACACTTTTGTTTCCTCTCATGGGTGCCCACTGAGTCGATGAATAATGTAGTTCTAATTTGATGGTGTGTCTCAGTCTTCTTGTTGGACACCTCTGGACATGTTCTGGCTGTCTCAGGCCTCCCCACTCTGGATCGGTTTACATAGAGGTGTCTGTGTCCATGACAGCCGCACACACACCTGCACCCTGATATGAAGACAGATTTTGACTTCATATTACATACTGAGCTGGGCAGCTGCTATGTGTTGCATCTGAAAGGAGTGTGAATTTTTTAATTATATAAATTTCCTTCTCCTCTCCTCCTCTTGAACTCTATGCAGAGGGCCGTGAATGTGTAAACTGCGGTGCCACCTCCACCCCTCTGTGGCGGCGGGATGGTACCGGCCACTACCTGTGCAACGCCTGCGGACTGTACCACAAGATGAACGGCCAGAACCGACCGCTTATCAAGCCCAAACGCAGACTGGTGAGTCCCGCTTCTTACCGCACGGCAAAGGCTCTGAGAGAAGGCACCCAAATATGCACAAAGCACAGGCCGGCAGCACAATTCCAGGAAAGTTATATTTTCCCTATGATCTTCCTGGAATTGTTTGTCCCTCTCACCCCCTGATGATCCGCCTTCATGGCCTGTTACAAAACTGCTACTATTGCCATTGTTCCTGCTATCATTATTGCTGGTACTTCTGATACTGTTACTGATACCAATGCCCATGCTGCTTTAGTTAACACCATGCTTGAGTAAATGAAAAGCAGCGTGGACATGTAGCCTGACATTCTTGTGTTGGATGGAGCACTGCTGCAGAGCTGCACAGACACTTCTGACATTAACCCTTCTGAGGCTGGACACATTTATCTGTGTCATGATTTCACTCCTGCATAAATAACACTATCTATCTATCTATCTATCTATCTATCTATCTATCTATCTATCTATCTATCTATCTATCTATCTGTATTTAGCTTGACATTTTACTATTGTTGCAGAAATATTTTTTAAATTTTGTGTGTGGCGGGTTAATTTGTAAACAAACAAACAAACAAATCAGGGCACTTTGTTGTCTACAAATTCAGAAATTGTCTATGTAAATTAAAACAATTTTCTCTGTAAATGGTTAATTAAAAATAGGAATAGAAATAAGCATTATAAGACAGTGACTGTCAGGAATAAATAACAACACAAGGCACACAACTACAATTAATAATTATAATAAAGTTTAAAAAATAGTGGCTAGATTGGGATTCATTTAACAGTTGCTTTGACACTGAACATTAAATTAGTTTTTTGGTAGTGTAGTGCTGCCTAGTATAACCCTTCCCTTTAATAAAAACGGGTCTGTGCCATCTCATTTACCCAGGCTAATTAGGACTGCGCAGGCTGTATCCCGGGTCTAATGGTCTTCATTAACATTAGCTGGTAGTTTGGCTTGCAAATAAATTGTCCGCTATCAGAAGATCTTCGAGACATTTTTGGAAAGGCCGTTCTCGTCTCAACACTGACGCCTCTTCATGATGTATCTTCGGGTGATATTTTTTCGGGTCGCTCCTTGAACACCTCCACGTCGTCGCTCCTGGCGAAAGGTCCCATTACATTTTCCACCGGGGTCGGCCCATGTGGCTGCAGCTTTTGCATTTTCAGCTCAAGTGTTTTTCAGACTTGTGTTCAAAGGGGCATCCAGTTGTTTCCTATCCGGATATCTGCCCGGCCCAGATAAGGAAGTCAGGCTCCCGGCTGTTTCCGCCTTCAACCAGCGCGCTGCATTCTCTATGGCCAGACTGACATATACTGTAAAGAGATTATCACAACACTGGAGGAGCCGCTTATGTGTGAAGAGACAGAGCGTGAGGGGCGGGGATTGGAAAATAAATGGATTTATGTTCTTCTCTTGTTTGTCATTCTGTGCTCCAGCCTCAACGCGCAGTGACTTTTTTTATTTTAAAAAGATAGATTTTAGATTTTTTTTTTTTATTTCGCGAATGAACTAACTAACTAACTAACTAAATAAATACACACACACACACACACACACACACACACACACACACACACACACACAATATATATATATATATATATGACGAGAGTTACTGCGGCTCTCCGGGTCACCAGCAACGAGTGCACCTGAAATTAATTAAAAAGAAAAACCTGGATGCTGCCTGCAAAGCTCAGGGCCGCGGGGTTCTCGCATGTAAAGCTAATGTTTCTTATTATGTGTGAAGAATTGATCCGCAATGGACGCAGGAGCGCATTGCCAGGCAGGACACTGGGTCTTACATGACTTTGTAGTCCACTTTCCCTGGATCAGGATAAACAGAGGGTTTACAAAAGTCCTGCTTTATAACCTGTTAATACCAGTGTACTTGTTTTTTAATTCATTAAATATGATAATTACCGGAAGGCGTGCACAGCATCAGGCATTCGCCATAAAAATAAATAAATAAAAAAAAATCCCCGTGTCTTATTGCGCAAATTAGAAAATGTGATCATGGTTGTAGCGGTCTGCTTACGTGCAATTGATTTAATAGAGGAGTTAAGTGTATTTTCCAGTCCTAGTGTCGCTCCTTTTGATGCCTCGCTGCACATGGTGCTGCGGTCAAAGTAGAAAGCTCACGAAATTCCACGTACCGCCGTATCCATTTAAAGACAACTCTCATGTTTTGAAATCGCACATTCAGAACATGCGCATGTTACAGTTGCTCCGATGGCGCAAATGTTTCACGATCAGCCCTTGCAGGTGATGTTTATCGTGTTTGGGTGCAGCACGGTGTCCGCGCTGACCTCTCTCCACGCCGCGTGAATGGGTCATTATTCACCGTGTATTTTCTCTGCTTCCTTCAGTCCGCAGCTAGACGCGCAGGCACCTGCTGTGCAAACTGCCAGACCACCACCACCACCCTGTGGAGGCGCAACGGGAACGGGGACCCGGTGTGTAACGCCTGCGGCCTGTACTTTAAACTGCACAATGTAAGTATCCCGTGAAGAAGAAAGAAAGAAGAAAAAAAACAAGACAAAAAACAAGTCAAGTGCGTTTGTTTTGGGGGAGGGAGGGGAGGAGGGAGGGGTGTGCTGGTCGTTAACTGGTCAAGTGGGCGGACAGCTCCTATCGATTTAGAAGCGGAGAAACTGTGAGAGTGTGGAGGCAAAGCCTGCTCACCCGGTCGGGCAGAACCCACCGGTCGTCTTTTTTTATTAATCCATCGTTGTTTCAATGGGGGGCGTTACTCCCCGGAGAGGCTGCAGGGTGGGACTGTCATTCAGTGTAACGGCGTCGGTTACACTGATGAGGATTTGTCTGAGGCTGCTCTTTTCAGCTCCAGCCAGCCTTCCTCCCCATGTATTCATATTGACCAGGGCGGTTCTGTTGGGCTTTAAATTAAACAAAAGATGAAAAACGCCCCTGACTCCCTTATAATGGAGCTATATATGCAAAACAGCTGCTCATTATTTATTGCATATATTTCACACTGGTGTAACTCATAATATCAAGCCGGGGCGCATGTAAATCCTAACTGGTGATGCAACTTGTGACACATTTGAAATTATAAGCTGGTAAACAAGCTGGAACTAACATCAGACCATTAAAATGTGCTGTTCACACTGTCAGTGAAGCTTTTGTGTGGTGTGCCTTGAGCTAATGTTCTGCTCTCCACAGGTCAACAGACCCCTGACCATGAAGAAAGAAGGCATCCAGACACGCAACCGCAAGATGTCCAGTAAGTCCAAGAGGAACAAACGAGGAGGGGACGGCTTCGATGAGCTATCTAAGTGCATGCAGGACAAAGCCTCTCCCTTCGGCGGAGCGTCCAGCCTCACCAGCCACATGGCCCACATGGGTCACCTGCCCCCCTTCAGCCACTCCGGACACATGCTGCCCACTCCCACGCCCATTCACCCTTCATTCGGTCACCCCCACCACTCCAATCGCTCGCCGGTGTGGGCAGAGCCTCACTGAGAGGCCCCGTCGCACCCAGAGCTCCTCCGCCTGTAGGAGCCACCACGTTGCCATTAACACTAAATGGCCCTCCACATCGCGTCGACGAGGTGAGCAGACTTGTTGCATCATGTACAGTGGATGGAGGGGGAGACTTTCAGTTGGACTTAATGACTGAAGGTCGCATCATGCCTGACCTCACTGATGGGATGCTGCAGAGCAGGACTTTAGTGGACTCTGAAGAGCTAATGTGACAAGGGGGTTTGTGAGTCCCTGTGTGACTGAGGCTCGCAGGAATGGAGTGAGCGGAGACGCCTGTCGTTCTTTTTGCTTATTTTTACTAAGTCACTTTGGTACCCACCTCTCCTTGACCCTGTAACAGGAGACTCACGAGAGGTCTTAAAAAGAACCGCTGTTTTCACCTCACGACCATCTCATTATATACTGAGATACGTGCACCCCGTCCATCCCCGGGCTTTCGTCCACAACTGCTGTGGACAGACAGACAAAAGTGCTGGAAGTCTTAAGACTGGCTCACAGCTACAGTACCCGTACCAGAACCAGAGAACCAGTCAGACTACAGTACCCACAAGCCAGTGCTCTCCTCACATGCTGGATTGTACACCACTGCAACGCTCACCTGTTTTTAATAATGGACTTTTATGGAAAAAAGACACAGTAAATAGAGTGTTTATAAATGCTTAATTGCTATTATTGTTGTTATATTTGATGTTATAATTATTGCTACGATAATTTATTTTCACTCTTTAAGCTTTCGTCAAAGACACATGGAAACTGTTATGATTTGAATTTCATGGTTATTACGTAAAGAAAAACACTGACCTATCTTAGATGAAAAGTCCCTGAGCTGTATGTTTTTATCATTTTTCCATCTCACAAAAAGTAAAGGAAATAAAGTTTAATACTAAAATAAAACCTGTCACTGCCTCGTGAGTTTGGTCTGTCTCTCTTTATCAACCCTGCAGACACGCACACACACACACACACACACACACACACACACACACACACACACACTGGACTGAACTCTCCTTGTAATGAAGAGTGCTTGATTATTAACATCATAAGTGATATCAGATGCATCAAGGGAAGCTCTGTGATCCCTTGAGCATGGTAATGCTTTGGTCAGGCTCCGCCTCTATCTGTGATGGCGCGTTGTTAAGAGAAGGCCTCTTTGTGGAGCTGAGGCCCCAGGCTGGACCATTGTACCCAGACAGCAGGCTCCAGCGAAGGGCTTGGGAGTCACACACAGTCATACATATACTCGTACCCACATGCTCACACACACTTGGGGGAAAAAAAAACAACGAAACACAAACCCTAATTCACACCCTTATTTAACCAAGAAACTCTTTTTCAAGCTCTCTAAACAGGCACATTTGTGATGATTTGGTGTCTGGCAAACACTGAGTCATGAGTGCAGTTCATGCGAGAGCCTCTCTTGCTTCCCTGTGTCTGTCGGAGCGGCCCTCTCTCTTGGCTACGGTGATTGGAGTGAGAGGAAGGACAGCGGGTCTTTAGTGTGAGAGCGAGGAGGAAGGAAAGGCAATCAGGCGACCTGAGCAAACACGTGGGGGTCTGCTCAGACCCTTAGCACACAGATGTGCACGCAGCTGAGGCTGCCAGGAAGCAGGCGTCGACTCTGCTGCTCCCTCATCGTGACCTTTTTTTCTTTCACTTTGTTTTGTTTATCTTTCTTCACTCTCCTGCTTTCTGCTCTTTATTCTGTCTTTAATTCTCCTTCGTTCCCTCTGTGTTGGTCATTGTGTCTCTCCCTCCCCATTTAGACGATTACAGTAAAATAAAAAAGGAACTTTAAACAGAGCCAGCTACTAATGAGTCTGCTCAATTAGGGCCAATTTGAGGTCATCATCACCGAGTTCAGAATACCCTCACACACCCACAACACAAACCAGCCGATTAAACAGTCCAAGCTAAAAGTGGACTACTACCCCTCCCTGAACCCTCCACCCAACTCACATCTGCTGGACCGCTGGGGTTTCCCAGAGGCTTGATCTGTTCAAACTGGAAATAACATTTGTCCAGGGATAACTATAGGTGTTGATTTGTTATCCAGTGTTGCTGGAGCACTGTGTTGTTAGCTTATGCTATATCATAGCACTCTGAATAGCACTAACCTGGCTGCATACACATGGATACAGTACTGCACAACACTGACTGAGTGTATGTTTTCAGAGCGGGGGCGGGATCCCCCTGATCCACTTGCTGAACACCAGTGAAAATGTAACGCTCGGCTGCCAATAAGCAGTCCAGCCATCTGTGTGTAGGGCAGTGCCGTGGGTGCTGAGCCGTGTACAGGCCACAGCTCCAGCGGGGTTGTGCGCTTCTGCAGCCAGCGAGCCTGCTCGGCCGGGCTTGGCCCGACTCCCGGAGCCTGAGAGGGGGAGACGGAGAGAGCCAGCACTCTTCAATGAGGCCCTCCAGAGGGAAGGGGCAGCCCTCCCAAAAATAATACAGCAGTCTGCCAGGCCAGTGACTCCCAGCGCTGCCCTCGCCTAAACACACACATCCAAACACATACAGTATACGCAGACATGAACATGCATGTTAACATACAGACAAGGAAGGTGTGTAACAAGCTTCTCATGTCTGATGCAGAGGCTGATGCAGCCTGAAGAGACGTTAGGTAGCAGGCATATGACACGTACACTTGCTCTTGAAATGAATGCTTGGCTAATTGTTTTGGTAGTCAGCATGTGCCTACGTTGTTACCCAAATAAATTCATACAGACTTTGAATATTAAGAGTTATGTCTGCATTTTATTTCACAACTGTTACATTGAAAATACCCCTTTCCTAACTCAAATCATGAATTATGTGACATGAAGAGAGGCATAAAATAGGATGTTACTTATCTTCACTATCAAAGTAGCGCTCCTTAGAAGTGATGAAGAGAACTTGGATGAGTTGGTGGGGTGAACATGGTGGTCACCTCGATCAGAGCACTGCAAGGTTTACGACTTCAACCGGGAACTGGATGTCATCCCCACTCCCTACCTCCCTCTTTTTCTCCCCTCTGCCTTTCCGTTTGCCCTCACCAACCTCCCCACTGATGCTCATTCCCTCTCTGAGCTCCATGAAACTCTCCATCTCTTCATGCTCCCCCTCTCCACAACCCCTACTACTCCCACTCCTTCCTTGTCTCCCACTCCCCCAATGTATTTGTTTTTCCATCAAATTGAATTAGTGGAATCAAAAGGTATCCTGACCATCCCCTCACAAAGTTGAGTTAGGGAGAGAGAGACACACAGAAGATGAAAGGAAGTGGAGCGCAGTTCAGATGCAGGTCTCTTCATGTGTGTGTTGCACTGGGGGTTGACCTTTGCCTTGGCCTAACTAAAAAAGAATCCCCTAGAAGGATATTAAGGCTGTGAGATGGGACAGTATTTAGATAATGAAAACACAGTATTCCTGCGTTTACCCGCCATCAACTTCAGTAAGTTTCTTGTTTACTGCCCTGGAGCAAAAAGAGAACTTGTGCTTTGCAATGCCATGATGAAGCTCCAACTTAGCTCTGAACTGTCTGAATTCTAATGATTACAGAGTCATCGTGAGTGTGCTATGTTAAGACCCATGCGTGAACTTCCTCTTTTCATGGACAAATTCATAGAAATACCCCTGACAGGAAAAGGTGGGTACATTCAGTAAAACACCTGGTGAGCACTATTCACAGAAACCATTTGACACTTGAATAACTCCTAACACTTCTAAGATTAATCAACCATACCATGTAGTGATGATGTGATGAGGCGACGATCTGATCGGCACAGCTTTGACTGGAATAACTGTCACTCAGCGAGAAGCAGAGCTGACAGCAGATAATCGCTGATGACCTCTGTTGACAGGAAACAACCGCATCCTGACCTGCCAGAATGCCAAATCTCGCTGATGATCTCTACAAATGTCAGAAATTACCCAGAAAGAGTTAGAAGTGTTTTGATCTTGCATCAGTTTTGTCTCCCCAAAGACCTCTGTGGACCTTGAATGGCCTTCTGCTAGTTACTGCTGCATACCAAACTTGACTGAGGACATGGCTTTTCAAAGCAGTGAGAAAAAAAAAAAAAACAGGAAGTGAGAAGTTCAAACAGGAAATACTTATGTTGTGCTATTAGGAGCAATTGAGACCATAGAGGTCTGACAGAGACAGTAAAAAGAGATTGATTGCGCGGTTTTTACAGTATTTAAGTGTAATTCTCTGCAAGGTTTCATCCTGTATGCAGTAAGAGCCGCCACAACTGTAATAAGTAACCACTGGCTTAGTAAATGTAATAACTTGGTGAATTATTTGGGCTATTGAAAATCTTTACCCTGCAAAGAAGGTCATGTTTTGGTCTGTGTCTGTTTGTTTTTTGGTGGTTGGTTTGTCAAAGAAACTACTGAATAGCTTTCCAGGACACTCAAATGGTGGATGGGTACTGACCCAGAATAGACGCCTTTAACTTTTGGTGTGGATCTGGATAAAGGATTTTTTCCTCACTTTATTTAAAACTGTGATGTATGGTGTTTTTGACATTTTCTTGAATTTCTCAGGGAGTAATGCATGAGTCTTGAAAATAATCAGACACAATTAGGTGGCTGACTGATAATAATTTGATAAAAGAAAAATCTGGATTTAGAGGATTTAAATGTATTTTAGTTGATATTGGCGTTCATGTCTGCTCAGTGAATTCACAGAGAGCATGATCCTCTTGTGCTGGTTCCTACTCTGGCAATAGCAGAACAGGGAAAGCTACCGATTCCAGCGCTCCAGCGTGACGGCTTATACTGCCAAACAGGCCAGCTGATGAAAAATGCTTGAAAAAAGAAAAGCAAACAGAGCTGCCACAAAATAAAGAAAGGAGTCGTGCTAGTGTGACGATGTATAGAGGAGGTTGCTAACTGCAAACAACATTGCTTACAACAGCTTTAAGCTTGGCTGAATCAAAGGGGACTGTTAGACCATGGCAGATGTATGAGTACCACTTTAAGTAAAAATGAATACATTTTACAAAAAACTTTTTTTTTAAATGTAAATGTCAAAAAACTTAACCTGTCAATATGTTTTTACCTTTAGAAAGACTACTGAGAATATTTTACCAGCATCAGTGGGAAAACTAATATCAAAGTAGAGAAGTGAAAGAGGGAAAGAAACAGGGAGAGTGTTTCATATCAGTCATCAGTGGCTGCAGATAGACCTCATTGCCACAGTTTGTGGTTTTAAAGAGGTTTCTGGGTAGAGTGTAGTAATAATGAAAGAGGTATATGAGTGCATAGAGTTACGGGTATTTGTGGCTGCTATGTTGTACTCCCAGATGATTACATAACATCAAACTAAGACCATTATGAATTCGCATCACTCATCTGGCCGGTCCACACATTCTTTTCTACAGTGTTCAGGGCATGCTAAGGAAGTAGCTGTCAGACACAGGGTGTGGACATGCAGAGCACCCCTCCCTCAACTCACCCTGAAAACGAGGTCAGTCTCCTCTCACCTGGGACAGAGAGCATTCAGGATGTTCACCTGGGACAGGTAGTGTTCAGCTCTCATTCATGCCGTGTTCTGCTGGGCTGAGGCCCTCCTGCTCACCTGCTCCGACAGACAAATTCATCCCCACTGTCTCAGGACAAATGAGCCCATTCATCTGGAGGCTCCCATTGAAAAAAGCGGGGGGCAAGTACAGTACTAATGCCTGGGAGGGCTCAGGGGAGTGGGCGTCTGGACCTGCCATCCTCTTCCGCGCCCATATAATGTCCCTTGCCATTCCCAGCCCCCGCCCCGCTCCACTCGCTTTCACTGGCAGGTAACTGGAGAAAGGCGTGAGTGGGGGAGTCAAGGGCACCTTGGCCTGTGGCCAGGAGTGAGAGGATGGGGCCCAGGTGCCTACCCCTGGATGGATCCTCTGGACACTCCCATAGGGACTGATGACCAGACAGGGAACAGGAGGACTGTGGAGGACAGTAGAAGCCCACAGAGACCTGCCGAGCCCTGCTCAGAATCTCAAGCTGTTCAGCTTGCTATTGTAGCCTAACGAAGGTTGCTTCTGCGGTAGATTAAGTGACAGCATTGCTCTCTGGCTGGCCTGAATTCACGTTGAAGCCTACTTAATTCTCATGGACCAGGTTGTTCACACAACAAGGCATAGCTGCTCGTAATCGTTTGAGTTATTCAAGTGCCAGATCACTTGCTTGTAGATTACACTCCTGATTACAGCAAGTTTGCAGAGAGTATGCAGAGGAACAACATCAAAATGCTGACATGACTTCTAAAACTCAAAGAAGGAGCCAGCTGGCCAGGCCTCATTTCACTTCTGTACGTCTCTTCGCTCATGCAGAAACAAGGCATGAGGTGAGGGCATTCCTAAACCACTTTTCTCAGTCTTTATCTCCAGTAGGAGTTTTTGTTGTGTCTGGCGTTGTTTACCCAATACTTGTCAGGTTACTACAGACACACACACACACACACACACACACACACACACACACACACACAAACACAGGACAGTTTTAAGGGGAGGAAGAGATAAATGAAAAGCAGTGAACTGCATTTAAAAAAGGCCTAATATGGTGAAATTATTAAAGGACCACAAGAACATTTCAGAGGGAGATGAGAAAGATGATGATGATTACTTCTTTTCTGAGGGGCAAAATTGTGGATGTGAGGAGCTTTATTAGATCCAAAGAGCTGATAAAGGAGAGAAAGAAAGTTTTTGATATTAGTGAATCAATGTTTCATTCTTTTTCTAAAAGTAAGCAGACAGTTAGCACTTTGTAACTGCCCCCCTCCTTTTTTGATTAGGAGGTCAGCAAAATCTGTTGCACGTATTACCCCAGTCACCTTAACATGCACGCCAGGAGAGACAACCTATTCTTCAACTGTCCCTCCTTATTTGACTTATGTTTCACTTTTTCAGGACAGGAGACATGTGCAAACCTGCAACCATTACACAGTAGATGCCAGAATTCAGTGGAGACAGAAATTATCAGAGACATCACACACGCATACACACGCACTACAGGCCTATCTGTTGAGGATCGGTATGAAAAAGGCGTTGTGCTCACTCATTGGCTCGGTGGGATGTTGCAACCCCAGCGCCTAACTGGTCCTTATCTCCCCTGAGCAGACTGCGCAGCTTGATATGCATCTGTCATATTTGTCGGAAAGAAAAGACACCGCTGTGAGAGCACGATGAGTCAAAAAAAACGGGCCAGCGACATAAACTCACTTCCCTGCGGTTTCTGCATGACCGTGATCATTTGCTTGTCGACTCCCTGGTTGAGGAGACAAACACGTCAAACGCACGATATTACGAACTTGTCTTAAAAGTGGATATCCTAGTGCACCTGATCACTCTGTGCTTTACATGCCTGAACAGGTGTACATGTTTTTTTGTCTTGTAAAAAAATACACAGCCAAGAGCAGATTGTCATCATTCCATCATAAAGACAGATAAGGCCCTGTCCTTTCGTCGTCACAGTGGCCTTGCATCGGCTCCATCAGCTGCTGTGGCTAGCGGAGCCTCTGACTGTGCGGGTCGGAGTGTCTATCTGAGGGCTATCTGACCTGATAAGAGCTGGAAAGAGATGGCAGAGCGACACGTTCACCATTGAGCTGCTCACAGCACTAAAAGCTGCGAAGAATCTATACAGAGTTGATGGTGAGAGGGTTCAAGTGTCAAAAACAGCTTCAACAAGCAGTGAACATGCATGTAAACAACAAGAAGTGCTGAAAGTGATGCTTACCTCTCCTTCCAGTGGCTCAGGCTGTTATAGGGGGCAAAGGTCATGGAGACAGGTATAATCTCTGTTCTCTTGCTCTGGTTATGTTGAGTCTCTTTCTCTGTGCAACGTTTATGCCTCTGATTGACTTTTAGCCTGCCAAACCATCATTAATTGCCATCGCACACACACACCCACACAAATGCATTATACACACATGCACTCATGCATGCACACACACAAATATAGAGCATCTAATCCAGCTAATCCACCCTGCCAGTTGAACAACTGGTAACATGTTTAATCACCCATGTAAAAATAAAGACAAGACCAAATTGACTGATAGAATTATTCCATTTACCCGTCTGATTAAAACATTTCACCACTGCCATGGTTCACTGGAGATCATCTGGAAAAAAGAGAACAACACATGAAAATTAATTAAAAGTCAGCCATGTAAACGGCTTCATTCAATTACTGGTGCACGTAACAAGCTCTGTGGCATGATAACTGGCACGTACAGACGCATCAAATTAGCTTGGAAGAGAAACAGAAAATTGGGGAGCCACTTTGAAACTCTTTAAAAAGGCCAGGAAAGACTTCTTGAAACAGGAGACATTTTCTCCAAACAAGGGAAGCACTCTCCTGAAAGAGAAGAATGAGCAGTTTACGGCACCCAGATATGTGCGCCGGACACAAGCCTGTTCGACCCCGGGTCATTTTCCAAGAGCCTTTGCTCTCCATGTGACATCATAGGCCGTGAGGGGGGAGGTCAGAGTGAAGTGTGCTCAGACAGCAGGGTGCAGACCGAACTACGGGCGGGCAGAGGCAGAGAAAGGCAGAGTGAGACAAAGGAAAAGTGTGGTGGCTGAGAGAGGGCTCTCTGATTCGTTTCCTTGGCAGGATGACAAAACCGTGCGGAATGCAGCGGAGAGGGGAAAGAGAAGTGATCAAGAGCTCAAGAACGAAAAGAGGGGGCAAAAATAGACGACAGACAAGGGGAGAGAGGCCTGCTGAATAAGCCTGGATGGCAAGGCCTTCCATTGATTCATTTCCCCTTTCCCACCCCTTTACCATTCTCTGTTTCTCTCTCCCATTCTCTTCCGTAACCATACAGCCATTAACTACAAACCTGTACAAAACTGTTCCCTTAAGTATTTAAAAACATCTGTCTGACCTGGTCGGGGAAATAAAATCAAGGTGCGTGGTTGCTCTCCTTGACACATAGAGGTCTGCATATTGGACAAAGAGGAAATACGTATGTGCCCACGTGTCAGTGAAACCTACAAACAATTCAGACACACCGAAGAAGTGCACAGACTGCACACACACACACACACACACACACACACACACACACACACACACACACACACACACACTCACACAAACACACACACAATTACAGTGGAGAGGGCAACAGGCTGCCTCTGTCAACCACATTTCACAGTGGCGTATCATGGCCAGGCGTACCAGGCCTGCGGCCAACCGCTGCTTATGCTCTGGGTAAACACTACCACCTCGCCTACATGGAGTTGCACACACGCACACTCCCAACAGTGCCATCCAACACGCAAACCCAGTCACACACAGGGTATGTGATTAATGGAGTGTGAGCATTAGATATGACAGCATCACTAAGCCTCTGTGATAAAGAGCCACACACAGACACTGTTTCCTTTTTGTGCCCATCGCTTGTGTCCATCCTTTGTCCGCCGACTCTGGACTCCTGTCAAGCCACCTAGGGCATTTTGCTCACAAATACCACCTTGGCGTAATGTTTCATTTTTAATTTGACAGTGATGAAATGCTCTGCCTCTGCAAAGTATTTTTAATACCTCCATTATACTTTATAGGCACCATACTGAATACTGGCAGCAGATCTAAATTTTGAGGACAGACACACACACATACACACACACACACACGGTATCAAAGGACAGTGAGAATTTCAAAATCTGTGTCCAAATGACTAAGTGTGCACTAGAATTTTAATAGGTCTCAGCCTTGAAATAAATGTTTCCTCTGATACGTCAGTTCGCTCAGAAGACTGAACATTAGCTCCATGTTTACACAGTGCTAAGTCAGGTCATGAGTCATTTGCCCAGTTATCCAACTGTTTGAATGTAGTTTGGCTTCATTATATGCCCCTCATGTGACAGCAGTCAGCCAACGTGCCCCCCTCTGCGGCTCCATAGCTCCTCTTCCCTCTTCTGCATCTTCTCATGCCCGTGTCTCGCCCCCACCCACCCCCCCACCTTCCACTGGCGCCTGTACGGTTAGTTAGGGATTGCCACAGGACATCATGTGACAAACAAGCAAACACACACAATCACGCCGCTGAGTGTTCGCGCGCACAGGCACGCACACACACAGCAGCAAGCAGACAACCATGTAAACGACAAGCACCCACACATCCATTCGTCATTCTCCCTTCCATTGACTTTCATGTGGGCTAAGTTGAATGAGCAGTAGAGCGCTCCAACAATAGAATCCATTCTACTGGCAGCGGGGAGGCTGTGCGTCCATGAGTGTTAGTCCCAGCAGTGGCCAGACACACCTTGAGGCTAAATGTTATCACTTACTTACTGTAGTTATAGCCTTGCCAAATCTAGGATTTGTGACTTGTTTTTTTTATGTCAGTTAATTTATGCTGTAATGAATCACTGTTTCAAAAGTATTTTTATGGTTTGTCCTTTAATGACTCCATTGCCATTAGTATTTCTGAGAAAGTAGACAGTTCAGGCTTCAAGCACTTTGATTTATTGGGGGAATTTCTCCCCTTTTTGTGACGTATGGTTGCTGGAACAACAGGAAATATAAATATCTTGAAAGCAAGCCATTATGAGGATTACACCCCCTTGATCCCCACACTCATTACTCGACCTCCTTACCTACAGTATCCAACATGGCCTCCGCCCACTACCACCACCCCTCCTTACTTTCCCTCCTTGTCTGGCAGACCTCCAGCGTCTGAAACTCTAGACGGTGCTTGTTCTGCCCTTTCTACAAAATTTAGGAAGCCATTAGCAACATCAAATCATTACTTCAGGAAAAGGGAGAGAGCAATGACGAAAGGGAGAAAAAAGACAAGGGAAAGAACAAGACACACACAGAAACAGGGAGATATATCAGATTTCTCCTGTTCTTTGTCACTCCATTACAATAATGTGTAGGGACCAATTTTGCTAATACATATGGAATGATACCCACAAAAAACAGTGAGAGAAAAATCCCTGACCAAGAGGGTTACTGCACGGGTGCAACAACATGGTAGGCCTGCCCTTGCATACGAGCAAGCACATGTACGAACCAAAAATAAAGTCACACACTTCAGACGTTCTAATGGAGTAACTGCAGAAACAACATCCTCAACCTATGACAACGCTGTGAAACACAAAAGAGACTAAAGGTGCAATTAATCATCAGCATAATCACTAACTTCTGCTAACTATCTTTGGCTGCAGCTAGCTGCCTTTAGCTCATTAGTTATGGAGCTATTGGCCTAATAAACTGACTGTAGTTTGCCTTGACAGTGGCCTTGGATCATGGGGGAGTCACCACAGGCCACAGGGATCAGCTCATCCAGGTCCAGCCACCATCCAGTGAGTGCTGCTGGTCATCGAACTGGGACTGAACACAGCCTTGCAGACCAATGGATGCCAGTTTGAAGACAAATGATTCAGTAAGGAGGTGATTTACAGCAGCTTGGATCAGGCCTATGACTCCTAAACCACCAGTGATTTTGGGAAGACAAACCAAGACTGTTTTGGTGAGTTAAATTACCTCGGCCAAGGAGGTTATGTTTTGATCTGTGTTTGTTTGTTTGCTGGTTGGTTGGTTTGTCAGCAGGATTACACAAAAACTACTGAACACATTTCCACTAAACTTGGATGGAGGATCGGTCTCAACCAGGAACAGACCCCATTAACTTTTGATGATGATCTGGATAAAGGGACAGATCCAGAATTTTTAAAAAACTTTCTTTAATATTGCGAGAAAGGACATTTTTCAACATTTTGTAAAATAATGCAAGGATGCTTACTTTAAAAATGGGCCATTATATATGAAGTACAGAAATAGAATGCTGGGCCTTGATGGAGGCGTACTCTCTACTGAGAGTCTTTTTTTTACATTTTAAACAACTACATTTTTGGTAATTTTTTACACATTACCCCTTCAAATAAAAAGGTGACAAAAACACAAATGAAACCCAAAGTGATAGTACCACCTGTTAAAGTTACAATAAAGGCCACTGATTCCTCTTTTCATGCTCCAATACTTCTGCTTTCCCCAACTCTCACTCTCACTCTCACTCTCACTCTGGTTGCTGCACTGTCACCCCAACTCTAATCCAGTTCAAATGTAAACAGGCTTAGGTCCTCATTCCTCACTTAAACCGTATCAAATGTATCAAAGCCGAGGCTCAGTGGTGTCCTTGGCTACAGAGGGGTCAGACAGGGGCCACACGGGGCCACACACTCTACTCAATTAGTCTGAGAGCCAGTTAGTCTGACTGACCAACACTGTGTGCGGTTCTGCTTGTGTGTCTATTTGTGGTACACCGACACAGTACGCAAACGTCCATAATTCTGCATGTCTACGTAGTGCAAAATATAAGTGTGTAATCATATGTGAGTGTGTGTGACTGAATGTAAATGGCACAGTGTACTGGGTTAATAGGTCAGTTCACGGTTATAAGGGGCATGAGTATGTGTATATAATCAAGTGCGTGTGTGTGTGTGTGAGAGAGAGAGAGGGAGAGACTGTGTGAGTGTGTGTCGAGCAGAGACATGGAGTCTCAAAGCTGCATCAACCGAAAGGGGAAAATATGTGAGAGGTTGTCTGCAGGCTAAGAACAATAATGCAGTTTGTGTCTGCAGCAACATTATTTCTCTGGTTAAGTCAGCAGCCCTGGAGGAGTCCTCGATGGCCTTGAGAGCACAACGCCTTTGTTTTCCAGCTGGCCTGATTCTTCTTCTTTTCATTTTATTTTAAATATAATGCAGAATACAATCCACTCTCAGAAGAGATGCACATTATTTTATAATCTGATAACATCTTCTGCATTTAAATTTATTTTTTAAAACAAGTGTCTTTAAGTGGGAGAGACCAGTTAATCACAAAGCCACAACTTGTTACAAGAGTTTACAAGTTTGCTCAAGATGCTTAACCAAAGCAGTAAATATTCCACTTTGTTTCTGATTAAATCTACCATTGGCGACTCATTTTAAGAGGTAATTTGGCCATTTATCTATTTTTCCTAAAGGGTAATTCTCGCTCCCAACTTGAAATGGTTTTCCCAAGATAAAAACCTTGCATCTACCCTTTGACCCTTCTTATTGCACATTGATGCATCAATGGTTGATACATATGTGGGAAAACTCACATTATCTTGTTTTATCGTGAAACAGGAGGAGGAGAGGAAGGCTCCCGGGGGACTTTAATTACAATCAGTTTCCTTGTCAAGCTGCAATCTCATCAGCTACAAATATCTTATTGCTTACATTCGCAAGCTTGAGTCAATTGGATACAATCAAACTAATTAGCAAGAGTGAAACCACAGTCCTGCTCCTCAGTCAAATCCGGACTCACTTAATACAAATAAAGTCAACACTCACACTAAATCGTCACCAGAACAATTTCTTCCTAATAAAATAATCTGTATCATTACACACAACATATTTCCATGGCTCGGGAGGTCCCTGAGGGGTCCTCTGGTATATGGGACCCTCCTCCCAATCTCAATCCCAAACCCATCACTCTTCCTCAGGCACTCAACTGTCAATCTGACCCTGATCTGGGAACCCGGTCTTATCTGATCCCCCAGGGCTCCCTGGGGGGGTGCAGGGGTAAAGGTGGGTCGTCCCAGCCAAGCCAAGCCAAGCCATGTCTACATACCTCCCCATAAACAGTTAAACAGCTACTGTCAAACTTTGACCCAGAGATGTGGATGACCTAAATGTGAGATTGCATGTTTTAATAGCTGGTATAAAGTGGAGACATCACACACAAATGGGCACAGGGACCAAAATATGCTACAAAGGTCAGAAAATGGGTTTAATTTTTTTGTTAAATGTATTAGCCTGTAGTCAGTTATGCCAATATCTATAGACTACATTAACCTGATGTATGACCATGAGGGGAAAAGAAGCAGCAAAAGTGGCCCCCCTTTTATAGATAACACTTTTTATGAGCTGCTCCAGAAATAGAAATATATTTTTGATGGTACAAATGATTTAAATCATTTTCTTTTTGAATGAGTGTTTTTGTTTTTACTCTTTTCAGCAAAATAATAATGCAACAACAATTCAATGACATTCTGAAACAGGTACTGATACTTCAATGCACCAGTGACTTCAGATGTCTCAAATTATTGAGACATGACTGCTTGGACTTAAAAGGGAAATTACTTGTACGTATTTTTAAGTTGCTAGCAGTTGCCAGGTTAGACTCAGAGAAAAGAGTCTCATCATATTAGATCAATTCTGTAGCTTTCAAATGTGAGAGGATATTGCTCAAAGGTGGAGTTGGCCGAGCTGTCAGTATCTAAAGTTTTGTTTTCTTCCATGTTGGCAGCACAGAGATTATATTTGTTTGTAGTAATATCATGAGGGATAAAATGATATGACAGGCATAGTGGACAAACACCATATATTTGCAATGCTGCAAAGCCATCTTCCTTGTTCTCTTTCCCCATGTCTCCGATCTACTGTATCTCTACCGTCAGCTGTCAAATTGAGGCAAATATAATCTTAGAAAGCTGTAAGTACAAACTATTCTCTTATGTGATATTGATATTTATGATATCAGGTATAGATCATTCATTCTTTAAGTGAAGGCTTTGTCAGTATGTTTATCCACCTCTCAGTGTATATGACATTGTATCACAGAGTTGACTTGTCTCCTTCTCCTTTATCGACAGACTCCATCATGCAGAAATAAGCTCTGTCAGGTCTTGTAGCTAATCGTCCCGAGGCTCGTCCATCAGACACAGATTCAATTGGAGCCTTTTAATTAATAATGCCGTTTATCGGGGGGGTTTGGGTGGGGGCTGTAATTGGGATGTCTGATTAGGCTCCGGAGGAAGCTTTTAAGCCAGCAAGGTTATCAGTGCTCCTCCCTCTGCCTGTCATCATCTCCTCAATGTGGGCTCCCGTTTTCTGTCGCTCTTGTCTGATCACTTTTATTTTATTATCTTGCCATGCTGGTTCCTCTGTCTCTCCCTATTCCTATCTGCTCTGTGCTGCCTTCAACAGGTGTCTGACATGAAATTCCTTCAGTGTATCATACAAATCAATACATCATTTTTATACATCATTTTAGCGCTTCCCTGCAGTCTCAGCCTGAGTCCAACTTAATGCTGCAGAAAGTGAGGCTCAGCACTCAGAGAGCTGGACAGCTCCTGTCTAGCCTGATGTGAATGGAGACTTATTGATCCCAGCAGGCTGTGGTTAGGGGGCCCTAATGCATTTACACCCTGCTATACTCCCTCTACACATTCTGTTTGTCCCTCTTAATTACAGCGACACCATAACAGATCTATACAACTCCCCTGATACTCAATGACTTTCTCAGAGCCCTCCTTTATCCCCCCCCCAATCCTATTCTATCCCATTTTTCTCATTTTCTCCCCCGCCCTCAGTCACTCTGTCCTCTTGGCTCCCTGGGGTATTATCTCTAACGGCAGTGTTTGTAAGGCCAGTCTGCTGTTGGCATGGCTGATGTATTTTGGTGTGCAACAATGTGTTTTTTCAAATGGATTCAAATTGACCAATAGTGCATGGCATTAATGAGGAAACGCCCACAACTGTCAGCTGAAGCGCCAAGTTGTTGTGGGCTGACTTGTTTTTACTAGGTAATAAACAATATAAATTAATATGATTCATGTAATAAGATCTGATTCAGCGTCTATCTGCTACCATATGGCAGTGAAATGTGACACATCTTAATTTCTAAACTGGTCGAGACAAGTGAGTTCAATAATCAGTATGATAATTTAAATCATCATACACATTAAAGCACCCCAAAGTAAAATGTGCCTAAATTCAAAGGCTGCTGACCTCTAAAAGAAAGCCAGCAAGGGAACAATAGATGACTGATTTAGGTATCAAACTAAAAGGAAAGCGAGGAAAAGGGAGATGAAACTGTGCTTCAGTTTATTGTTGAGAATTACTGCTTCTGACAGATCAAACAACATTTTTGTTAGTATAGGACTCAAACATGTCTCCCTCCCTCCCGCCATCTCTGTCTTCCTCTCCCTTGGTATGCTGTGATCTCTGAGGAACGTCCCACCCTGTCTCTGTCTCTGACTCTTAACCCCACCTTTACCTCCTCGAAACTTTGTCTTAAAAACTATTTTCTGTGCTGCCCTGACCTTGCTTTAACTCCTCTCATCAGAGGAGTCCTGTAGTGTGTTTATGGTGTAGCTGAATCAACAAAAGGAGAACATCAGGTACACTTAGCGAGGAAAAAGTCTGATCGCTGAAGTTAGTTCTTCTTATGAAACAAATAGAACACATTCAGATGACTAACAGCAATAACAAATGAATCATTGTGGATAAAAACAAACGAAGTTTCTTTCCATGTCATAAAACACTTTAATGTCCCATGTGACTAATATCTAGCAGAGAGATAATGGTGTTAGGGGTTGTGCTGGGGAGATCTGTGATCTTTGTCTGCCTGTTTAGAAAAGACATGTAAATCATCGGAGAATAGTCTTAAAATGTGACACAAGAGAGAGCCAGATAAGAGAGGTAGGGAGGGAGGTAGGGCTGGGACGATGAGAACTTACATACCAGTGTGTTTATGACAGTGATCATTCAAACACTTAACCTGACACTTTGAAATGGCTTAAATCCTCTGCAACACCCCCATCTCACATTGGATATAAATGCATGATTCTGTTGTGCTAAATAATTAAGTGCCTGTAATAACTAAAAGTCCTAGTCAGTACGTTATGTACTACCACCACTTTCATGACATGCTAACAAAGAATTACTTTATGCATACATAAATTACGTTATGAATTGACAAAATTATCTTGGTTACGCTGAAATGTGACTACTCTAATGTAAAGACCAGTATGGTTTACACGTACTTAAAGCCAAAAGAAAAGGTTGTAATTTAAATGGCTATAAATTATGTCAGTTGTTATTTGTTACTGTTTTGTCTATGAGGAGGCACACCGTGAAGAAAATAAAAATGGGCTTGTAAATCTAAGGGGTTTCCAGGTGCTCATTTCTGTGATGTTGCTGTACTGCACTTCCCTGAAATAATCTGCCATTAAATCATTCTGTCTAGTAATATCACAACTTTGGGTTTTTGTGTCTTAGCACTAAGTTCTTTATCTGTTGAGTCAGTAGATCAGTAAATTAGACCATCTCAGCTAACCTTTTTTCAGCAATCTCAAATCTATTTGAATACATAAGAAAATGTCAAAGCCCTGACAGCTTATTTCCTCAATCAACTTCTTAATTTGAGAGATGAGGTTCAAACACAAATTTGATTATTTCATATTAGAAATCTCTGTATTTGTGTTTCTCTCAGCGCTCGTCTGATTTGAAGTGGGCAAGGCGCATTGTTAACTATGTCACACGCACCAGTCAGGATTCAGGAACATTTGACTCTAAGGCTGTTTTGTGGCTAACTTAAACCTCTGACTGTAGCTGCTTTAGTTATCAATGTTTAATGGGTTGTATGTTTTCTCCTGTTTAAGTCAGTAATTGTTTATCTTTCACAACTGCCTCTACCCACTTTAAAAATGCTAATAAAAAAGGAAAACAAAAAAAAAAAAAATGAAATAGGGAACAAAAATAATATAGTGCATTTGACTGTTTGCCCAGAGGAATTTAACCAAAAAGTCCAGGAAGACAGTAAGTATTTCTATGAACTCCAGGGTGATGTATGAGTTGGTGGAAACTTGAATGGTACTTGAATGGTACAGTATTAACTCATCTATTTTTCCCCTCATATCCCACTTCTCTGTTTCGGTGTGGCGTGGTCTTAAGTGGTTGGACTAGGGAGTTCTGTCCCGCGGCCCATCCGTTGGCTGGCTCTTAATCCAGTTAGGGCTGAGGGGGTCTGGCGTTTCCCGTCTTGGCTGAACAGGCTGTGCTAAATGAGGTTTTTACTTGCCCTGGGGGAGCCCAACTTTAATGGACCCGTGTAAATGAATACATGAAGAAGAGAGGCAGAGCAGTGCGAGGAAGGCTGCTTGGACCAGAGGAGCAGGAAGGACAGTGACAGTAATCAACAGGTAAAGTGATCAGACAATCCACTGATCAATCACATGTGAGTTTGTCTCTTAGATAATCAATGACAAAGCTGCATCTTAAGGACAAGGAAGCAAACGGACCTACAGACATCTACCGGCAGCTATCGTTGTAAGTACAGTTATTAATAAGGCTGTGGTGATGCAGTGAAGCTCTAAGTGACTCAATATGGAGGCAGCAGAGGTCCATACACTGCTCACTGCACTTCCTCTCTTCCACTACTTAAAAAAAACTATTGTGTGTGTGAATGTATTTATAAGCCGTAGCCACTGTTGCTGCTGCTCTTTGGTTCAGTCAGAAAATAGCTCCATCTGCATCCCTGCACCCTTTCTCCCTCACACATACACCAACTCACAAACAAACAGCCCTCTACTCCACCCTTTCCCACTGGGTCCATGGGATGGGCAGTGGAATCAGGGGAAATGAGGTAACACACACACACCCACACACACACGTAGAAAAAACAGTGGCACTGTAGCACCATTCAGGCCACTGTTCTGCCCTGTCCATCAGAGCTGTCAATCTCAGGGCATTTCTCATCGCCCACCCCCTCACCTCCACAACCACCTCCAACCAACCAGACCTCGACCCACCTTTTAAGGCCCAGAATATTTGGTCCTGTCGGTTGCCATGGGAACCATCCAGATGTTGGCCTCTGATTAGCTGGCGACGGTCAAATGAAATCAGAAGAGGTGTGATAAGATCGCAGGGCGACAGAGACTGGGAGAGCGGTGGCCGCAAGCGGGAGAGGAGTGAGGGGAGGGGGGCGAAGGAAGTCATAGAAAAGGGGGGAGATGGGCATTAGTGAGGGGTTTGCACACACATTCACACACTTTAATGCAATTCACTGGAAAGTGCTATTTTTTTCCACCCAACACTTCCATTTTCAGTCAGCGTAATCTCTGCTGCATATAAAAGATTTTCACTCACTCAAAACCAAACAATCACGCTGTGTGTTTGTTTTCTGAATGAGAATATGTCTAAAACATTTGTACTGAGACAACAGAGCACCTTTGACTCTTGGTATTTCTTCTGAGAGAAAAAAACATGATACAAAACATGCATCAGGGCGATATGTTGCTGGAATTGTAGCCAATAAATAAACCTGGTAATATGAAGCGAAGTTGCTTTCATTGATATAAGAGCATCATCTACACACTCTGATAAAGTAGGTGGTGTAAGCATCTTTAAACTGGGTTTTGCGATCCCCAAATAAACACAGAAAAGAAGAAGCAGAAGAAGAAGAAGAGCAACAACAACAACAACAAAAGATGAAGAAGAAAAGATGAAGAAGAAAAAGAAGAAAAAGAAGAAGAAGATGAAGGAGAACAAAAGAAAGGAAGTGCTCATAGAGTTGACCTGCTCCAGCTGGGTAGAGCCCCACAGCGTAGACTACAGAGCCAAACACTGGCATTGTCATTACCAGTGTGGATGTCCTTTTACAGTTTCAGAGTACGACAACATGAATGCAGGTTACAATACATCTTTTCTGACAGGAGAGAAAAAGTCTTTGTTTTGAAACAACATATCTTATTAGAGCTATGGAATATTAACCCAACCACCTTTGCTGTATACATTTTAATGAAATGAGCTCTACCTCGAGCCTACTCACTATTTGCCAGTCTGCAAAGTTCTGAAAATCTTCTAGTTCACACAAATACAACAAAACCAGAATGAATGAGAAAATTCTATCTATCTATCTATCTATCTATCTATCTATCTATCTATCTATCTATCTATCTATCTATCTATCTATCTATCTATCTATCTATCTATCTATCTATCGATATGACAAATTAAAACTTGCAACACCTTGCAATATGCTTTCATTATGATTGACTGCTGAAATAGTTGACATGCCTTTTGTTTTAAAACCAGTCACCAGCGACATGACAGAGTTGCTCTTCAATGTTCTTTAATAGTTTTAGTCATTTCACAATTCTGTGGTTTTAACTGGGTTTAGGTTTTTCTGCCCTCAGATGAGCATAAACTACACATTCTATTTTTTTAATACAAATATGTTAAATTATTAGTGTCAGCAACAGCCATTAGAGGCAGGTAATTATTGGTTATCAACATCAACTGAAAAATACTCCCGACAAACAGCCTATTAATCCTACGGAGAGGCTGATGTTAAGTGACCTATATGACTTTGAATTGGGAGGCAACTCTGTGCTTACTCTCCAGTGAGGCCGATTCCACTGATGATACGGGGGACACAAGCTGCACAATCAAATGGCTTTTACACAAACTCCAAACAGCACTTCTCTTCTGCCCTACCTGTCCCGCAAGTACCTAATCGCATCCAAAGTCCCATTTCCTGTCAATGAAATTACATTAAACATCTCCCTTTAGGTCCTTGTCCAAAGTGACCCCAAACTCGCTGAGACTGATAAGGGTGCTAACTAGGTAAAGGCTGAAGCACTTCCCAGTGTTCGCTTAGTGAAAAGAGCTACAGTGAGGGGAGTGCGGGGCAGGGGGGAGGAGGGGGAGCCACTGCCCCCGCTCGCTCCATTTTCCAATAAACTCCAGCAATCAGATCAGCGCTGCTTTAAATGGACGACTTGATGGCAGCAGGCTGCATTAGCTGCTGGTGTCCTCCCAATCCGATTAGACGGAGACAGTGACAGTTTCCAGCCAAAAGAGACAGGTAACACACGCACACACACACACACACACACACACACACACACACACACACACACACACACAGCAAAGACCACACTAAATGCAGTTAAAATATATAAGAGCTCACACACACTGAACTTTAGTTTGAATGAAATAGCAAGTTGTGAACATGAATGGGGATCACACACACATGCACAGTGACACATGCAGGCAGGACCTCTTGTGGCCATTTGTGGTGCTAATTGGATGGACATGGCAGATGTCACTATTGTTGAGCAGTCAGCCACTCGATGTTTCCAGTTGTTGGGTAGTTATTTGGGTGTATTAGCAGCTCCTCCAGTGCAGAGGTCACACCCGGGGCTACGGTACGTGTCTGTGTGTGTGCTCTTGTACGGATTCTGTGTGTGTGTGTGTGTGATTTATGCATGTTAAAAACTCTCTCTCTCTGTCTAATGGCTCCCCTGCTTTGAGGACCCGCCTTTTATGGTCACATAATTACCCTAGATTGTTTTTATGTCAACAATGGGTTACTTTTCCACTGTGCACGTGCCTGACATGAGAACCTGGCAACAAGCTGCTAAGTGCAACAGGCAGTGTCATAAAAATGGTTGCCATACCTCAGATAGCTAAAAGCTTTTTCAGGGCGGCTGCTCCTCCTCAGGACCTACTACGGAGAGAATAGCCCCTCAGTGTGCTTATCAGGTAAAATAAACCTCAATGATGCAAAGTAATGGCTGGGTTATATGAGAATGCATGTGTGAGGTAGAGACTGGAAACTCTGCTCCTTATCACAGGGCTAGACAGAGAAGAGTGAGACTGTACTTAACAGATTTAGACGGTCAGTGAAGCCCAGCACCTGGACAGACAGAAAGAGGGGAGGAGAGTCTTACTCAGGTTACAATTCAGGCAGCCCTGCTGAATCAGAGAAGTACAGAGGAAACCTGGACATGTCAGGAGTGGTCAATGGGTCAACTATAAATGAGAAGGCAGGCTGAACAGCTGTAGGTGTGTTCCCTTCGCAATCCACAGTTTCAGTCAAATGAAAGCCTTTTTGGAACAAAGTGTCACAAATCAGAAATAAGGTGGATGAAGATGGAAAGATTTAAAATGAGTTTACTCGTGCATAACTTGCTGATAACAGCAGACCACCGGCTGTTTTTTAGTGTTTTATGTTGGAAACACATTTGTGCAGCGCTGCAGTACCTGACGCCTTCTGATCCCATGGCTGATGACGGACTGCGGATCAGCCAGTTAATTTAGGCCAGATAAAAGCCTCTCATCTCCGCCGAGGTAGATTACTGTAATAGCAGCCTTTCTCATCTTTTGATCTTTTTTACTGCTGCGTCGGTTCATTTGCATGTGTCAGAGATACAGCTTTATTTAGGGTGCTTATTAATGGGAACAGGAGGGATTCTAGATACTAAAACCTGAGGCAGATTAGCACTGACCCCCCTGGATCCCACATGCTGTTTCTTCACATACATTTATGAGCATATTATCTGTGCGTGCAGGTACACACTTGCCTTCTATAATACTGTAAATACACACACATGAATATGTGAGTAATCTAATAACGCTGTGCACGCACAAACAGTGTACAGAGTAGAACACAAACTCATACACACAGCACAACAAGACACACACTTAAGACAAACACAAATATTCCTTCATGCCTGCCCCTCACTGACAGCATGTTGGACTTCTAAGCGTTCTCTCAGGCCTCGGTCTGTCATCCTCCTGTCTCTCCCCGGCTGCTTCGCTCCGGCAGATATGGTCGATGTGGACGTGTACTTTGTCCAGATCATCCGTGAGATGAGATGAGAGGAAGTGGGAGGTATTGTTCTTCCTGTGGCGCTAAGCCCCTGGGCGATTACCCTGTCAGGAGGGAGAACTCAGCGCCGGCGCCGACTGCCACAAACCAGCGCTAAATCCCAACTGATCGCAAAAGAGGCCGATTTTACACTTTAGATTCCTCCCATCTCTTAATGCGGCCGATGAGGCAGAGGATCTTCGCCTCTCCCTCATCTTATCCGCTGCTGCTATCCTCCTCAGCCAGTGGCGTCAACCCCTAAGCTTGCGCTGCGGGGATAAGACTCAACGCCTTGTCAGGCCAGATCAATGTGATTTTACAATGCAGTCCGAGAGTGGGGCCCATACAGCCAGGCATGGCAAAACAACAGCACATAGCCCCAACCACATGCTCAAGCACTGTTCACAGTGACTCTTACCACCTCAGTGTATCTAACTCGCTCAAATAAGATACCACAATCTAACAACAATGTTGTACACAAAACCTGCCAACTGCATCTCCTAAATCTGACTACCTCACACATACCTGCACTATCTCTCCCCTCTCCTCTCACTATCTTTAGGTTTATCACAGGGGTTGATCTCTCTGAATGCCTCATTGAACTCCTGCATCGGTTTATCTTATCTGTTTTCTCAGAAACACTCCTCGGGACAGTTCTTCAAATTCCTCCTCAAGTCGTCACAGCATTTCTTTTTTTTTTTTTTCAGAGTGAGATCTCCCCTGAAGATGACATGAGGGATGACACTGGGATGTTTATGTTGGAGAGGAATTAAAAATGATACAGCAATTATGGTATTGCACAATGCAGACAGTGATGGGAGTCAGGAACATTATTATTATTATTATTAAGGTGTTCTTATTGAATTTCCTTCTATAAAACACTGAAAAAGAAAAAGGTTTGTTGTTGCAAAAAGGCTCTGGGGCAGATTGACTGAAGGTGAAATGAGAAATAACAGAAATATCGTTCCCCATCAGAGCATCCAGCTGCATGATGACATCCTCCTCTCTGCCAAGTCCTTCGACTGATTTCCTGTTTGGGTTTGATTATCATATAGGGCCGCGCTAGTATATCATCCCCTCCCTCTCTTCTGCTCTCCTCTCCTTTACTTTTACGAGTGACAGTTGGGAATAAAGTAGAGCGTAAATCTCTGGCAGTAATAAAGCTGCTCAGACCAATGTTCCTTCCTAATGCTGGTTCGTCTCTCCCTCATCACAAATTTGTACTTTTTTACAAGACGAGCTCCGACTGCCTTTCATTGCTCCCACTAAGTCATCCTCAAGTGTCAGCTCTCCATCCAGGTTTAAGAGTTTTGGGAGATCCACAGTCTAGTATGAACACATCTGAAAGAGTAGCAACACACATTTAAACACATATAAATGCAGAGAGCGCTCACAGGCTAGATCCTACACACACACATATTCACACCGCACCCTCTGCCTCACCACATTCCTGTAAAGGGCAATCATGAATCTTGGCCAGGAATCTGAGTCCTGTGCTGGTAAAGCAGCCTGTGGCAGCACTCCTCCTATCCCCAATAAAGTCATCCCTGGGTGGGCAGGAGAGCCCCACACCTCCCTGATCTCCATCCATCAGCCAGCAGGGAGTGCTCGCCTCTGCTCACCGACTAGAACCTAAATCCATCTCCTGGCACGCAGCACCAGCCTTCACACACACACACACACACACACACACACACACACACACACACACACACACACACACACACACACACACACACACACACACACACACACACACACACACACAAACCCAACATCTAACCTGTCCTAAGCCCACAGGTGTCAAAACATGCCCTAACAGCTCCAAACACAGCCCACAGCCGTCTAATCAGTCAACTGTTAGATAATGCTGTCAAGTGGTCAGCTATTCAACGCCTGACTTATCACTTTCAAATCCCCTTTCTGCTCCTGATTTATAGTAACAAATAGGACAGATTGCTATCCATTTAGGAAAACCTGAGAGAGATCACAAGTGAACAATGTGAATGATCTTAAAAAGTACATCACATGCGCTAAAATTCTGATTCTCAGCTGAGAGATACACTGGCATGTCTCTGCAATCAGAGGGATCATCAACAGTCAAAGCATCCAGGTGCCAACAGGTGGGACCAAAGTAAAGGGTCACTGCAGAACATAATCAATAGTAAAACACAGTCATATTGGTGCTAATATGACTCACTGTGCTCAGCATTATTAAACAACACAGCAGGGTTCACTTCAAAATTGAGTTTAATGCTTCTTTCAGGAAAATGGGGAGTAATACACATCTTGTATTAATGGCAAAGAGCCAACAGCCTGAAGTTAGTAAATTAGATTAACTGTGATGCTACCCTAACTAAACTCAATTTGAGCCTCTGAGCTGCATGGAGTAATCTACAGTTTTTGATACGGTAACCAGACGTATTAGCCAGGTGTTGATTTGATCATTGCAGAGACTGCTCATACATCATTTCATTGCATCATTTTTTTCAAATGATCAGGTTTGTTGCAAATAGTGTTACTACAAGTTTCTAATTCCCATAATGTAAACCTTTGTTTTTTTTTGTTATAGCTGAAGGACAGTTTATAGTGTAATTAATTATCAGTTTGTAAATGTTTCATTTGAATTTGTAATATTCTTGTAACATGGGCTGTTACTAGCTCTGTCAATCATTGTAAAGTGGCTAAAAATATATAGGGAAAAAAAGGGATTAAAAAAAATGATTTTGCTTTTTTTTTTTTTTTTTTTTTACTTACCAAGATGAATATTTCCATTTGTCTTGCCTGACTTTAAAATATGTCTATGATGTTTAGGTGGTATTTGGAGAAAAAAGTAAATCAACTAATGCACCCATTTGGAAAATCTATCTTAAGCCTGTTCTCTGAAGTGAATGCTTTCATTTTGTATAACTATTTCTTCATCAAAGTTTATACACATAGATACGTTGGGTTTTAGTCTGGCACTAAAAATGACAACATCATGTCCCATCCTTCTATTACAGTTTCCTTGGTAATGAACATTTTGCTATTATCATTCTTATCAAATGTTGCATAACAACGAAAATGCTATGTTTGTATCTTCGCATCTTGCATGCTGTCATTTTGACAATACAGATTTTGATACATAAACTACATTCACACCAGGCTTGCTTGGTTTGGCTCTTGGGGAATATTTGAAAAACAAACCACAGACTGGAAAAGATACAAAACTATGGCTACATGTTTAAATGTGGGCAGGGAAAACTTTCAACTTTTGGAAAATGTTAGGCAGATAACTTTCTGTTGCCTCAGACGAATTCTGCAATCATCAGCACATGAGCTACTGTGCTCATATATGATGGTAGTATCTATAAGCCATCATCAACTTGTTGGCAAAAGAAACAGAAAAATATGTGAATGTGAACAGCTACACTTTGAGTCAGACTGTATCACAATAGGTGATCACAGGGAGAACTCAAAGACAGATTGGAGGTTCAACCAGCTGTGATTCGGTAGAATAACCAAGGTGGCCTGCCCTTATCAGGTGCTGGCTGTCATCTACACAAAGCGGAAAAAAGAGAGACGTGACTATTTTCGTTTTATTAAGGGCTTTGTTGACAGATTCTGAAAACATTAGTATTGATGCATGTTGTTTTAAGCTCATCTTTGAGGTGCAGCCACTCAAACTAGCAAACAACTAATCACAATGTTCACATAAATCATGCTCATCCCTCCATTTTGATGTGTCACTATCAATGATATAAAAATTACCCCGGCAAATCAAATTTATCTAAGATAAATTAATTGTAGCATTTTATTTCTTGTTCTTTAAACCACATATACAGAGGTTTAACCAATGCCACACACCACAGCATATATATGATTGTTTGCTAGAGAGCCTGACCAATATATCAGTTGTCTGACGATATCAGTCGATACTGGCCTATCTATGCATTGGTATCAGTTGAGCTCCAGATTTTAATGCTTTTCCCTCAATGGAAATTCATCAAAAATACACACATGGCATGACGAGAACACACATAACCAACAACACAAAACAAAAATACATTTTACAATTAGTACTATAAAATCTCATGATAATATGCATCTTCACTCAAAACTACAAAACCTGGGAACTTCCCTTATTCACAGGCCCTAAACAAAGCCCTCACATTACCAAACTCTGATCTGGCCTACATCACCAGTGAAAGCTCTCCATCCCAGTGATGTCCCACAGTGGGTCATGCCCAGATAACTTTAATTCTGGGAAAAACTTAAGAAGTAGCCTAATTGCTGATAGAAACCCGGGACATTATTGCCCGAGCCCCGAAAGCAAACAACAAAACGTGGATCCCTAGAGTATAAGCTTGAAAAACACAGCGTCTGATGGTCATTTGGCCAGTTAGAGCGTGTAAGGTCAGACAAACACAGACCCTGAGGCTGCCACAAGGTCAGAGGCCAAAGACCTAGAGTGCTAGTGGTGCGCAGGAAAACCCACCCTCATATACTTCAAAATCAACAACAGAGCAGCTCAGTAATGTGGGGTATGTGTGTTTGGTATTCCTTTTCTATTCAAAAAGGAATACCAATACCAAAAAGGAATACCAAACACACACACACACACACACACACACACACACACACACACACACACACACACACACACACACACACAGATGTCTGCGCTCCCCTGGTTGATCTGACTGTGTTTCTCACCAGGGTGGGACTGTGGGAACCATGCTGTCACTTCCTGTGCCCGCGGGCCTCGGCCAATCGTCATCAGATAAGATCCACAGCTCTGCCAATCAGAACCCAGCCACAGCTTCACATGATGGGGCAGGGGGCACGATAAGGACATAACTTGCCAGGGAAAATGTCTTGATCTCAATTGTACCCCCCTCAACCCTACCCTCCCCCCCCTTCCCACCAAAATAGTTGTTTGGAGACAAGGTTTCTTTTTGTCTTTCGCCCATAATTACGCTCTCTTTCATCTTCCTCCCCTGTTCCCCTTGACCCCTACTCTGGGGTCAGTGGCCAGGATATCCCACTCTCCTCAAGCCAATAATGTGCCTTTTAGGGTGGATGAAGAGGGGCATTCATGCCAGGGCAGACAGGAGAGCAGCGAGGAGAGTAATCACTCCATCACACTCTGCCCCCGTCTGTCCCAGCTCCTGCCCAAACACCCAAACAGCCTGCCTCGCTCCTTACATCAAAGACCTGGACCGGACTGCAGCCTCAGCGTCAGCCATGTGCAGCACAGAGGGTGACTGTGTCACCGAGCAGGGAAAAGCACAGTGGTTCACCGATCTGTCAGAGTGGAAACCCCCCTGAGAAGTGGAGTAAAGTGTTAAGATTCAAAGAATTAAACTCACACGTGTTTACATGGAAGCACACTTACTTGACACACATACTTGTACACATATCCTCATCCAGTTACCTTTGATTAAAAGGGTCTGAACAGCCAGAGACCTGCACAATGAGTCATTAAGGAAGTGTGTGAATCTTGGGGAATTTTCCATGAGCAGACGTCAGGCAGTCAGACCTAACATACATTAGCATTGTTTCTGAGCAGCTATCACAGGTGGTGGTCTGGCTTATGAACTGGTCCCTGGACACTGTCTGCGCTACACTAGCTGTAGTCTGGTTATATCAACATTACAAATGTATTTTAAAGTGGAGTACCGCCAAAGGAGTGTCACCGCATGTCTGTGTGTGTGATCTGTCTGCTTTTACTTTACTGTAAGATGTTGGAGGGCCTGCCTTGACCCTGCATGCAAAGAACAATAAGCAAAATGTGGGACAGTATCTTAAAACATTCCTCAAAAAGAGCTGAAGAATGACTGGAATTCTGCCAAAATCTTCCATTCTGTCAAAAGCCCCGCACCCTCACTGATACATAGACCAACTGTACTAAAATACAGCAAACTCAACTTGTAGGTTTTACTCCGCATGGAGCTAATACTTGCTTTTCCCTTTTGCAAAAAAAAATGTTTTATGAAGGAGATTTATTTTCTATCTTCAGATCATCTGCAAAATTGTTTAGAAAAGTCTGAGTCAGAAATGGAAATAAAATACAAAAGAAAGGACCACTACAATGGCCGTGATGCTCTGCTTCATCTGCAGCATGACCCTGTCCAGCCACCGGCCTGAATGGACCTTAACTGGTCTGCCTGCAGCCTACCAGCCTTTTAGAGTTTTACTGTGATCAATAGCTGGATTAATTGCTGAAAGGGCGGGGGGAGGAGGAGGAGAGCAAGGAGGAGGAGGAGGGAGGAGGTCGTCAGAGCCCCAGGCAGGGGAGGGCTGCAGAAGGTGGGGGTTAAGATGGTGCTGACAGGCAGGGAAAGCTGAAGGGATTTAAAAGGCGAGCGGAGGGGAGCTGGAGTTGGAGCAGTAAGAGCTGGAGAGAGAGCTTCAACCACCCCCTCAGCCCCTCTCCGCCATCCACCCTACCCCACCCCAGGTCACCTGGCAGCGCGTAGGGCGGCGGGCCGTCAGATTAGGATCTGAGAGGGGGAGATAACGAGTTTATTGCCCCCTGGACGAGGCTGTTGGAGCCAGGGAAGGAGGAGAGCAGGCCAAGCAGGCCGGGGTGGGAGGCTGAATGGTGGTGGTGGGCGTTTGTGTTTGTTTTTAACCTGGGGAGATAGATGCAGCCAGGCAGGGTCTTTATGAAAGAGAATCCCAGCAGGGCAGTAAAACAGAGGCAGCATGGTTAGAATACCAGCAACACCACTCAACACACACACACACACACACACACACACACACACACACACACACACACACAGTTGCATATGCGCATGTGCTTCAGGCACACACAACCTTATCATCCATGCACGAGTGTTTTTCTGTGGCTTAGTGAGAAGTTGCACAAATTGATCGTCAAGTGCTCAGTGAATGACTGACATGCAAGTAACTGTAATGGTTTTGCCATTTCCACCACTGTCCTAATTTGTGTGAGGTGAGTAAATTCATATCCGAGGGAACGTTAGGAGCTCCACTTTCTCATTGATCAACAATGTGTACTTTCATTTTATCTCCTGAGTTATTGGAACTGGGATAAGCGCGATCCCATTACAAGCAAACACAGAATAACGTATGAAATCTATATGTATTTCACACCGCTGTGATCTCTGGTCACTGAATTCTGCGCACGTATTCGGAGGCTGTATTAGCTTTGCGTGTCTGGCCCAGGCGCTGGAGGAGAGATAAGGGGAGCGGATATGAGAAATATGAAAAATAGCACTGTGATAGGATGATCAGTGAGAATGAGCAATACCGGCTGCGGTGACAAATGGGACAGGGAGCCAAAGAGGAGAGCAATGCAAAAACGGCATTAAAGCCAAGGACAGAATGATTTTCCAAGTGGAGGGGAGATGAAACATACTTTCTTAGAACGAACAGGTCAATAATAACCTCCGGATATCAGTCATTTAGTCATTTATTCTATTTCACATTTTTTCCATTTCCATCTGATCTGTGAGAGTCTGTTTAAAGCTGAAACTGAAACACATTCAGGAGCACAGGTGCTACGATCTTGCTGCATGGATTACGGTGTAATACTCTGGATTTTAACTGTCTGCCATGTAATAAAGTTCTCAAATTAAAAGAATATAAGAAAAAACACTGGCAGTGCTAGAAAAGCCCTGCTTTAACTCTTGCATTTTATATATAATCTCATTTTACAAAAATTAGATTATGCTACATGGTATGTTTGGTTGTTTTTCAGGGAACAATTCAACCAAACAATTGAAAATGGACAGACATCCGCAGCATCAAGAGAAATAGGCTGAATAGCACAGATCCTCCTCAAACACACAAACCCCCACTTTCTCCTCAACACTCACTGTCGTACGCACACTCAAAGGGATTTTGGGGCCCTGTGGAGCGGCACGTGAGTGGCCCTCTGTCAGCTGTGTTTGCAGTGAGGCAGGCGAGGGGCACCCGGCACCTCCAAAAGAGAGTAGCGACCCAGGGAAATGGGAGAAAGGAGGGGTGCCCTGTGGAAAGGCCAAGGCCCTGAGTGGAGAGAAAAGAGTGGCCACAAAACAGCTTTCCTCCAGAGAGAGAGAGAGAGAGAGAGAGAGAGAGAGAGAGAGAGAGAGAGAGAGAGAGAGTAAGGGGGACTGTGAGACAGAGACGGAGAGGGAGAGAGGAGGGGGGCTGTTGGAACAATGCCCCTTCAGCTGCAGGTGCAATGGCTAAGGCCGTGTGTGTGTGTATGAGTGTGTGTGCAGCGAGCACTTTCTTTTTTGTGTTAATTGAGCTGATCTGTTGTCTTTTCTCTGCTGCAAGTTTAACTCACAGCTGATTAACATGTGGCCTTTTGGAGCTCCCGTGTGTGCAGTGCGTGTGTGTGCAGAGTGTGTGTATGTGTGTGTACAGAATTACAAAATGAGCTCAGTTGCCAGTGTGAGCAGAGTAATGACACAGGCACTGGGTGTGTAGACACAGGCGAACACAGAGTGTTAACTCGATTTGCACTTGTATAGAGCACAGAGCAATGGTTAACACATCTGAATAAAGGCTTTATGTGCTACATGTCGTACAATTGGAAGTGCACAGAGGCGTCACTCAGCCACTAGATTAAATAGCATACTCAGAGGATTAAAGGCTTTATACCTAAGAACAGTAATGCGGTATAACAACAAGGCATTCAGCTCACCTACTGTATTTACTACTGCAGAGTCATATCACTATTATAACACTGCCACACTTTCATGATGCAGTGACTTTGCACTTTTCTTGAAAAAACATAGAAACGTTGTATAGGAAGGCAGCTCTGACACACAGTATGTAATTTCTGCTGCTTGGGGTCTCTGAATCAAAACAAAAGACTTAACAAGTGTGGGATTGTGGGAGGTGTTGTTTTCATTGTTAAACCACCACCATCTATCTACGCGACTCCGGTAGAAATGTCTGGGGATGAGGTAATGAACTTAAGTTTTATTAACGCTTTGTTAAGTCACACTCACCAACTTCCTTCCTCACTCTCTGACACATCATCTGATCCTTCCCCTGAAACTCCAGGCAACTAAATGAAATGCACCATTACCTTGAACACAATTACAGTATTACACAAGTACACAACTCAAAACGACATACAGAAGTTTCAACATTTTTTGACAAAAACATTGTATCTTTAAGCTTAAATCTTGTTGATCTTGACATCAAAACACTTTGGCGACTGAACTTAATGAAGTCCGGGGTCCTGACGCCAAAGGTCTGTCCCTGAGAGCCTCCCTATGGTGAGGCATCCTGATATTCAGACCCCACCAGACTGGACGGCCCTGTTTGGACAACTGTTTCCCATCCTACACTCACATGAGGCATTGTGGCCACAGGAGGATGGCCCTCAGGCAGCTGGGGCCTCAGCGCTAACACTCTGGCAGAAAGGTGCCTGTGTACCACCCGCCAGGTTTAGAGGTGGTCCTCACCTACACATAGGAGCAAAATCTGCGTGTGTACACATCGGACACGCACATGTCGTTTCTAACTCACACACACTTAACACAGCTCAAAGTGAGAGCCCCGGGGCCATCGGTGGGGCGCTCATACAGCCCCAGTGAGGCAGAAACACAGAAACATGTGTAAGGCCTTAAAGAAGACACTTACTTCACAGAGGAGTGTGTCCCCTGTTCCTCCCCCATCCCACACCTCAGCCCATCCCTTTCATAGGAGATTATTGGGAGAGAGAGAGAGGAGCAGAGGGTAAAGATGGGGAACCGTGATATGGATGAGAGCGAGTGAGAAAGATGAAGACAGAAACAGAGAGATTTGCTCTCCACCCCTCTCCGCAGATATTACTGCTTAATTAAAAGGGCAGCATGTGCTAAGTATTATTCCAGCTGAGATCTCTATCTTCAGCCTATGTAATAAGATCTTCAGCAGGCTTACAGCTAAATTTTCGAGCAAATTTCCTTCCTATTCTTTGCCCTTATTTCCTCTCGGCCTATGTCTGTTTTGTGCTGTCGCTGCAATGTTCTTTTGCGTGCCTGCGTTTGCGAGTATGTGTATGTGTGCGTGTGAGCCGAGTGGGACTGTTTTGCATGTTAATTAATGTAATATTTTGTACACCACTCGGGAGCGTGTAAGTGTTCTCTTGAATGTGTTCCAATTAAGAAACATCCCTCAGGCACAAATTGGTTTGGACACACTGAAAGTGTTCCCATATTTTTACATTATTTGGGAGACCATGAAAAACGTGAACAAAATGCAGAGTTTACGTGCCGTGTAAGTGTTGAAAAGCTGCGTGGTTTGTGGAGTCTGACAGAGGAGCTCTCTTCTCTCCAACTGTCAGAGCAAAAGCCAACTGTCCCCATCTCCATCTGCTCTCTATCGCAATGATGATTCACGTCTGCTGCTAATGCTGCAAATCCAGAGATGGTGTCGGGTTGAGTGTCAGACTGCCTGCTTTTAAGTGAACATTTTACAATCCTCAGTGGTGAAACAACATTTTGAGGTATTTACAAAAACATGTACCTAAAATGCTGAGCACCTTCAAATCAGTTCATCAAATGAGGAAAATCATACTGCAGACTTACATACAACACACTCACATGTATGTACACACACAGTAAACATGATTGCCAAGTCATTCATGTATCATGGCTATTGGAGAGGTGGGCCGTGAGCCCCTTTTGCATTTTTTCCAAGAGAGTGGCTTTGGACTCACATTCAATCATCTGGTAAATTAGTTTAATCCTGCAGCAAATCTGTCCCTCTCCTGGGACGTTTCCAGAGGTGTCAATCGGAGATAAGGCCTGTGTGACAATAAAGCCACCAAACCACAAGGTGGGGAGGGGGGCAGCAATGCTCTTTAACTCTTCCATACATTCAATGCAATTTGATTTATGGGATCAGAAAGAAAGACAGCCATTTTCTTTTTCATTAACCTGTTAAAGGAAAGATACGATGTGGACAGTCAGTGTTACCTTTAACAAATGAGCTTCTGTCTGCCAGATGTCAGAGGAAAATCTGTTCAATTAAAATCCCTGTAATACTGCCAGAATATACCTTTTGAAATATACAAAGTGTCTCCATAAGTATTTAGTAATTAATTAATAGGTGCCAATAGAGTGTTTTCATATTGTTGCTGCTGTATTTGAATGGTACCAATGTAGATTAATCCTGCTTCTATCCAAAAGATATTTAAACTTTACCACTTTCCATTCATCAAAAACTAATACGGCATATGTTTCAGACCCCAAAATGACAGGCAGATGGGCACACATGCACACTGACATGGCTGAACACACACATATACACACTTCAACAGTCTTGGTCTTCCTTCATATGAAGTCCAGCCTCTGCAGATCACTTCTGCCCTCTATTGACTATGAATAGGACTGCAGTTGCAGGGACGTGGAGTTGGAAGAAACTGTGAAAATTAAGTTTTAATTCAGCGTGGCTTGAAATACAGTATCAAGAAAGTCAAAGCACAACCCGATTAACTGCTAAATTAATTATCGGGCACCTGGTATTAAGATCAACTTAAAAGAAACAAAGGAAGTTGTCTGTTTAAGCATTAAGAACAAGTGAAAGCAAATACATTTATCATTTAAAGTTTATGATTTGATTAGTGAACTGTCATCACTGTTATTTAAATTCTATATTTTCAAATTGAAAATATGACTGACAAACAAATGACATTCCAATAGTGAAACTGGGGAACAATTCTGAAGACAGAGACAACACATATTTAATCATTAATTAGTATTATAATAAATCATAATACTCACTGAATGAATTATTTTACTCACTTTCACAACATTTTGTGTTATTAATCACAAATCAAAATGTTCTTAAAACTACAAGTTTCACATTAATCATTTCAATTCACTAAAATCAAAATTTTGGTTCTCTTAGATGCCAAATCCACTCCAGTGTTCATCATCACAACAAATCTGAATTAGTAACTGAAAATCCTCAGAAGGCAATAAAAGAAAAATCTAGTCATCAGCCACTGCATTTTTTTAAATATAGAAGAAATAATCTGTATCCTGTAAATTGTCGTCACCACTACTTCTACTGGGTAATCCCTAATGGAAATGTTCTATGGGAATTCCTAATTTTCACAAATGAACTAATGTGAAAACAAAATAATGTCACATATGAAGTGGGCATTTTCCCAAGTGATTGTCTTTTTTCACATTGAAATTAAGATTTCCATATAAGGAATTACATTTCCACACCTGAAATACAAATGTTTATATGTAATTAGCTTTATTAAAGATTAGAATTGTCACATGTAGATTGGTGGATGCCATCAACCTCAGTGTTTCACCTTGCTCCATAGGATACAAGATCACATCTTCACAATGAAAAATACTCTACTCAAACAGGCTCTAGAAACCTATAAAAGTTTCCACAAACAGTGAGCGGAGAGCTAATGCGATGCAGAATGGCATAACGGAGCGGGGGCGAGTCGACCGGGTGATTTAATGTGAGTCATTTTAACATTAAAACAAGTGGGACACAGAGGAAACAAAAAGAGCAAAAGAGGAAAGGAAACTTCAAAATGCTCTTTGAGGAACATGAGATCACAGGCTGCAATTATATAATTCTTGTCAAGTGATGGTGGCGATAGCCTAAGAGGAATGCACGCATGCACACACAGACACACATGCACAAATAAACTCCAGTGGGAGAATAGTCTCCTTGACTGCATTTTTAAATGTTGGAAAGTTATGGGGGTCACATGTGGGTCAGATACAGGAAGAGTGTGTGTGTGTGTGTGTGTGTGTGTGTGTGTGTGTGTGTGTGTGTGTGTGTGTGTGTGCGTGTGTCAGGCCCTGAACACTGGGCCCCTGATAAAAGCACTTCTTCTGATTTCCTCCTTTGGTTTCTCTTTTTGTCCATTTGGTCCCTTTCTAGTTATGATGAAAGTCAAAAAGCCAAGCGTTCCCAAGTGTTCCCTGATGCCAAGTGCAGATTTGAAGTGGGAGCATGACTTATGGAGTGTGTGTGTTGTATGTATGCATGTTTGTGTGCTTCAGGGTCTCTGTGCTTTGAAAAACAGTCAATCTTGATATGAACCCATCACACGGACTACAACACAACCGCATAAACACAAACATATATAATGAATAGTCAGTAATAGTACAGTGTGGGGCTTTCAGATGAACACTCAGAATAAACCAGGCATTCATGCTGTTGCCTACATATCACGAATGTTACACATCTCTCCATATCTCCCAGTTTACAAAACCCATTTACAACACCGGGACTGGAATACAAAGGTTCCAGTCTGTGCCCCCCGTCATTCACATGCACACACACACACACACACACACACACACACACACACACACACACACACACACACACACACACACACACACACACCACAGACTGGTGGTGGGGCCAGGGGGTCTGCTGCTAGGTTCCCAGGGAGCCTCACTGGTCTGATGGAGGCACTTTGTCTGAAGCCGGGGCAGACTGCAGCAGACTCCAGAGGAGATGCCTATCAGCTACCGGCTATGCTACGGCCTGGAGGAGAGCGGGAGGGAAAGAGAGAGAGAGGGAGAGAAAGAGAGAGGGGGGGACTACAATACAGGATGCTGAATGAAAAAATTGTCAGCATCAAAGTAGACATTAAAAAAAAGCTAATTGTGCCCTTAAAACAGAAGTAAAAATCCCACATCAACTTGAATTTGGATGGTGATATGGGGCTGAAAAAACTCACAGGAAATAAACATATCCGATGAGCTGTGTATGCCATATATTGACATCAGCATTTTACTGTGCCGGTCAAGCGATTGAGATAAATCCCTCAACGGACAAATCAAGTTAAGGAGCCCAACTGCTCTCCATTGCAGATAACGGTAGCAGTGGAGGCCATATGTGAGTGTTGACAGGCAGAGTGATGTATAGTGAAACTGAGGGTGAGTCAGGTCGGTGGCACACTAAAGGTCAACAAGGAGCGCAACCTCTCCAGGTGTGGCCTTCTTGCTCGGATCCGACAGAGCACAAACTCTTTCACACTTTCTTTCTTCGTCCCTGTTTTCATCCTCCTAAATAATCACTCACTGGTTTTAATATATATATGCAATATACTGTTAGTCTTTTACGCTGACAGGGACTCTGACAGGCACTGTAAGGTGCTGAGCAACGATACGAACAACAAAAAGCGGATACGAGGATGAATGCAATTCCTTTCTGCCGTCTTTTTTCTCTAATCTCTCACTCTGATTACCAAGGCAGTGCAGGGATATGGATTGTAGTGGTAGACAGATCTAATGTGCGCTGTCTGCTGCATGGCGACTTCATAGTTAGAGCGTGAGGGTGTAGGGTAGGGGGCTGGAGGGACTCGCACCGTGACCCAAGGATCTCCACGGTCTCTGTCAGCGGAAAATTAGATTACAACAGTGGGACCAGGGGGAGGACCTGCGGAGGGGGCGTCAAGAAGTCTAAATATGGAGGCCTCAGCATGTCCGTAATCACTTTATACAAGTTATATGAACCAACAGACTTATCTCCTCCTCGCTGTCCATACTGCAGATGCTGGTGTCAAGCACATGTGTGTGTGTGCTGTGAAACCTCCGTACTTCTGTGGTGTCCTTTTACAGCGAACTGGACAAAAAAAGTGTACAGTGGAGCATAAATGTTAAAAGAAACGTCTGAATGAAAGGCAGCCAAAACAGGCCAATTGTGATGGTGCCATTCTGAGAAACAGGCACAAAACTTGTAGCAGTGCGACCACATGGATTAACACTCAACATAACGAAATGATCAACCCGAGTTGGGGAAAAAAAAAAAAAAATAGCTGCTATGTGAGATCTTGAAAGCCTGAGAAACTTTTTGTTTTCACTAAGTCAGCAAAGGATACAAAGTTGTGGCTACTTATGTGAAGAAAGATGATCATTCAAAGATTTGATATGAATCAGTCACGACACAGACAGAGGAAAAGACAGGGAGGAAAAGTCTGGTGGACAGACACCAGCAGTGACTGTGAATGGTGGCAGCAGACAGAAGCGGTGACGAGAAAGGAAAGGAAAAGAGCAGGGGGGGGGGAGTGGGTGACGGACAGAGACAGAGCAGAAAATTGAAGTACATGTAACATGACACAAATGGACAAAAGTATTTAGCTAATGATTTATTATTAAACAGAGCAGGCAGCCCTCCCCAGCCCGATCCCCCCAGCCTTGCCCAGGCCCCGGCCCTATTGTAGGGAGATGGAGAGGCAGATAAGCAGGGCTGTAATGGTAGTCAGATGGCAGGTGGGCCGGCCGAATCCGGGGTTAATCACTGCTAAGTGCTGTGGAGAGGGGAGGACACGGGGCCTGGCTGAAACACTGTATCCTGGGGGGCATTGGGAGGACAGGTAAGTCAGCCCAGGTAAGTCTCCTCGGTGGCTCAGAGAGACAGCTGGACTAATGGTGTTAACTCAGGAGAGTCGCCACAATGATATGTTACATCAGTACGCTCTCCTCCATCTCAGTCTCTGTCTTGTGCTTTCAAACCATGTTAGGCTCTTTTGTACGTGCTCCATCCTGCCTTATTGCTTGGAGCATTTCCGAGTAACACAAGTGATTTAATCTTTCGGAGAGGAAGGAAAGAACACTTTGTAACAGACGAACAAAATACAAAGGTCTGTGGACCTTTAGACGGAGCTCATCTGATGCAAAATTAATTTAACATATTTTTAACAGGTCATTTTATTTCACAGATGGATGAAATGAAAGGCTAACATTTTGCGTGCGACATTTTGATTTCTAATGTGATGATGATAAAATCCTCAGATTTTAAATCACACAGACAGACCAAAAACAACCTCAAAAGCAACATACCAATGAAAATCATTTAATCTTGTCCCTCTCTGGTTTCAGTTCATTCATGTTTTTCACTGAGAGTGGCCCCTATCGGCTGCTGTCTCTACACTCTGAGCTGCACTCGCCTCCAGCGGATATCAAACTACAGTGGCCTCTCCTGCCACAGCATGAAATGCGGCCCGGCGTGCGTCTAAACAGCGGATGACAAACCCATAATGAAGGCAGTAATTGGAACAACATTTTAGGTCCACTGTGCACGTCTTGCTCTGGTATCCTTGCCGCCATCAGGCCCTTCTCCTAAATCATTCCCAAACGTCCGGCAAATCAAAACAAAACACGGGGAAAGGAACACAACTTTACAGAGCAGTGACTTCTGATGGGCCATTTCTGCTGGAGACTCCAGTCTGTGTGGAGGTGGGCCTTACTTAGCCCTTAACGTAAAACAGGCTGCTACTTTGGGCTACATTCAGCTGGAGCCATCGGATGTACTGGTGCACTGTTACTCCAACACACACAAGCTGTTGTTGTGTTTGAAAATAAAAGCTACGCAAAATAAAGTCTGCACTACACGCAATCTGTCCTGCGATAACAGAGATGTGAGGGAAAACAAAATGCGCACATACAGTACATGGGCCCCCACAATTTCGACTTTAACACACACACACTCACACACACACACACACTTAGACACATCTTAAAACACAACCATCAACCATATAGCTGAGCTTATTCCTGTGCCTGCTCCCATAAAATGGAGTCGTCGTAAACAACAGATGAAGTCATCTTGTTTTAGAAGAAGAAAAGAGGAGAGGTCAAGTTGAACAGAGAGCCTTAGTTAAATCATCTGCTTGCAGTAAACAGTTGAGAGGAACATCTATCAGCCAGGCACGTGCTGCTGACAGTATAATAATAAGGTAGCGAGAGCTGGAGCGTGCACTGAAAACAGATGAAGAGAGCCACTTCCCTCCAGAGACAGAGAGAGAATGAGGAAAGGGAGAACAAATAGAAAGAGAAAAGTAGCTCATCACCTTCTCCATCAGCATGGCGGGTGGCGCTACTGTGACTGAACACAGTAACACTGTTCATAATCACAAGGTTACTGTTCATTGTTGGATGTGACCTGGTGGACATGAGTGACAAGGTGGGCAGCCAGGCTCTGTGCTACTGCGCGGATAATTAGCTCATGACGACAAAGTGAACTTTGATGTACAGTCTCTCTCCTGTAACGCTTTAATGACCTTAGAGCTGGTATTTGTGCACGTCTGTGTATGTGTTTGTGTAGAAAATGCCTGCACACACTCAACACACGCACACTAAATGAGCACACACACCCTCTCTCATACACACTCGGCTTCAGCCAGCTAGTAGGCTTGATGTCAATCAAGTGGGTGTCTAATTAAAAGTAACAGGAGGAAGCTGCTGGGGACAGCAATCGCTATCGGACTCACATTTTCATATGAATGGCCTTTTTTAATTAAACTCAACAGCTAATAAGCCTCAGTATCCAGACCATGTAGCAGTTTAACAGACAAAGAGCCACAAAGAAAACACACACATACACACACACATGCATTGAAAAGAATGGGGGATGAGAGGTAAAGACAGAGGGATGAATAATGACAAGTCAGAAACAGAGTGATGCATTGCCTTTGAACCTGTTGGCTCTCCTTTGTTTATGCAGGCGCTTTGCCAGCAGCTATTGTTGTCAACAAAGTTTATTTAGCGTTGATGGTATTAAAGAACACAGTCGGACAGAATTTGCCTTTGCCATGAGACGGGGAGAAATGAAAAAGAGGTAAAAGAAAGAGCACTATCTCTTCCTCAGATGAAAAGGAAGAGTCTACAAACAATTTGGGCACGTGTGTTATTCTGTCCCACAGCTAAAGGGTAATTATAAATGTATTTGAGTTAGGGTGACTGGATCAAACAGCAACAGGACTAAACCAGCTGTCTTTATTCAAGCCAAGACAGGCAGAACAATAACAGCATTTTGCTAAATGATTTGGGGTATCATAAAATGAAATGTCTTACAAAAGTAAAACGTCAGTGTAAAATCCAATCTTATTCCCATCAATGGATTTAGCAGCTATTGAATTGAAAAAAAAAAAAAAAAATCCTGACAGCATAATTCAATGACATGAATTTTATGCTTAGCGGCATGGTTATATGATGTTCAGAGCTTTACTGCCAAGCTCTAACAATGACATTTAGCAGCTCCAAAAAAAATGCTTTGTTCATGAGCCAGACATAATTAATGTGTTGATCCTCCTCTATGTGAAATTAGCAAGACACTCAAATCCGGTATTTCTGGAAAATAATTTAAAAAAGGACATATTTTCTTCTTCGCCATCCCTCCCTTCTCATATCAACAGTGTGTCGGCAAACATACATAATACATAATCACACCAGGCTGCCAAACATGTGTGTGCAGAGAGAATGGAGACAAAAGGCTAAATAAATGGGATGTATGATTCCCATACTGCTAAGATTTCTCTGTGGAAGAGATTATGGTTCCGTTCTAACAAACACGACAAATCTCCATTCTCCCCAACCTTTTACAGCAGATAAAGGGCCTTGGATCCCTTTTCCACACTAAATCCCAGATCAACTTCTCCTTAGCTATTCAAACCACCCAGCAGGTTGTTTCTAAAAGGCTTGAAAGTGAGCCTAGAGATAGTCAGCTCTGGCATCTCAAATGAGCTCTCCGTGTCGCCGTGATGTACGCTCCACTCACTAATTCTCCCTCTTTCTTACTTCTTCAGAAACTTTTAACATCATGACCCCGAGAAACATTTGCAAACTATAACAATAAAATTAACTTGTAATGAGCAAAATAATTGCACATCAAACGCTGCTCGATGGTGGAGCGCAAGCTTGGAAGAAAGAGCCCAATTTACAGATTACATGGCTCATGACTACCGAAGTTCAAAACACGGAAAAATTGGTTGTGAAGTGAGAAAAAAGGGCCCTTCCAAAACGACTCCGAAGCATTCTTTAAACTTGTGTAATGGATACGCTGCGGGCAACTGGGCAAATTCACCATGCAAAGAATCTCCATTCTGCACGCAGCACTTCAAAGGCGAAAAGGAACGGAGTTTCAGTGAGCCAGTGGGCACAGTGAGAGGGGGGAATGAACTCGAGATGCACATTTGTCTCCTGGAGTGACAGAAATTGGCGGGGGGTGTTTAAAATGAGAGATTTAGCTGATCTAGGGCAGAGTAGTAGCTCAGTCAACACCACAGTGCTTCCTCAATCTTCAAAAACAGAGGAAAATCATAATACAGAGAGGAGAAATGCTGAGAAAGTTAAAATGGATGGCAAAGACGCACATCAGACTCGGAGGAGACTGTGGAGACGTTTTTTTCTTTCCTCTGCAGAGAGAGAGAGAAAGAGAGAGAGAGAGAGAGAGAGAGAGAGAGAGAGAGAGAGAGAGAGAGAGAGAGAGAGAGAGAACAACAGAGCGCAACAGAGAAGAAATGAGAGATGGAAGATATGGAGATAGATAGTTGATGTGTTACATTTTTCTCTAAGAGGCAGCACCCTTTAATGTTGTGTTGGTAGAGGAAGTAGAGCGGAGGAAGAGATTACATTAGCAGTGATAAAGTGACCAATGCCATGCCGTGTCTTACCATCAGATACACACACACACACAACACCGCAGATTACGCCGAAAAACACCTAAAACCCAGATACACTCTGGACTGCAGTGGACAGCTGATATCACCTCTACAAGTCCACATGTGGAGGGAAAATGTCTGATTTGCCAAAATAAAAGCCCGGTGTGCAGGGCTAAAGCTTCACGGTCATCTTCCTTCACAACCCAACTGAGTAAATAGTGTTTTTTTCCTGTAAAACTTGTGCATTTTGTAAGTAGTTGCTGAAGTTGCTGTCAGTTGGAGTTAAAAATACCAAAACAAGGTCACAGAATTGTTATGCTAAATTGCTGAGAGGTAAAATAAAAAGCCACAAAAGCTCCTCCGACAACAGTGTTGCTATTTATTTAGCTGTCACAAAATGTTCAAAAGAGACATTTTCTTGGCCACCAGGTCTCGTGCTCATTTCTCACATTGCCTCGGCTCTCACCCCTCACTCATTCTGTCTCTCCTCCAGCCCTCTTTCCCTCACAAGGCACTCTCCTTCTCCTGCTCTGGAGCCTTATCTGATGGGAACCCCGCCACTGTTTGCATAAAACACTGTTTATAAGGGGTTGCATATGTTAAAACATTAAAACACACATTCGACTGCGTGCACACACACAGATGCTGCACACATGCGCACACTGACAAGTTGAGCTGTGCTGACCTTGGTAAAAAGCCGTGCAAGCGACGTTCAGTAGATTTGTTTAAATAAGGATTTTCCTTTTACATATCAAGGAGAAGAAAAAAACTAAACACACACACACACACACACACACACACCACATTGAAGTTGTTTAACTGCAGTTTGATAGCATGACATACACACTAATAACATGATTTATTAATCTGTCATCCTAATGTTTTAATGGTTTCAGGTTAACTGATTTACTTAATTATTATTAAGAATAACATGACAATCCCCAATATTTGTTATTAGTTGGTATAGATATGATTTACTAGCAATATGACAGAATAGAGGAAACAGCACTATAAGACGTCAACAAAGAAGAAGTCAAGAAACTCACAGTGTCTTCTACAAAGTTTTCACTCACATGTATCAAGTTGATCAGGCACATTTAAGACGATTTGTAACTACCAAGAGGAAACCATGTTATCATTAATAACAATCAGCTTTTTATTTATGTTGATTTATTTTGCCTTTATTTTATCAGTAAGTCCCATTGAGACCAAAGATCTCTTTCAAAAGCGAGACCTGGTCAAGGGAGCAGCCGTAGAAAATCACAACATATTAAAATGCAACAACATGATATTAAAAAAAAATCCCAAATAAAACAGAAGAACAGCAGCTATTCAAACACAGTGGCCTCTCAAGAAAAACAACGGCATGCCTGCTTCACCACATTCTTTATGATGACCTTTCAGCAGAACAGGGCTGCAACTAACAATTTTCATTGTCGATTAATCTGTCGCTTATTTTCTAAATGAATCGATTAGTTGTTTTGGGCCATAAAATATCGATCAGTGTTTCCAAAAATTCAAGATGACGACCTGAAATATCTTGTTTTGTCCACAACCAAAAGACATTCAGTTTCTTGTCACAGAGGAGTACAGATTCACAAAATAAATGACATTCAGGGAGCTTGAATCAGAGACTCTTTTTTATTTAATCACTTAAACAGATGAACTGAATATCAGATTTGGCAATTAATTCAATAGTTGATAAGTGATCAGTTAATCATTGCAGCTCTAGATCATTTGATGCCAAAGGTGCATGGTAGCAAAATGCAGTTTTATCCCAGATCTGTCAAAATAAGGGATATTTTTAAAAGCAACCGCTTGGAGGAGCATATTTGATAACTACCAGAGCCTACACATGAAGATAAGACAAGAGTTTATGAAGCATTTCCAGTTTGTCGGCCCCTAACAATCTGAAGAAGGAGCCCCGTTCATGTCCCGCAGTACTCCAGGCGAAGCACCAGCTGCTCTGGAGGCAAAGCCATCGTGAGGTCTGTATATTCTTTTGCATTTTTATTTGCTATCATACAATATTTAGATACTTATCTGAGTTTTAACAACAGGGTATAGCACTCCTTCTTTTGATCTCCACTCCACAAGACCATCTTTAACTAAGTAAAGTGTAGTGTGATAATTGCTCTGGCAGCAGCCTACATAAACCATTAGTCTTCCCATCAGTCTCGCTTCATTTCTGCCCGGTGACTTGTCCACTATTGTGCTCAGTTAAAATCCTGCCATTTGTTTTCTTAGAAAATTAGGTTACTTCTGCAAATTTACACTAATTTACTTAACTTACCCAAACCTCAGACTCCAGCCATTCAAAAGGCCACGCTGTTTGTTTAACATGCAACTTGAACTCTGTGACTTTTACGTCAACCCTTCCTCCACCCTCCGTGCTCTGCTTCTCCATCCCTCTCTATTCTTAGACCCTCAAACATTGATCAATGGTCCATGTGGTTCAAGCCTGGGACACCTTCCCCTGTCTGGGATTAAAACTGTAAACCACAGGGGGTTTTGACCCGCGAGATACATCAAGATGTGGTTTCGATTACTCCACCAGCACTTCCTGGGGGAAGTTTTCCTCTAAGCTCACACCCCTAGAAAATGGCTCCTTGATATCCTAATTCCGAACAATGGCTCTCTATTCTTTGGTCAGTCACGTCAGCATGTCTTTTCCGGTGTGCACAGAGCCCTTTAAACTGAGCGGCAAGGGAGTATGATTCCCAGGAGGTTGAGGAGTGAGAGTTGTGTATAGATTGGAAAGGGTGCTGTCAACAGAGACGAGCCTTTTGCCCTGACACATGACCCGACTACTTCCGGGTCATGTCGTGATAGCCTTCCTGAAGGTTATTCAGAGTGCCAGCGGTGTTTCACATGACCTCCAACACATCACATTCCTCAGCACTAGTATCATGAACCCCCTTTCCTTTCTCTCCCCATCTCACCACACACACTTTCAGACACCACACGCCCACCCGCAGCCCTGATGTCATATCCGATCATGTCAGTCCAACCACACAGTCCGAGAGTGTCGACCGTGGACGTTTAATGTGCGAACATTAGACTAGAATGGGGTTGGTGTCAACAGCTGAGTCATGGGGGTTAATAGAGACGATGGTAAGTGCAGGGGTCTTCAATGCAGCACGCTCTTTCTTCGGCCACGCATGACTGAAGATCATCATCATTAGAGCTGAAGGCGAACAGTGATGAGCTCATCACAAAAAGATGATGGTGTTCATTTGTCATGTCTGTGAGGGGGCATAACTCATTCACACAGTAAAGTGTTGCAAAGGTTGTGAAATTCATCAGGCTGAGAAGAATATCTTTTTTTAAAGATTCACAAAGTGTCAGTACCTTGTTTATGCACAGAAATCAAAGTGGTATGACATACAGAATTATCTAATAAATAATTCTGTTGATATTTTAAGGGGACTACACTAGATTAAAAGTGAAAAACAGTGAAACAAATACTGCCTACATTACACTTTAGACTTATTGGATGCTTGTTTTTTAATTAAGCAACATTTGACTGGGAAGACATGGCATTTCAGTGCAAATAACAATCTCAATATGTACAATTTGTTTGAATTACAAATTGACAGTACTGTATACCATCATAGCAACTTTTTAAAAAAATTCAATTGAAAAAGTTTTTATAGATAAAACAAAATGATGCAAATGTCTGATTTGATTAACTAATTGAATTACATGAAAATCGATACTTAAAAAAATAATCAATAATTAAAAAAAATAATCCTATGAAAACAGCTTGTCAGCAAATATATAGATATGAAAAATACAAATTAACTGTAATCAAAATAAAGAGTTCAGACGATTTATTCATTTAGCGATTAATCAGCAATTATTTTTAGGGACTGATTAATTGTTTCAGCCATTTTTCAAAAAAAAAAAAAATGTTCTGGGAGCTTCTCCAGTTGAGGATTTGTCCTTTTTTATTTTCTTGTAAATTGATAATCCTTGGACTGTGAGTCATTTACTGGAAACCATAAGAGACTATTTTCACTATTTTGTGACATCTTGTAGAAAAGACTATTACTCACTTAATGGAGGAAGTATTCTGCAGATGAATTGATAATGACCGTAACTTCAGACAGAAGTAGTAGTAAATGCATGGATCAAGGCAGATAAAATAAAAACATAGACAAAATGAATTTTTGCTTAATAAAAACTTTTAAAAATCAATAAAAAACGAGAAAGTAGACTGAACAGACTCCAGAACAATCAAATTAAAGTAAAAGTAAAATACATTTTTTAAAACGCTTTCTCTGTATAAATGATATTACAAAATGACACCTACTGACAAATCATCTTAAGTTATAATACACTGTCAATATTACCTAACAACAAATAAAAGCCACAGGACCACATACTGACAAAAGGAGCATGGTGTTTGAACAAATCATAGAGTAACCACTATAAATAAGTAGTCAGAAAATGAAAAAGCCATTGTTTCTTACTGCAAATGTATCAATTACATTCTGTTCTATTACATCACACTACAAAACTTACATTATAGCACTTCCACTTAGGTATACAACGATATGTGACTCTAGCAACGTGTGGCTGTGTACATCATGGTGCTGGATTACTTATAGTTTCAAACATTTTATACCTTAATCTGCTTCCAGACTCGCACAGAGCCTTTAAACCTTTGAGTGAACCCCTGCTCAGCACTCAACTCTCTGCGGATACACAGGGAGTTGTGTCTGGGCCCATTAGGACAGGCTGGGGGTATTCAAAGGGTGCGCCAGAGTCACGTGATGGGTTCCCACAGCTCAGAAACTCTGCTTCCCTGTAGCTACAACAGGAAGCAGAGTTTAGGGACAGACTAATGGACAGTCATTATGCTTTCTGGCTCTGTTCACTCTCATTTGTTCTACTAGTGTGAGAACATAGAGCCTCTCACCCCGCGGCGCAGAAAGACAGTGATATCTGTACTTTGTTCATTATGCCGCACAAGTGATAGCCCATTTTCCCATTTCTTGGCTTTTATTCATTTTAATTCATCCTCTAGTTGAGCCATTTCCCCGGCTGTCCTGCTCTGCTCAGTCTCCTGGTCTCTACTCTATCTCTTAATTCCCCTCTGATTGGTAGAATTGAATGAAACACTGAAGAAATACAAAAAACTGCCTCTCCAAAGTTTCTTCCTCACCAGAACCATCACTAAATTTCACAGTCTTTGCAGCAAAAATCCTCATTCATTCTGCATTGCTAGAATCTCCCTGTTTCCTTGTGTTTAACATGTGGAGAAGCGGTGTTGACGGAAGAGACTAATCATAGCATGTTTTTCTTCAAACACAAGAGAAGTTTTACTCCCACCATTCTCTTCTGAAGTTAGATAACCCAATATTGTTTATTACAATGGCTGACAGCATTCTGTCTTCCTGTCTCAGCACCTGTCCAGTGTGACTCCAATGGGCCAGAATGGATAGAAGAAAGGATGGGGCACAGGCAATATGGCTGCAATTGTTAAAGTGTGCTTGAGAGACAGCCAAAAGAGACAGACCCACCAAACTGGGCCAAAAGGGAGCTCGCTGAATGGTGTGTGCATGATGTGTGTGTATTTAGGGGGCAGCAAGGATGGGAGATGTCAACATTTTTTCTTAAGAGTGCCCATCTCCATTTGCATAATTTCCATTCCCCATGGGCAACAAAGAAAAGAAGGAGATGCTCATACAAAAACCAAATTGACGAGGGAACAATGGTGGCCTGAAGGGTCATTTTCAGGGGGCTAAAATTTCCTAAATCATGGTTTAATACTTTGTCAGGCTAGTTTTGGAAAACACTATTTTGCCAAAGCTCAGTCAGACTCCTGCTTTGTATGATTTGACAAGCAAAATACATCAAGCCCTGAATAGTTCTCAGACAATCAAAAAAGAAATAAAAAGAAAACAGTGCCTTTCATTTCACTTGTCAGTATCCTTTGACTTTGCTGCAGACCAAAATTGAGCAGATAGAGGCACAGAGGATGGTTGACATATCAATGATTAATGCTCATTCTTCCAAAGTTGAGTTTGTGATGCATAATTCAGCACTAGTCCACAGGTCACATTAAAAGTGTGGACAAGTGTCAAATAATCCAAGGAACTACAGCTTGCATGGACGGCTGCACCAGTAGCACGTATGTTCACCAAAGGTTTGAGTTAACTGGAGATATTTACAAACTAGGTCAATATATAAGGGAGGTGAAGAAACCAAGGACGTAGATAGTTGAGGTTGCTGTATTAAAAGTTTTGTGAAAGCTCTGATGGGTAAAGGCGCACACACAGCTGGCAGAGGGGCAGGTGTAGGGAGTGAGAGGCCTGAAGTGAATGAGCGGGCGAGCAGGCAAAGATGGATGATGGATGGTGTTGATACAGGAGGCAGCAGCCCGGCTTTATCTTAGCAGCACAAGCCAGACCTGCCGGGGTGATGGGTTGGCTGTCAGCCCTTTGTTTATGGACCACCACCCATCTCCCATCTCCTATATGCCCCAAAAGCCGAGATCACTCAAAAACAGCCACTTCCTCACCGCTCTTTGTCTCTTCATCTCTGACTTCTGTCTTTTTTCATTTTCCCGGCTAACAAATGGTATTTTGTCATCCCAAGTTTGCTTCGGACGTACAGTAGCAAAGGAAGAATCTTATAAAAGTGTCCATTTAATTTGGTTGGCAAATATGAAAAATAAATATTACATTAATTGTAATAATTTTAACTGTAGATAATGAAGCGTGTCTTCCAGACATTTAAGTCTATGGAAGAGGAAAGAGAAGAAAGAGAGCAGAGGAAGACGAGACAGAGAGTAAAAGGGAAGAAGTGAACCTAATCCAACCATATCCCCACGAGTTGCACGCTTCCAATTAACGACTGGTTGGTTTATCAGTCTCCGACGGCTGATTGCTGTTTTTAATCATTTTCTTTCTCTACACGGTTTCTCCCTCTCTATCAGTTCTTCCCACTCTTATCATCTAACCCCCTCCTCGCTCTGTCTCGCTTCCCATCCCTTCTCTGCTCAGCGTTGCCTCCGTTTCATCATGTTCCTCATGGAGCTGCACTCTCACGCTGTGTCCGGCATTAGAGCCCCCTCTGTATGTTAAATAAAAACTTTGATGTGCATGTTAAAATTCTATCCTGTCCTATGATTGTTCTTCGATCACTGATACAGCACCTTCCACAATGGATTATCCAGATCCCTGCACCAATCTGAATTAAAACTCCAAAATAGTTGTTTGATCAAGCAAACATCAAGCCTGAATACTAGAAACAGTAAAGTCAAATCAAACAGGACAGAGATCCATGCATTCACCCACAGTGCAGGAAGTCTGATAAAGTTTGAGCTTTTGGCTAAGGACAACAAAGGGTATGTTTAGGCCTTTTCTCCTGACTCATCCAGGAATGCAGCTGTAGTTCTCTAAAAAAAAAAAACAACCACGTCCTTTTTCACCTGCCTTTGTTAGTGTGATTGATTTGAGACCTGAAATGTGCCTGTCACATTGATCGATCTGTCCACTTGATGGGAGGGGTTCATTCCTCCGCCCGTTGGGATGGTAATAAATGGGGGATGACGGGTGGCTGACGGAGCAGCAGTTATGGCTTCTTTAATTTACCCAACGCCTCACACTGACAGAGACTCATAACAAGGTGACACTGCGCTGTAATGGTTACGCTCAGTCACCTCTTTGTCGAGCGGAGAGAGGGAGCGGGGGTGGAGGTGTATAATGTGTGTGTGGATTTTTAGGTTTGTGTGTGTGGAGGCTCACTGATTCGATGTTGCCTCTCCTCCCTCTGGTCAAGGTGTTATTGAGAGTGGGGCTGTTATCTCTGCCCATGAGGTCGCCCGCTGCCTCACTAACAGCAGTACACCGTCCCTACCAATCCCAGCAAGCTGAGCAGCGTGTCCGGGTGGGTCGTTGCTAGCCACATCCTCCTGGGTGGGCTATAACTCATCTCCAGACGGGGATAGGGCCTTATCTCAGTCCCCCTCCACAGGCCTGCCCCTCGCCTGCTCTGTCTTAGGGAAAAGATTTTCTGGTGCCCCAGTGTGTGAGTTATAGTCGGGGTTAAGGTGACTGAATAGGCCTGTCTGTTTGGGTTGTCTTTGTGGATTTATGTCTGTGTGGCCAGAGGAATGTGAAGGTGCACGTGCGTGTGTTTATACACTATATGTATGTCTGTGAAACTGAGATTTATTTCCCATGCAAACTAGCTGTGTGTCTGCTCATCTTAATGTATCCTATCCCATAAGGCGAAACACTTTTGTCATAAGTTATTTAATCATGTGAAGGGCATCGTTACAGTTGCATCTGAGGGTTGCCCCCCCATCCCCCTCTTTGCACGCACACATACACACTCCCCTCCACCCACCTACCCCATCCACGCCGCCTCTCTCTGTCATCTCAGCCTATCAATCAAAAATGTATTAAGTCCAGAGTCGGGACCGATCAAAGGCAGAATTCCTGGGAGGAGAGCAGATAAGGCCTATCTCATTAATAAGTGCTTTACCATCGTAGGGGCCCGTGCGCCTCGCCACACCCTGCCTGCCTCCCTTTGATATCTAATTATCCATCCGTTTCATTCTGTCAGAGAGGGAGGAGAGGGACGACTCGTAGTGTCATCACAACCAAATACTGTTGCGTGTGTGTGTGTGTGTGTATCAGGATCTGGGCAAGGGGCTGCACCAAACATCATGACATGCAGCAAATCCAAACATGCAGAGAGTGGCACATGTAAACAAATGCAAATAAGATGTTGTTGCAAAAGCAACTGGGTTCACATTTGTATGGCACCACTGCTGAAAAGCTGTCATGCATATAGTGTGAGGCTGAGATGGAGAGAGGGATCTATTTTACAGAGTGTAACAGCCAGCTGCTGCTGCTGAGACTCAGTGGCGGCTTACAGAGCTACCTTTTAACAATCTGTAGGGGCAATGAGCTCTAAGAGTGCTGTAAAGAGCTGAAGACGGATAAGATAGTAGAGGGTGAGGAAAGAAACAAGATATTAAAACATCAAGGTAAGATATTGAGGGATGAGGACAATGGAAGGAGTGCAAGGGTTAAGAGGATTTTTAAGAAACGCTGGGTAAGGACTGATGGACAAAAGAGGAAGAAGAAATGAAGAAGGAAGGTAGAGGCAGGCAGAAGAAATGAGAGAATGGGAAATGGGAGGGAGAGAAAGAGCAGGGCATTCTTTTCCCTTCTCTCCTTGGTTTTCTGTAAGAGTAGCTCAGGAAGATAAGGCTAAAAGGTCCGTCAGTCTGTTGTGGAACAATCCATTCTGTGTCTCTCTCTCTCTCTCTCAAGATACTGCTTTTCACTCCGTCTAATGGCACAACTCAGATTTCTAGCGATGCCTCTCGTGATATGGCTCATCTCTGGTGGCATGGTTTACTGACATCACTTGTCCAATACAATACACTCTCATCCCATAAAGAGCAAACCAGCCCCAGGTCTAATGCGACAGTAAAATTCTGCAAACACTTTGGGCTACTTCGCTTTTTAAGAAAAAACCTTCAGTGTGGCTAATATTCAAACCAGTGTCATTTATTGATATAAAGAAAGACTATTCAAAGCCACAATAAAGGGCTGAATTATGCCTTCATTTAACTGAGCTGTTCAAACCCTCGTCCCTAATCGCTCAAAGCAGAGCTCGGAGACAAACACAAACCGAGGAGGATTTAGAAGAACAAAACCCAAGACAAAACACAGGCCCACGTGCCCAACAAAGACTCCAAAGTCTGCCTCCCCATCCCATGTCCCTCTTTTAAAAAGAGACCTTCATCTCTTGGCGTGCCTGTTATGTAGAGACTTTCTTCAAGAGGAGAAAGGAGGTGTGTCAAAGACATGGGTCACAATGTTTACGAAGACGACTTTTAATCCAATCACAGCATCCCACTGCTTTTATTTCCTGTTTCATGGGATTAAAAATTAAATGAAACATAATAAAAAACAAAATTAATTTATGGCTGAATAACACATTTTTCTGTTTTAAAGGCATGGGTTTAAAGACTGAGAGGAATCTACAAAGGCAATAACTAAAGTCAAAGAAGCTAATTAATTTCTTAGACTTTAATTTTATTTTGTATTTTTCTATTTCTAAAGGAAATTTTGATGTAAATCCAGCAAACAATGCCCAACATTCATTGAAATTATTTTTAAAAGGCTTCACAAAGTTTCAGTTCTCTCTAGTCCTCCTCCCCCATATGAAGCTAAGACACCAGTTAATCAGTATATTATCAGCTGAGAATACATCTCTCTCTCTCTCTCTCTCTCTCTCTCTCTCTCACACTGTCTCTGTTTCTGTTTCTGTCTCCGACCTGTAGTGAAGCTGCCTGAGGGTTTGAATAACTGTCTGGTGCCAGGCTGCCTCACCCCAAGGCCTTGTGGGAGATGAAGAAGAGGTCAGCAGAGGTGGGGGTGCTGTGTGTCTGCATGTGTGTGTGTGTGTGTGTGTGTGTGTGTGTGTGTGTGTGTGTGTGTGTGTGTGTGTGTGTGTGTGTGTGTGTGTGTGTGTGTACATGTAAAGTTGTCTGTCCTTGCCTTTCCATCGAGCCTGAGAGACAGATATAAGAAAAAGGCAGAGAGATGGGAAAAGTGAGTCCATGGAGAGACATGAGAATGGGTGGAAAAAGAGAAGAGTGTACTGCAGTCATGGGACCTATAACGCTACTCAACAAAGCACAAACTGAAGCATAAAATCATGTGGAAAGGACATCCAACTGGCTACTTCAACAGGATATATTTGGATCTACATTCACGTCCATAACAGATTCCCAAAAATGAACTAATTTCAATCAAATTTAGATGCCACACACACAAGAACTGGAGCAAACCTCCTCCCTTAGCTAATATGTTGCCCTTGCAGCAGTGCTGGGTGTGAGAGAACAGCTCAGACCCATGATCAGATGAAAGCGAGGTCAACCCACTGGGATGAACCTCTTCTATGGCTGACCAGGGCTAGAGGGGCTGCCTGCCTGGGTGGGCACTGCCTATCCCCTGTACAAACGGGTCTGGTTGTGATTTGGCTCTGCGGACGCTAAGACGCAGCAGAGTGTTCCTTCATTTTCTTTCTTGTTCCCAGGATGCCTTGGCTAACGTGGGTTAGGAAGGGGTGACAGAGAGGTCAGGGGGGCTCCGGTAGACTGTGCCCTGAGGGTGAATCCTGGGGAGGGATAGCAGAGTGGTAGTTGAGAGAGAAAGAGAGAAAGGGGGGGTATCCCTCAGGAGCCTTGCCTCTCCCAAATCAAAACAAACAAACAGAGCGGTCGTCTGATCTAATCTGGCTGAACTAAAGCCCTCCAAACAGAACGCCTGGAGCTGCTACTACACTGGACTGTAACTCGTCCTGCCCCTCACAGTAAATTAAAAGTGCTTTAACTACAATGACTTCATTTTACAGGATCTCTCCATCGAGAGTTAACAAGCACATATGTAATGAAACTCATTTACATTAATGCCTGCAACATATTGGTGGGTGGCTGCAATATTCTCTGCTCTGAAGTGGAGATAATAGTTCAGACATGGAGCTAGTACATCTTATTATAGATGTCATATCAACTATTACTGCAAGCACTGTACTGGATACATGAGTTTATATTTACTGACATCCATTTTACACACCACAAGAGGAACAGCATTTCATTGGCTGCTGCCTGGGAAAGCCTACATGTTTGGCTCTTTGAATTCTCGCCCTAAACATTCCTTCTGTCTCTGTGTTTTGAAGCTTTGCTTTGGTTTAGACAGTAGACTAAACTTCTCACTGCCTAACTGTTACCCCAATACAATGCTAAACAAATTCCTCTTCCTCAGCAGTGCATCCACCAATCGTAGCGCGGCGTTTTGTCAGCTGACCAGCGAGCGAAGATGAGGGTGAGATTAGCCCAATCAGGGGTCAGGCCAAGGTTATCACAACCACTCCAAAACTAAAACAGATGGAGAACGTAGTGCGGCACGACTCAACATCTACTGTCGGACTCGTATCTTCAGGCCATGTATTCTCCTGCTCCGCCGGACTGGAAGAATGTCAGACTTTGGTATGAATTCTCAGTCATGTTGCTTTAACAAAACAGACTGTAGATCAGCAAGTCTGAGGCGTATGATACGACACATGATAAGACATGTTAATTTCACACATGCAGTGGTTAAAGTTCTCTGGTTAAAGTCCTCATAGGAACAAACAGAAACAACAAAAGAGGCTTAATGAAGCCCCCACACGAACAATGCTCAAATGCCTCCTGATCACGTAGATACATTCTCAGATAGTTGCACTGAGGTGTATTATCACAAACATATACTCATATTCAAAGTAGACTGAAATCACCCACCTCTTAGGGATGGTACTAACATTAGGGGTCTAATTTATAAAATACTACACAAACAACACCACATCAAGGTTATCTGAGAGGAAAAACATGCTCCAAACTATCGCTGTGGTTGTGTTGTGTTGAGTGTTTTACCCATTTTTTCTGTTACTCATTGATTTTATCTTGAACTATGGGTGTGTGCATGATTTTTACTGTCTGCTCTGTTGACCTTGTTTTGCGGACGTTTTTAAAAATCTTTAGTCAACAATGTTATTTAAAATGTGCTATAAAAATATATCTGATATTACATTACTTATTATTATTATCATTATCATCATCATCATCATCAGAGCTATCCACCAGTTTTTTTCGATTAGAGTCTTACAAACCTGCACCCTTATTTTCTCTTGATTTCTGGTTACAGTGCAGACCTGTCTTGAACTGGCCTTCAAATACAAATAAAAACTTGTATTGCACAAATATACCCCAAACATCATTTCTGTCGTCTGTCAGTCTGCTCTCGCTTTTTTCCCCAGTTTGTCTATTTTGGCATAATTGTTTGCTTGTTTTCTTCATTATCTCTCCATCTGGAATTCAACTCCCTACAGTGATAAACATGCAGCCCCTCTCAGTCTCTTTCCCCTTCATTCTCTCTCCAACTCCTTGCACCTAGATGAGATGTAATTGTGATTGTGATTAACAGCGCCGTGACAGGAGGACACAAGACTTTAGTCGTGATGGAAAAACAAACAAACAAAATCGACGAGATAAAATGATGGAAATATGTACAACGTCTTATCACAGATGCTAATTGTTTCCGTGTGGGAGGGGAGAATCGCCAACCGTGGAGGGGAGCGGTGCACGTGAGGGAGGGAAAGAGGAACTTGAGAATATCCTCCCTGTGCGTTTGGCCTGCGCCTGACTTCAGAGCTAAGCCCTCTCTCTCAAGAGAAGGTCAACACCAGGTTCAACTTTTCACCTCGGCACCCTGAGAGAACACACTAAATACCAAGGATTACACCACAGTGCGCTGCAATATCGCCTGGCCTTCACTGCAGAGCTGATCTACACAGGACATTTAAAAACCGCAATTTAGCAATGCATTTTTCGAAGCAATATAAATACCACAACAAAATGTGTGTGCAATAGGGTGAAACACACTTGGAACATATGTGCTGAAAAAGCAATAGTATAATCCGCCTCAATATTAACTGCAGCAGTTATGCAACAGCTGTAGTTTTTAAAATATATCTAAATCATAAATATTGACATTTTTAAGTCACATTAATTGCAAACTACATTTAAATTAAATATTGGTGACATCCATCAACTCACACAGTCAGCAGAACATCAAAGGAGACACCACAGCCAGATGTCAACCTCCTGTGCTGAGGAGACGAGTGAACAGGCTACAGTGGTCAGGAGTTGATGAACCGAAACTTTCAGGCATCATGTCTAGTAGAGCAATGTGTATGTCAGTGTGTCTATCTTGTGCACGTTTTTCTACGTGTGCGTGTGTGGGTATGGCGATGTCAGCGTAGGTCAGGTGTAACTGCACAGACAGAGAGACGGGCAGGCGGCCGGCTGGCGTCAGCGGCCACACGCCTGTCACGACACACCACACGCCGGGGAGCCGCATACCGCAGCACCCACACTGTGTACACACAATGAGCGCTCAGTCCCCTGCATCACGCACCAGCGGCAGCAGCAATGTGAAATATTCACACAGGGACAAAAGGTAGAGGGACAGGCGGGGGAGGGAGGGAGACCTGTGAGGTATGGACCAAGGAGAGGGTTCAAGAAAGTGGTGTTGAAGTAGCACAATGAAATAGGAACTTGTGACAAACTTGAGCATTCAGATGAATGTCTCACTGCGCAGCTGATTGAGAGCTGTATTCTTGCATAAGACAAGAAAAAAAGTTGTGGAACAGCTGTTCCAAGTCACAACATTAATTTTGATATTCACCACAAAAATTATAAAAACGTTTTGTCAGTAGGAAGGTGACTGCACAATATGATAAGAAAATCATGTTGCAAATATTTTAATGGCTATTATGACTGTGCTATTATTTACAATTAATGATCATTATAATTTATTAAAATCATAATAATGTGACATTTGTTGATGTCTGTATAAAAAAAAAAAAATACACGTTTTCTTACATCTGGAGAACAAGGTTTGTCGGACAAGTAAAGCATTGCTGCAGCACTACAGTACTTCATTATAATGCTGTTTTCTACACATTCTACCTATAAAAAATGATTTAAAAATCTGCAATTAGTATCAGTATCAAGCAGTAATCAAGCAATCGTTCTCAGATCTGAGGATTTCCTTCTCTCCTCTCTTCTGCATGATTTTAAATTAAATCTCTTTTGCCGATTGTTGGTTGAAAAAAAATGAACAGTTACACCATGTCACGCTGGGCTCTAAGGACAGTTTTAAAAAATTAAAAAATAAATGTTTTTTCTGACATTTTATAGACTAAATAATATTTTGAATAATCAAAAAGAGATCAAGAGATTAATCAAAACTGAAAATAATCCGTTGTCTCAGAAATAATCACAACTTTAATTCAGTCACCTCAAAATACTGCAGTTGTTTCTATGTAGAATTTTCTAAATAAACTCTTTCAAATGTAATTTCAACACGGTAATACAATATTAAAACATGATGTTCCTTCACTTTACGTCAACGGAAAACAAAAAAGATCCTTGGAAAAAATTATCCCACAGCAGTTAAAGCTGACAAAGACTGTGGGACCTTAGTTTAGAGACAGGACAGATGTTTCATAGCTCTCTCCCGCCCTCTGGTGGAGCAGCCAGAGACTGACGTCCACTCCCTGCCTGTACAGCATTATCTCTTATTAAAACTTCCTTTAGTTCAGTCTGACCTGATGTTTCTAAACTTGTGGGGTTCTGAGGGATGAACAGCAAAGATATTAATGTCAGCCATGTGTGAAGAAGTCGCTGGAGCATTTTCTGCAACCAGGGCCGAATGGAGTACAGTGGGGCCCTCTCAAGCTATTGCCGACACCCTGAGCCCTGCACATCTGGTGTTAATCAGCAAAGCTTACACTAACACACATATACACACACACATACAAAGAGACAGACGCACATAGGCAAACACTTCGGCAAAGATCCCCTTAAGAAAATCCCTCTCAACTCCTGAACTTCCGACATGACTGGGGTCAACACACTTGCCCTGGATCTATTAGTACACACACCGCAGCCATGTAATAAGAGCTGGTGAGTTGTTACAGTACAAGGAGTTCTGACACACATGCATATACACACATATAATACATTTCAGACTCACTGTATGGGGCAAGTGCAGCACATAACCAGCCAAGCGTGCAAAAACACACATACACTCAAATGAAGGGTATAAAAGGGGGACAGAGACAGAGAAAATGTACGTTCTGAGCTGTCGATGATATATAAAAACATAAAGATAAATCACACCAGTCTCTACTCCATAATCAGAGGGACTAAAGCAGAGCTGGTTGAATAGTTAATAGCTTTATTCATATTGCTGACATTCGAAATGTTAGAATGCTATGCAGCATTATGGGGGGGGGGATTGTTGGTGATTCATGTAAGCCAAACATTTCTAATAACTCCAGACTGCACCTTCCTTTAACTGGCCAGTTTAACAGCAATTTAACAACATTAACATAATAAACCTCAGTTGAAGCTTTGAATATGAAATAGTAGCATTCACTGTAGCGCAATCTCGAAAGGAGGAGCTCCAAAAAGGCCACAGTCTGTAGTTTGTACAGAGAATACTAATGTAGCCAACAGCCAAGTGAAATCACCCAATGAGGGCTTTATATGAAAACGTGGCAGATCTGTTGCTTGGTTTTAAAAATAAATTAAAATAGTACACTAAATCTATTCTTTTTGAAGCACCCAGATGACATTTTTATTTAAAGAGAAAACATCTGTTTTCTTTCCTGAATTACTGCATGTAGCTGTGCCTGAAGTTCATGTGTGATAGAAAGGTAGCTTCATCTGTCAACAATGATTTTGTTCCACCTTCAATAATATACACACGTAAAGTAACATACATGAACATACGTCTCATTAAAATGGCATAAAAGGCAAGCTTATTAAGCACTGAAACAAACAAGCGTAAAATGACTGCAGTCCTAAACTACTGCATAGTAACATACATCATACACGATACATTATCCAGAGTTATTTAGAAAAATAACATACCTCCGTCCACACAGTAGAAGCTCGTTATTACATCTGTCCTGTGTCAGCTTCATGTCACCTGCCAGTGCTCTGCTCTGTCCAGGTGAGGAGCAGGTGCGGCTCTGTGGGCGCTAACCTGACAACAGACAGTTGACTGACCTATGAAGGTGCATATATACATGTAAGACTGCACATACAGTAAATGTCACCTCTGTGTAATATTAAGCAGACATAAGGAGTTACAGTCATATATTTTGTTTATCTTATTTATTTATTTATTTATTTATTTTAATTGGCCGTACGTTGTTGTGTAAGTTAAAAACATTAGTTAGTTAGCTAGCTTGTGCGAGATTAATGTAAACTAGTAACTACAGGATAATTATCAGTTATCGGTTTTACTCTCTTATTTATCGTAGATGAAGAAGTTTACCTGAGGGACATTTTCCAAACTCATTGGTTCGCGTTTGTGTAGTGTTTTCGTTCGTTAAAGGGAAAAATATTGCAAAAAAGCACATATTCATAGTCTGAGTGTGACTTGTCAGATGACGTTTTCAACAGTGGCATCTTCTTTACGTCGCATTAGTGACGCAACAAGCTGTAGAGAGCTCACTGCTGCCCCCTGTGGCCACAAAACTGTGGACAAATCCCTCTCCACACCTGCCATTTCATTAAATTAACCATATGGAAAACGTAGAAATACTTAACTAAATATATACCAAAGTCTATATGTTCAATACTGCATTTAAAGCAGTAATATGATATCCGATATGCTAATATTTTCCAGTTTATTTTGGCTGATTGTCCATACTGATACCAATGATGCACATATGTTTTCCACCTCATTCCAGAGAAAATCACGTCTCTCCTGTCCAGAGTGAACATATTATTTTGCCTACTTGTATCCAGATGGCAAATTATATCCATCATCCATCCATCATCTGTACACATTATATGTACGCCGCTTAATCCTCTGCAGGGTCGCGGGGGGCAAATTATATATGCTTTTTAAAATGCATGTACACTGGGGAAAATAAGAAAAACTACTAAGACAACAGTTAGTTTCCCTGAAGTATACTTAAAGGGATATTCCGGCATAAGTTTAATACTTGGTCTAACACATTGTGACACCAAGTAAGATCCCCACCTCGAGAGATCAAGTTTTCCAATTGCTAGCTTATGTAGTTTTAGCAACCTCAGAAAAGACAGCATGGTAACAATACACTGCAGTCTATGCCTCCAGCAAGAAACCGCCATCAAAAAGCCACTCATAGCCACAAATAATGCTCTGAACAGCACCAAACTTCAGCAACAGCACAAACAGGGTCCCAGCACACAGTTTGAGGCATCAAACCTCTGCTAGCTTTGCAGGATTTCTACTGAAAAGAGAACACAGCTCACCACTCTCCTCCTGTAACTTGCTCATTGTGGGGAAGCCCGACGAGTCGATTACCAAGTGCAGTTAGAAATGCTCAGTTCCATTCTTTTCCTTGTCAGCTCTCGATAATAACTGTTATAAACTGGTAGGTAAGACACATGAACTTAGATTGCATTTCCATGGAGTAAAAATCATGCATTTTCATCCTTGAGCTGCGGAACTCTACTGCACTTGGTAATCAACTCGCAGGGCTTCCCTACAACTGTTACTGAAGTATGGTGATGTTCTCATGCGGTCTTTACCGAGGTTGCTAAAACTACATAAGCTAGCGGTCGGAACACTTGATTTCTGGGGGGGGGGGGGGGATATTTCATTTGCTAAAGTAAACGTGTCAAAAGCACCCACCCTTGCCCTCAAGGTACCAGCTCTCACCATGTTTTTATAAATGGAGCTGGCGTTGTTGCCAGCTTTATTTACAGACATCTGGCCACTACTATGATGTCGGAGAGAAAGAGAGATACTGGTACCCAGCAATAGAATTAGCACTCAGAGTTCAATCTCTGTGACTCTGAACAAGGCTGCTTCAGTAGGTCATCAACCACAAAGCCTCAAGCAAGTCAACCCACTGCGCTACTGACGCATGACTCTGACCTCACATTAAAACCTTTTTTCACATATATCGGCTTTGAATCTAATGTTGTTTAGACAGCGTGAAATCACAAGATGTACATCCACAGGGTGATGTTTGTTAATATTTATCTCTGTGGTGCAAGGCCTCTTTTTTGGGGACACCACAGTTACACAGTATATTATAGACACTAGTTATTGTCCAACTCTTCACCCGTGCTAACTGGAAGTGAACCAGTGCAGGGCCATAATAAGCTGATGTGTAATTACATTGCCTTCTGTTTATGAAATAAAAAACATTAGGGAACTACTTTACGCTAGTCTTGTGTGTTGATCAGAGTTGTGATTAAAAGTTTGCATGGGCCCTGGAAGAGTTCCAAATTACAAATAGGGACGAGTTATTTTTAAATTTAGTTAAAACATCAACAGAAATAATCACAATAACAAATATATGCACAGAGAGGAAGAAGATTATTGAGAATTGTGCATAATCCTGTGTGATATTTCTTTTATATAATCAAATTATGTATATTGCAAAATATGAATATGAGACATGACATTTTTTTAGATGACTGACAAAAAAATACAGTTCTTGAAACAATAAATGAACAAATCTACAGATAATTTGCTACCTTGTTATGTAATTGACTGCAAAAGAAGTTACATCTTTTTATTACTGACACATACAGTATAATGCTGTGAAACACATCGAGCAGAGGTCAAACTGTACTTTACATCAGACATTAACATTAGCAAACAATGAATGTTTACCTCTGACACTTTGAAATGGCCTAGAATGTTTGTAGTGATACCATGATGCTCTAAAAATGATTTAGAGATTTATTACTGAACTTTGACACCAAGCACAACCACCGCTGCACCGCTATTTATCACCAAGTTTTGCACTCAAAGATCATCCAGTTTCCTTCCTGCTCTGACAGAAAGCAAATATTCTTTACAGCAAAGCATTCATTTGATAGAACTAATTCTAGTTTGACAACAGCCCAATATTGGAATGCTTTACCTGCCATGTTATGTCAACAGTAAACACACATTTTGCTTTACCATTCGCAAACTGCACACAGTTAAATACACAAAACATATAGCTGTCATTTTTGATTCCTAAGCTGTTATTTTCTATTGCTGTTACATAAAAATGACATTATTCTGGTTATTAAGATGTTTGTTTTCGCATGTGTGTAAATTTGAATGAAGACACGCTGCAGCTTACTAGAATCTGCCATATCTCACGACATACCACTCTCACACAGTGACATGGCCCTCGTGCAATTTAACATTTTGAATTTTTACAACTTAAAAAACAGTCTTAAAAAGTCCTGACACAGTGTAATCTGAGGCTCTCCCATCGATAAGGCCTGCCCCATCATTATTGATAAACCAGCAGGGAATACTTTCTCCATCCTTCACCCGGCTGCTGAAGTCCTTCTGCCAGTGCCTGCAGAAGAAATACAAAAACACAATGATGAAGTGTGTACCTGCCAAAAGAAATGCTCTTTGCACCATGGATACATTAAACATTAAGTGTGTTTAAACTTCAGAGGCATGTGCACCTGGTCACGTTGAGCGTTTGTCCCTTCACATACATGGTGGCATCTACATTCTCCAGGTGAGGACCTGGACGCAGGTCTGTCACCTCAAACTCAACCCCGTGGTAGAATTGACCTGGAGGAAAACAGCTTGCTTGATAACTTTTAACTTATCAACAAAAACTGAGCGTGTGAGCATTAAATTGCTACACATTAAATGCATTGTGATAAGAAAATTTCTCTACCTAGCAGACCATGAACCGAAGCAGACAGGTGGTGGCCGTCCAGGGTGTAGAAACCCAGGTAGTCTTGATGGTCCCGGCGTCTCTTCCAAACCTTTGTGTGTCTAATGACCTCAAATTTAATGGAGTGCCGAAGTGTCACTGTCAGGCTGCAGTTCTTAGTCAGGCTCAAGTCCATACTGGAGAAGGAGACAGCAGGACAGCAAACTTGTGATTATTTTGGTTCTTTGTGATATATCATGTAAAATGTGATTTAAGTGTAGTTTAACTAAATCCTTAGGTCAGATTTGAACTTTTGTTTTTAATTTTGACTTTTTTCTGAGCCTGCTGTTTAATCAGGTTTGATTTAATTTACTCATATAACGCTTATTTCTGTTATTTTTAAAAGGCCCAAAAATGATAGAAAGTGAGATTTCGATGTCTTCTTTTAGTCTAAAGCAGGTAGCTTAATAAATACTGTGAAACCATCAAATTGGTCAGGCTACAGAGAAATGCACCCAGCCTGTAGTAGAATCTGTGACTCAAAATAAAGTCATCATTCTAAGTCGTGCCCCTAGCAAAGCAGTGGCTGAAAAAATTTGAATAAAATAAGGTTTAAGGCCTTAAAGAGACACTAAAATGGCAATGGACAGTATTAGAAAAATAATGTGTTATTTAAACAATAAAGCATAAATACCTATTCAAGGAGACTCCCAGAATAAAAGTCTAGACTTGAAAAAGAGCCTAATAGGACTTTACTGTATAATAATAGAACTTTAATTAGTATTTTTACTATTGTTACTTCATTGTGTAACTTTGTAAACTTGTGTAAATTTGTTTAAATTATTTTTTTACAGCATTTTTAACCAAACACAAATGACAAAATACCTATTTGAATTATTCAATCATTTCAGTTTAAAACATGTGTTGTTGTCCAATTATTGTAAAGAATATTTTTAAAGAGGCATTACTCACTTGGTTTCTTTGATAGAAACTGCATCAGACCACAGCAGGTTGAGCTGCTTGCCATCATAGAAGACTGAGATGTCCCGAGTGCTCACCTCCAGCCTCACCCCGAGCTTCCCGTGGATGATACCAAAACGGCCAAAGTAGGTGTTAATTTTCCCATCAGGAACAACTTTCTTCTTGCCAATGATTTGGCCATTCACCACAAAGCCTAAAATAATGATGACAGGCCTGAGTTTGTTGTCTCTTCACACTTTTCCTGCAAAATAAATTAATGAAAAAAAAAAAAAAAAGACTCCAGGCTGACCTGATTTTGGGTCTCTGACCAGGTTGAGAATGGTTCCTGGTTTGTCGTTGATGTTAAAGCACAGAGCGTCATCTCTCTCTGGCAGCTCAATCATAAAATGAGGATCTCCGTCCACTGCACAAGAATTTGGGAAGTATGTCAGACAGAAAACATTCATAAAAGTCAAACTCAAGTGTCACAGGGGTGTTAAAATGATGTTAAAACACAATCTGCAGCAGCAGTAACATTATGTGGTGTGCAACGTCCCTGAGCGCAGCGGTTTTAAAGCCTACTCAATTCTTCAGTATTAAATAAAATTATCTAAAAGAAAACAGTCTCATTTAATAACAACTGCACTGATAGAAAATGAACAAAGCAGAATAAACTGAACACATCAGTTTATTACTGGCGTCGTATTAGGGTACATGATATTGCCCTAGTAACTGTTGAATTTAGGAAGAAGAATGCAAAACATCTGCTCTTCCTGTTTTTGAAGAGTCTAGTACTCTATCCACCAATAAAATGGCAGCATGCATATGATACAATTATGTATCAGTTATACCAATGCTGTGTGAAAAAGCTTACAGTACCATTTGAAGATGACCGAGAGGAACCTGTTACCAAAAATGATAAAAGCATACATCAGTTAAGCTGTTCAGCTTAAAATGATATTCCTAAAGTATGTCATATAAATAAGTAAAAAGAAATGTTCGTACCCCTGCGTATTTGTGCTTTGCGTATCGGGCCTGAGAAACAGGGCAACAGTGAGAAAACACTCAACAGGTCAATAATGTAACAATGTGCAACACATCTGAGATGAAAGACTAGTCAATTAATATTCAATTGAGCAGATCACTTCACTTTTTTCCCATTCTTACAAATTAAATACAAAAAACACATTTAAGAAAAAGTGTCAGGAATAATAATAAAAAATGATGATTTATGAAAAAGCTTACTGTTTGATGGAGTATGGGGTCTAGCAGCATGTGACCCAGAGGCTCCTGTTTTCGAAAATGATGAAAGCATGCATCAGTGAAGTTGTTTTCAGCCCAAAATGAGATTCATAAAGTATGTCATGTAATGAAGTAAAAAATATTAATCGTTTTACCGCCATGTCTCTCTGCTTTCTGTCGCTGGTCTGTGAAACAGTGAAACAGTTAGTTGGATGTTTGCAGCATGTATCATTAGGCCTGCTGATTCAACAGGTTTGTGCTACAATTTCTCAAGAATGAAAACTTATTGTACTGATCAGTTTAACAGATAACAATGACTTGGCTGCATTTCCTTTACCCTCAGTCAGTTTATCCGCGATGAGAGGGCCGCTCGGTCCATCCTCAGTTTCAGGCTTTTTCACCAACATGGAGGTGAGAGGGGTGACGAAGCTGTATCGCAGGGACATGTCAAGGGCCTTGGCTGTCCTGCTGTCTTTTTCCTGCTGAGACCCAATGTCACTATGAGATAAAAAAAGAAAGCGGTGTTAGTTGGTTGGTTGTTTCTTCATGGCAAAAAATAAAGCTGACAAACACAATTCAGGAGATCAAACCTGTTCTCCAGTAGCTGCTGGATAGTGAGGTAGGCCCACAGACGCTCGGAGAAATTCCCAAAGATGTACTCCTTTTCTGGGTAGATCAAGTCCAAGTTTACCACACGAGCCTTCCCCTGCACCAAGAAGTCCTCCTCAGGCTAAAGAAAGAGGAGAGATGAAATGACAGGTATTACAGGCAAATGAAGCCTGATGACAAGATAAGAGATCACTAAAGCCATTAGAACTCATCCCCTGGGAACCATGTGTGAAATTTCATCGCAATCCACGTAATAGCTGTTGAGAAGTGATGGACTCAGATCCCTAATGCACAGGACTTTCATGAAGAAGACCACTGTCTGTGTCCAGGGTGAAACCAAGAGTTAATGATGGGATGTTTCAGCTGAGTGAAGTAGTTCACATCACATGCATAACATAACTGAAGTCACGTACATAATGCACATACGCTCTGAAGTGAGGCTGCTACGTAACTGTAATATAGTTCTTCAAGCCCAAACAATGTTTACTAAAAATGACCAAGTTGTTTTCTTGGCTAAACCTAAGAAAAATACAAGCGCATGACAAAGGTCTGACAGGTCATTGTAGCAGTTGGCCTCTTCAGTCATTTAGGTGTGAGGGTGTGTTGATTTTATCCCCACTAAGGCCCTGAGACAGTATGGAAATAGTGTCTCAGGGCCAAATAGCTAATAAGTCAAAATAGTTCACCTCAATTCAACCATAATATCCCTCTTAGCATTTAATATTCAGCCAAATGATATGTCTCATGTGAGCACAAGTACATAATTGTCTATTCACCACCATGACTAGATGCCATTTTATCCATGTTAATTTAGATATTGCAGTTTATTTCTCACCCCTTTGGCAAACACTTCCACCAAGAAGTTATCGGGGTCGTTGTTTGTCAGCTGACCGGATACCACTATCTCTGAGCCGTTGAACAGCTGGTTGTAGTGATTTTTGGTCAAGAAGTCCACTGCGTTGTCAGGATAACGTAGGTCCACCTCCAAGAGCAGCGGGCTGGACACCTCCTCATAGAAACCCTGCAACAAAGAAACACATCAAATCATGCAATTACTTTTTTTTTTACCAAATGTTCTGAGAAGTGCAAATAAATATCACCCCACATGCATACGTATCTTTTTGGAGTAAATCTGTATTTTTTCCCTTTACCTGAAGTTGAAGAGTTGCATCTGAACCCTCAAAAATTCTGCGAGCCAGTCCTTTGTTTTCTCTGCTCAGCACGTCCAGGAAGGAGTAAGCCACATCATTACCAAATCCAAGACAGAACAAAGACATCTTCCCATCAATAGCAGAACGCACATTGTCCTGGATCCTCTTGAGGTCAGACACTCCTGCAATCGCACGGACATGTAGGCGTACATGTGTTATGTATGGGCAAAGCCTCACAGTTTAAAGAGGAAGCTACTTGGCATACCGCTAAGATTATCTAAGATACGAAGCTTGAAAACTTTGAATTATAAAGTGACTTTGGCCCTTTGAGAACAAAATATTACAATGTTTAAAATGTGACAGCTCACCATGGTTTGGCATCCCATCGGTCAGTAAAATAATCATGTCTGCACTCCTCTGTGGAAGGTTACCATCGTCTCTTTCCCTCACCAGCATCCTCACTGCTCTCAGGAGAGCATCATTCATATTGGTGGCTGAGAGGCCATGAATTAAAGAGCAGATAAACATGAACATTTCTTGAGATAGAGGGAATCAGTGCCAAACAGTTCCTCAGTGTTATTTAAAGCTTTAAAGATCTTTAAAAGTTCAACATTTTGCAAAATATGCTTTCTTGCCATAAGCTAGTTGAGAAGATTTCACTCTCATTTGAGATGCAGCCATCATGCAGTTATCTTAGCTGAGCATAAAAATGGGAAGCAGGAGGAAAATAATAGCTTGGCTCAGTCCAATAGTCTAAATATCCACTGATTATCACTTTATCTTGTTTAGTCTGTAAAAAGAAAATGTGAGCATGATGATTAGCTAGTTAGCTATATCACAAGTTTGTCAGGCAGTTATTTCCTGGATTCTCATTATCTCAACGCTTGTTTGACAAATTATAAAACACATATATTTAATTTGGATGTCTCATCATCTGAATAAGTAAGTGCACAAAACATTGGGCATAAATTTGTTCTCCTCTAACCTCCTTTGTCCTTCAGTTTAGTCACATAGGCAATGGCTTGAGCCACATTTTCCTTTGTTGCCTTGGTGAGAGAGTCCCTCCAGGTGACGATGTCACTGTCAAACAGGATGAGAGCGAAGTGGTCTTCCTGGTGGAGGTCTCTCAGGATGGCCTTCAATGCATCCCGGGTCTGCAAAAGTTCCCAAATTCACACATGAAGACGAAGATACAGTGATGTAGATGGTATAAAGCTTATCCACACACAAACTCATTAACCTGTGCAATCTTTCTACCGGCCATTGATCCACTCCTGTCGATCACAAACACCACATTCTTTGGGACTCTGGGCAGGTCAGATGGGGCAAAGAAGTGCACAAAGTACCCGTTCACAATCTGAAGGGAAAAACAGCATCTGATTAAGACTATGCATACCTTCAGACAGCTACTGAAATACAACTCAGGCGGAGTAAACTACTATAGTTGAGCGTGGAGTTAATTTATTAGTGTTGTAAATCCTTTCCAAGAGCATATGTGAGGCAGTTGAAGAATATAACACTGTGCTCCAGGTAAGTCTTATGTGCTGCTGCAAAGTCTTGGCCGCTGACCTGAATTTCCCCGAGGCTCTCCTCTCGCTTCACATCGTACTTGATGATAAAATCTCCGTCAATTATGGTGCCCTCGCAACCTGGACATTTCCTCTGTTGCTCCAGAGTTGGGGAGAAAGAGATGTGTGCCTGAGAAAAAAAGATATTCATTTCAAGCGAAGAAAAAAAAAAAACATCAGAAAGTTAAAATAAATGGCCAGAATTTAAAGTGCAGCACCAAAACTACGTGGGGGCAGCATAACCGCTTCCTATATGCTTTGCAGTAGCTATGTTTGGCCAGCAAGTAGCTCAGTTGGCCAGTGAGCTAAGTGATGCAACCGGGCTCAGCTCAAACTCAAGGCAGTTTTGATGAGTGTGAATGTTTTAAACTCAAATTCTGGCCATAGCTTACATATTTGCTCCTTTAAACGGAAGATGGATAGAAATCTTTTTACCTTTGTGTCTGTGACAGTTTTCTCCACCAAGGAGAGCAGCTCATTGGTGAGGAATGTTGCAGTGGCGTCAACAAAAGCAATGCCTTGGGGCTCATAGATGTCGGCCACAATCTGTCTCCACACACACATGCACACACGCGCACACGCACGCACACACACACACACACACGAATGCACACATTATCACAGAGGCAGATCACGTGTGGAATCATTGCCACATAAAAGTCTCAATAATGTAGACACAAATTCCTCACAAACGCTCAATCCAGCAGTTTTTCAGCTCTGCCTGACCAGTGCGTCTCTATGAAGAAGAGTAAAAGAGGCGAGTGTGTTCAACCTGAAAGTCCTGCACCGGCTGTTTGGGTTTGACTCGGGTCAGAATCTCATACTGGCCCAGTTTCCTCTGTAGGAGCTCCTCGTAGGTCAGAACGAAAGTCACGTTACTTTTGGCTGCAATGTTGACAGACACTGAAAACTTCTCCATCTTTCTTCCAGAAGCCCTGTGATGATGGACATGTATGACTTTAATGTGATGGCTGCACCACCAACATACTGTATGTGATTAAGTCCAACATACTTGACCAGTCCAGCAGTCTGTCCAGAGGAAACGGCCTTCTCATACTCTTTCTTTGCTTTCTCTTTCTCCTTCACCTCACCAACGTACACCTGACCGTCAATTCTCCTGTGGGGCACAAGGGCATTCGTCAAACAGAGAGAAAGACGAGATCTGTGCTCACAGTCACGAGCACCGAGTTGTGACTGACATGCTGAAGTTGCTGATGAAGGCGGTCTTGGGCAGCTCTACTTCGAAGAAGATTTCCTGAGAGGTGTTCGCTTTGTTCAGAGCCTTGGAGGTCATGACGGTGTGGGCGAAACGAGACGTCACGGTGCAGTCCACCGTCGCGCTGTGCACCTCCACCATCTGAGAGGATGACATGGGGAGAGAAATTGGGGCTGCAATGCTGACAAATCACACATTTTTAAAACCTGTCAAACGTGTCATATTACATCAGGCAAGCGTGACCAATGGCTGAGAGGACTGGCAGCCTGTTTTTGTCTCTACTGAATTCTGGATCAGATGTCATGAGAAATGTCCCCAAACGATTCATGTCACAACACACAGAGAGGTCACTGTTCTGCAAACACACTGTCAGACGAAACTTTTAGTGGCTGTTGAACAGAATAGAAGAAAAGACAGATGGACAAATCACTTCCAGGATCCACTTCCTGTTTATTGTCCCCGTGCAAAGAGAAAATAAATACATGCCTGTGGACACCAGGAAGGAAAAAAACTGAGCGAGTGCCATCTGGAAGCCATGAAGTTTAAAGAAAATGTGGACTTGATTCTGCAAACAAAAACAATACTGCTACTGTGAGGGAGAAAGCTACCAGTCCTCGTCACCATGGCCTTGTGTGTGTTGAATTAAGACATCCAGGCTTCACAATTAATCTGCCAATGATACACTGTTAGGAAGAAACATTTTTCCCCTTACATTTGCAGAGTTTGTGCTTCTTTTCTGTAGAAAAAAGAGATAAAAAATTGCATTTATTTTCACAATCAAAACATTTCTTTCTGTCTAATAGAGGGACCAAACATGTTTGATATTTAACACACATAAGACAGTATAGAATTGTACCTTTATTGACCTGCTGTCCGAAGCATCTTTGGACTCCTGGAACAGAACATCGTACGACTGCATGAATATTAATGACAGGCCAGACTGGAAAGTGATGTGCGCCTAATGTCTGACTATTTGCCATAACTAAACTTGACATTTCCCTTAATGATGATCAAATGTAACATCCTGGCATGAAAACAAAAAACAGATTTTCAAACATATTTGTACCAGCATTGGTTCAGATGTCTCTATCTGCAGCATTCATTCCTTCAAAACTTTTTTTTTTACATTCCACCTCTATGGTTCACGAAACGACTTTTGGAGCATGTTTGTCAAGCAAGTTTTGCAGTGACACGCCTTGAAAACAAGGTGGGACCAAGAACAGGAGGTAGGACTTAAACCAGGCGTGGGAAAAGAGTGCCGGATGCAAAAGTCACACGTCAAACGAGGCAACAGGAATTAACAGGCAGCAGCAGGTAGACGATGGAGGTGGCAAACTGGGCTGGGGTTGTGATTAATCACTGATTATGGGATTATGTAATCAGATTACAAATATTACATTACCTTGAAAAACACGTGTAATTTGATTATAGTTACTGTCTATGCAGTCTGAAGGAGGTGTGGGTACTGGTGGGTTATATTCTTTTTTATCTACATTGAAAGTGTAAGATGAACATCTTGGGTACAGGTGCCCCTTTTTCACAACCCAGGTCCTCCAAGTGACCACATGTTAAATACAAACAGTACTCCTGTACCTGTACTTTTTCTGTAAGGGTAATTTGATTGGACATATTTGAATATGCAAAGTGCATGGTTTTATGCATTAAAGTTCTGAGACGCTTAAGAGAGAAAAAATAAATATTAGTGGAGCTCTTTTTATCTTGTCTTGTGCTTTGTATTCAGTAACTACATTTTGAAGTATTCTGAAACAGCCCTGGTGGTAAACCTATAGAAAATCTAGTGTACTGAAGTGGTGAACTGGGATTTGTATTTACTCGACAAGTCGAGGAGTGGTTTATGGCAAGGCCTCAAATGACAGGCCGGGGTTAGTTTAACAAACTGATGCGTAGGTGGCGGGGAGGCCGCAAGAGTAAAGGAGGAACAGACTGCATACTGGTGTCTTACTATGACACCAAACTTACTACTTGTGTTTGACTCCGAGAAAAACAAAGCTGTTGACTGCAGAGTTGAACTTGAGGCTCCGCTGTGTTTTATTTTGGCCTGTCCAAGAAAATCTCCAAATGGTAGCATTAGATCGTATTGAGAAACAGCTCCATCAGCATCTGCTTTGGAGTTTTGTTGACAAGAGACAGCCTGAGCCCGGATGAGTTCCAGCATGAATGAACATTTGTGAATAAAATTTGAAAAAAAATTACTAAACAATAAAAAAGACTTGAAACTCGGTGTCGTGCTCAAGAGTGGACCTGACTTTAGAGGTTAGGATATTTCTTCTCAGCTCTCAATGCTTTGGTGTTGCCAGAGATGACTGGGTCACCATTGCTTTGGGATTTAATGTTCTATGGAGCTTTCCTGTTTTTCTGCACAGCCTTTGTATTCATACCCTCTACACAGATCTTCTTTTATTCCCATTTCAGGGAAAAACACTATTGCTGCTGCCAGACATGCAAAGCACATCGCCATCCTGCAAGCCTGGAGATTTTTCATGGGAAAGATCAACAGAACTTTGGCCAACTTTTATAAACAGTGTATAGGCTGATCACTAATGAGCTGTCAGCTGACCACAAAAACAAAAGGGGCATTCGTTTATATGAAAGTTCTGCCAGTGTAGCTGAAATACCTGTGTCAAAGCATCTCTGCGGGACACGACCAGAGCTCCATGGACCTGAGCTGGAAGCCAGATGCAGACGCAGACCCACAGCAGCAGGACTCTCCACACCGCTGGCATGCCTGGGAAACAGAAGAGCCTCTCCTTCAGCATGGCTGGAAACAAAGTGTGGAGGGAATTCAAGGCATGTGGGGATCTAGTCTTCCCATAACAGTTGAACTCCGCCCACACTTTGTGCTGCAGAAGGAGGGAACCTCTGCGACTCCTGCGTGATGTTTATGTGAGCCAACATGTGGTTTCCCGTAAACTGGTGTGTGTATATGTGTGTGTGTGTGTGTGTGTGTGTGTGTGTGTGTGTTTGTGTGTTTAGGGGGGGATTAAATTTGTCCTAACTTGCCACTGATGTCAGTATGCATGCAAAGGGTGAGTCGTGTTTTACGGTTACATAAATCGCGGGATTTTACCAGAATGCATTTATTTCTTCTCCGCATGCTGATATGTTGAATGAGGTTGATTGCATCACTACAATGTGTGAACCAGCAATTTGGCATTCTTTAATGTTGGTTAAAGTGTTTCTGTGGTAAAACAACAATCACAGTCTTTAGAGGACTTTTCCTTCTGGACTGTTAGAACATGAAGAAACGTTCCACCAATTTGTCACCAATCGTTTATTTAGTATCATGTGGCTCAGGGGCCCGACAGTGGACTCCACACAAACTCTTACACAGCTTTTCATCAGAGTAGTTCTTGACATCAGCAAACATTTAAATGTGTCCAAAGTGTCAGCCTTTGGGAAAAATTAAGAATAATCAAAGCAAAGACATGAAAACATGAATTAACAGACTTTTTTGACATTTGAGACGATGCAAAGCTAAAAAGGAAATTAGTCAATCTGGACTGAGTCAATCTTCTAACTGTATCCCATTTATTTCCATACAGGTGATTGCTGAGGCTTTCTCTGAGCACTATTTTGGGATGATTCTACATCCAGTTCTTATAATTCCAGCTATCACACTGATAGAAAAACTGTGAAATTGTCCATACAGTGCTGCGAATGAAGCCTGCTTTCCCATGGCTGCATGATGTTAGAGTATTCATGGAGTACCTACAGGCAGATTTGAATATTTATTGTATGAGAGTGATTTGGATCAATTCTATGGTGGACATCGACGTGTGACCTATTTTTAGACAGTCTTAAAAAGGCCTGACACAATGTAATCTGTAAAAGTTCCATCGAGCAGCCCCGTTCCATTACTGTGAATGAACCAGCAGGGAATGTTTTCTCCGTTCTTCACATCCCCCCTGAAGTCTCTCTGCCAGCCTCTGTGGACGGAGACAGACATATCATGTAGACATGTCAAGTTATATTTTAAGAGCACATATTCATTTGCACTCACAAAACATGAAAACTCTTGACTGAGACGCATAGTGTACCTGGTCACATTGAGCTCCTGTCCTTTCACAAACATGGTGGCATCTGGTTTCTCTGGGACTTCACCTGGACGCAGCTCTGACACTTCAAATTCAATCCCATGGTAGAACTGACCTGGAGGACGAGTCACCAATTAAAGTGAATAGAATTTTAAAATATGAACATTCTGGCCCTGTATCTCTACACTAGTGATAACTGCAAAGCGCAGTGATATAATCTGAGTTACTATTATAGTGAGTGGTCAGAAGGATTGCATGTCCTTTATGTTTAGGTATCTCTCTATTTATACTATATGAAGAAAGATGATTAACGTCTCATCTCCACACAGTTTGTTCTTGAGTCCGTAACTACAGACACACGCCCCTTGTGAAATGCATTTTTCTTTTATGGATGGAAAGAAAAAACACCGATAACATGAAAGAGAAGCTAATTTTCTGTTTAAATATGCGCATGCAGCATAACTGAGACAAAAACAGGACCGATAATGCACGGTGAAATATCCCTTAGGAGGTTGGTCTGCCAAGTGATTAGTTAAATGACGTTTTAACCAGTAATGTGTGTAACATTAGTCTACATTGAAAAATGTAACAATAACTAAAATCTGTTGCACATGTATGACTGCTGCACATCTAACGTTAAGGTACAGCAGTTACCTGTCTGTGTCTGTTTGTTTGCTTTAGATTCAGAGGGAGAGGGTAAATGATTTAGACATTTTCAGCTGAAGTGGCCCTGAAATAATGATGACTGATCCACTGAACCTTCCAAGCAAAATGGTGATGTACGCCCTCGCACGGTCGGGAGGCTGCGTAGCCACTGGCAACAATCAGAGCCAAGTTCAGCCGATAACAATAGCTTGTAAAAGGTCTTATCAGTTTAGATTGATCGGCCAAACAGATCAATAAGCTGACCTCTACTACGAACACAGAGATATGTGAAAATGAGGCAAAAGGCAATTATTAAAATCTGGTTTTGGTTTAGTGTAAAGTCATTCATTTTATTTAAAGAATATTAAATCTTATCCTGTTTGTGCTGTAATAATGGCTGACACAGTGACTGGGGGTACTTGAGTAGAGCACAGCAAGTGGTAAACGTTGACATGTTATCACCTTAAGTCATGGTAATGGTGTAAGTTATATGTTGCCTATTTAAACATCCAATAGAGATGGTGCGCCCTTTGTAGTTGTGTTTCTGGCCACCTGATGAATGTGTGTCCAATTTCCTCTTCACCAAATCAACAGAGAATTGCCTGCCTCTTCAGATACTTGATGTGTCCCTTTCTTCCTAACTTTGTCTGTCTCCCATCTGGTTTCATTCTGCCTGGGTTGTGCACTGCAGTATGCATCTTTTATTTTCACGATTATAATTTACCAAGTGTATTAAGAAGAGTACAAGGTACACAAAGGAGCATGAATATCAAATTGTGCTTTAGGAAACACTTTGACATGCGTGTCATGTGGTACCTAGCAGGCCGTGAACAGATGGGGACAAGAGGTGGCTGTCCAGGGTGTAGAAACCCAAGTAATCCCGGTGGTACGGGTGACTCTTCCACACTTTGTGCAGCAGGATGACAAACTTGACTGAATCTCTCAGTGTAACTGTTAGGCTTCTATCCTTGGTCAGGAGAAGATCCACACTGCAGGAGAAGATGTTAATTATTCATCCTGAACTAGATGTTATATCTCTCATCACTCATGTTAAAGGATGGTTCTCTTTGACTGCAGGAGATACAGATGATGGTACAGCCACTCACTTGGGTCCTTTGAGACCAGCTGTATCAGTCCACAGGAGCTTCACCTGCTTGCCATCCTGCAACACCCAGATGTCCTCAGTGGTCACCTCCAACCTCACCCCCAGAGTCTTGTGGACGATGCCAAAACGCCAAAAGTAGGTGTTAATTTTACCATCAGGGGGAATCTTCTTGTCTCCGATGATCTGGCCATTGACCAAAATACCTGAGGAAACAACATGGGATTAGGAGATCAGGGAATGTTAAGCTGGCACGGTCAAAAATCTTGGTCAACAAGGAGTATACATGCTGTATGTAGCTGAGACAAGGATCTAAAGGACACCATGAGTTGCATCTTATACTTGTCAAGCAGTAAGAAAGTCATGCTGACAATGAGAACTCAGAGCTCACCTGATGTTGGGTCTCTGACCAGGTTAAAAATAGTTCCTGGTTTGTCATTGATGTTGAAGCACAGAGCGTCCTCTCTGTCTGGAAGCTCTATCATGAAATGAGGATCTCCGTCCACTGCAGGAGACACACCAGTATGAATATATGGGTAAACAAAATGGACACGATAAGAGCATCAGAATAGTTTTATGAATGCACCCATAGTATTGGCTCAGCGCTGATGACAACACTTCCACAAGCTACGCTCACAACACGCTAATGTTTCACAGGGGTTTTAGTTATCACCTTCACCATTTCAGTTTAGCACGTTGGCATATGCATCTGCTAATAAACACTAAAAACAAAGTACAGCTGGAGTGGATGTCATTAGTTTTGCAAGCACATAGTCATATGCTAAGGTATTGGACACATGATGGTGCTCAATAAAAAGGGACCGCCAAATCAATTCAGTTCATCTTGAGGGGTACGGAAAAGTGTGTAACAAAAAACATGGTGGTCCACCTTTTGTAGCATTGCTTGTACTTACCATATTGTGTTGGTGGCAGGTAATTCATTACTGGGTGTGCCTGCGACGGTATATAACGATGTGCTGTTTAAAGGGAAATACGATATTCAAGTTGAAAATATAAGGAATCATCCCTGAAATCTTTTTTTATGCTACTGTATGGGGTAAAAAAAAAAAAAACAAGAGTCTTACCCGTTCTTTCTGCCAGTTGTCTTTGCTCTGTCAAAAAAGAGATAGACACAAAGAACAACTGATTTCAACAACAGCTGAAACACGAGCAACAGCCTCTCCTGGTGCAGTCGGGTAAAGAGAAATAATATGCTGAAGTCATGAATTCATCAGTGAGCACTGCTTGTGAATATACCACTAAAAGTTTCATTTTTGGAGGCTTGACTGCAGGTGTTTTCAGAATAGCCTCGGCTTTACTGCCCTTTAAACCCTCTCTTTCCTCCCTTACCCTCTGTCAGCTTGTCAGCGATGAGAGGGCTTTCTGGACCGTCCTCTGTTTCAGGCTTGGTGACAACCATGGAGGTGAGGGGGGTGACAAAGCTGTAAAGCAGAGACATGTCCAGGGCCTTGGCTGTGGTGTTGGCTTTCTCGTCTGAGGTGCCAGTCTTGCTGCAAGACAGAAAATGCACATGAAACTGGCATTTGGAAAACTACCAGGAAACCTATATATCATAGGTCGGTAGCAAAGCCAACATAAAATGTCATGTAATTTACCAGTTGTTCTGAAATATCTGCTGCCATACCATCTGACTACAGAGCAGCTATGAGAGGCTGTGAGATGCTTTAAATCCTCCTCAGCACTTCCTCGATAAAAAAAATGGTTTTAATTTTCAGAACCCAGTCTGGTAGCAGGCATTAAGAAGAACTATTCAGAAAAAAAATCGCTGATAGTCTCCTTTGCTTTTATGTAGGTCACATAAAAGCATCAGCATTAAATTGAAACTTATACTAACTGTATAACTGTTTCATAACCAGCTAAAAGTTCTTGACTTTTAAGAAGATTTCCTTGCTAAAGGCATTCATGTCTCAGCTTGAGTGAAATGAAATCAAAATAACCTCTTGTCCAGCAGTTGCTGGATGGTGAGGTAGGCCCACAGGCGCTCTGTGAAATCCCCAAAGATGTACTCCTCTCCTGGGTATATCACGTCCCAGTCCAAAGCACGGGCCTGACCCTGCACATTGAAGTCCTCCTCAAACTACAACAGAGAGAGAGGGAGGGGAAGAAGAAATGGTTTAGGAAAACACTTACAAACACGTGTCTTCTCTCCATTGCAGTGCTGTCTCTAAAGTCTGCTATTTCTTTATCCTCACCCCCTGGCCGTACACTTCTACCAGGAAGTTATCCAAATCATTGTCAGTCAGCCGACCGGCGACTACGATCTCTGAGCCGTTGAACAACTGGTTAAAGTGATTGGTGGTCAGGAAGTCCACTGCATTGTCAGGATAACGCAGATCTACCTCCAAAAGCAGAGGGCTGGCCACCTCGTCATAGAAACCCTGGAATAAATGCACACACACATTGTTATCACATACTTGTGGAGGAATATGACTTTTTACAGAAATCTCACTGTTGAGTCAAAAAAGTGCCCCAGATCCTCCACCTGAAGTTGAAGTGTTGCATCTGAGCCCTCAAAAATTCTGCGGGCAATTCCTTTGTTTTCTCTGCTCATCACATCCAGGAAGGGGTAATCCACGTCGTTCCCAAATCCGAGACAGAACACTGTCATGTTTCCTCCAGTAGCAGTGCGAACATTCCTCTGGATTACAGGGAGCGAGGCCTTTCCTTCAAACGCACAGACACAATATGCAGAAATTGAACATGTATCAAAACTGCCCTCACTTAGATATGCAGTATATCCTTCTGTACGCACAAACTCTGCATGCTCACCCCCATCTGGATTTCCATCAGTCAGTAAAATGATCATATCGATGCTCCTCTCCGGGAGCCTCTTCTCCTGCCTGTCTTTGATCAGCATGTTCACGCCTCTCAACATTGCATCATTGATATTGGTTGCTAGAAAGGAAAAACAGAACTAATGTAAAAGAGAGCATATTTCTATCATTCAGGAAATAAAGACAAACACTTCAATTGTCAATTCAATTGTTTTTTCCGTTAACCTAATCTATATAATCTCTCTTCATAACACAACAATTTAAACAGAGCTTAGGGAGAAAATCAACTCCTGATGAAATTTAGTACACTAGTTGCCGCGACCCTTTTAAACTCATGTGTTAATTTACCTGTTACACATCACTATATTCCTGAAGTGTACGAGACAGATCTATTTAGTAACATCGGACATGAATTTTAATCTTACATCCATTAATTATTTATTTATCAACTGAAATTCTAGAATTGATTATGAATCGATTATCAACTGTGCATGAACATTGAGTATTTTATAGCAGCACTTACATCCTCTGCTGTATATATTGCTGACGTAGCTTAAAGCTTCAGACAAGTTTTCTTTGGTCGCTTTGGTGAGCGATTCCCGCCAGACCTCAGTAGAATGATCAAACGGGATGAGGGCAAAGTGGTCTTCCTCGTGGAGGTCTTTCAGGATGGCCTGCAGAGCCTCTCGTGTCTGGGAAGAGTTACAAGGTCAGAGGTCCAAATGTGTTTATCAGTGTAGAGAATCAGACACAAGAAGAGTTTCTTAATGCAGTCCATCGCTCTCATGAAGTCATGTCATTTCATCCAATCAGGACAGAGAACTCCAGAGAGAGAGGCGTCCCTGCCTGCTTGTGATCATGCACCATGTGTGGTCATGTAGAGAGGAGGGAGGGGATTGCAAACTGCAAAATGGGAGGGAAGTTAGCTCAAACAATGACGCGATGAAACAAACACAGCAGTTTTAACAGTCTTCACATCCTCTCACCTGGTGCATCTTGTGTCCACTCATTGATCCACTCCTGTCAATTACAAACACCACATTCTTCGGGACTCTGGGCAGGTCCGGAGGGGCAAAGAAGTGCACAAAGTATCCGTTCACAATCTGAAAGGAAGTAAATCATAGCAAGCAGTGATGAAGAATGAATAGGCAAAATGTGTACTGCATTTCATGTTGTTGGGCAATCTCACCACATATTCCTTAATTTTATTTTAAACTCAACATGAAAGTAAATCTGTTGGAATTTATTTGGTGACCTGAATGTCCCCGAGGCCGTGTGCTCGGTTCACGTCATACTTGATGATAAAATCTCCGTCGATGATTGTTTCATCACAGCCTCGACACTTCCTCTGCTGGTCCAGAGTTGGTGAGAAAGAGATGTGTGCCTGACAGTGGGATGCAACATCATCAGTTTAGCATACACTTAATTCTTGGGTTAGCGATTTTATTGCAGAAAAAGGAAGTGAGACGAGGAGCATTATGAAGAATCGAAAAAGGGTTGGGATTTGGAAACAAGACAAGACAGACAATCAGAAACAGCTTCTTACAAGGCCGGTTTTGTCATGTACCTTTTTGTCCGTGACAGTTTTCTCCACCAGAGGGAGCAGTTCATTGGAGAGGAAGTTTGCATGGGTTTCAACAAAAGCAATCCCCTGAGGCTCATAGATGTTCGTCACAATCTGTCTCCACACAGGCGAAAAACACACAAACACGCGATTATTTGCAAGATGAGCAACTCATTTAGATAATCTTCCTGAAATCAGCAAGAGCCTACAGAACTGGTGCATGAATATGGAGTCACCTGAAAGTCCTGCACTGGCTGTTTGGGTTTGACTCGGGTCAGAATCTCATACTGGCCCAGTTTCCTCTGTAGGAGCTCCTCGTAGGTCAGAACGAAAGTCACGTTACTTTTGGCTGCAATGTTGACAGACACTGAAAACTTCTCCATCTTTCTTCCAGAAGCCCTGTGGTATAACACAGATATTACTGACGGCCTCTAATGGAAAGATTGAAACCTAGAGGTACAGTATTGACCTTTGAACACGCTCACAATACTAGGTTTATATATTTTTCCTCTTGATCTACTCACTTGACCAGTCCAGCAGTCTGTCCAGAGGAAACGGCCTTCTCATACTGTTTCTTAGCTTTCTCTTTCTCCTTCACCTCCCCAATGTACACCTGACCTTCAATTTCCCTGCGAGGAACAAAGATGCAAAACATTGTGATGCAACTTCAGGAAACCGCGCTAACAGTATTATTAAGAAAAATCTGGCAAAGAAAGCAGGGATTAACGCTGTCACACACAAACAGTCATGATGCAAGTGGGAATGTGGAGATCAGAGTGGAGACAGACTGACATGCTGAAGTTGCTGATGAAGGCGGTCTTGGGCAGCTCTACTTCGAAGAAGATTTCCTGCGATTTGTTCGCTTTGTTCAGAGCCTTGGAGGTCATGACGGTGTGGGCGAAACGAGACGTCACGGTGCAGTCCACCGTCACGCTGTACACCTCCACCTGAGAGAGATGAATCAGTGTGAGATCTGTTATTTAATTTCAGACCGAATCGTGTTTTGCAGCTGGGTCCTGTCCATAGTGCGCTGTCCTGCCTGACTGGTGCCAAAGAAAACTGTAACAGCTTGGAAGAATGTTGAAAAAGACATTATGTCAGTTCCTCCACTTTGGGAGTGTTGTGATGAGACAGACTGGGTGTCAGCCTGGGTGCTGTGTACAGGAATAGTGTGAGAATCTGAAAACTATACTCTTCTGCAGTCACTTCAGTTCTCCTTATTCCGCTCCTTATTCCCTCTGATATCCAACTTCTCAAATCCACACAGGTCATTTTCTATGCTTTTGTACACCCTACATATAGTCTCTAGCTTGTTGTCTTCTATAATTATGCATCTATCTACACATTAATCACCAATTTTAAAAATGTTTTCCCAGTTTATAGGCATTTCAGTCGTTTGTTTGGTGATTAATATGTTGAAGTAGGTAATATAATAATGAATGTTTTTTGTTTTTTTGGTTTTTTTTTTACTATCCATCGTGTGTGTGTGTGTGTGTGTGTGTGTGTGTGTGTGTGTGTGTGTGTGTGTGTGTGTTTTTGCTGATCTTCATGTAGAGTTGCTGCACCAGATCAATCGAATTGATTCCTCATTATCATCACAAGAGATATTAGAAAGGTTATTTCCTCACCGTGAGCTCGTTGGTACTTCTTTTCTGTAACAAACAACAGATAAAAAGACGATGACATTCTTTCAAGACTTGGAAGATCTCAATTTAAGACTGAGCAGAGCAATTTTTGATACTGAAGTAATCCAGATGTGATGGAAAGTAATCAAGTTACATTACTTTCATATTGTGACACTCACTGACTACATTTTTACGGGGTAATTAGTGACTGTATGGGAAGACATTTCTTAAGTATCCCTCCGTACTCCGAATACACCTTTATTTATTTTATTTCAGGAGGATTTTACATTCAGTAACTGGTAATGAATGGTGTTGTTCGGCAATGAACACAAGTTGGCCATAAATGTACAAGCAGGCAGATGCAAGTTATTTAACAGTACTTTCACCGTAACATGAAAGGACAGTCTGTCTAATACCTGAAGTGATCTGGCAGCTCCTCCTGTCTCCTGAAACACAAATACAGCGCCAAGATATTAGGGAAAAAATGCTGGCAAAATACAGTATTAACTATGTTGAAAGAAAAGAACTTTACATTCAGTGTCACATATGTACATACAAAGAGGAGATGTAATGGTTAAAGCATTTAATTAAGCACTGACTACATAAAGCAGATTATTCATATGAAAAGAAAAGCCTGGCTAAATCCTTCACCATCAGAATAAAATTAATATTGGCGAAGTTAGTAAGTCAAATTAAGACGAGAGCACAAAAACGCCCGTATGTGAAGTTACCTGCAGAGCTTCGCTGGTCCCGGAGATGATCAGAGCCCCCCTGGTCAGGCCGGGCAGCCAGAGGCAGGCGCTGCCCCACAGCAGCAGCAGTCCAACACCCTGCAGTCCAGACATGATCAAACTTCCACTGAACAGTGACTGACTTCACTGCTGAGAAAACAGCTCTCTGCCCAGGGGGGAGGGACAAAAAGTATGTGTGTGGGTGTGTGTGCTGTCCTTGGGTACTGACTGACAGACCTGGGCTCCATGTGCAGGAGGCAAAGGCACACAAGAACCTGTAAAGCTCAAAGATCATCTGCGCTCAGGATGAACGTGTTTGATTGTTTGTACGCCACAGTGTTGAATTCAAATAGGAAATATCATGAAAGCACCAATTAATGATACCAGAGTAAAAATATGAAAATATATCAGGTGTTTAATATGTTTAAATAATTCTTTCAGTTTCTGCAACACACTGGTGGATATTTTGCTGTTGATGAACATGTGTGAATAATAATCAGATGTGGAAATAAAACGTACTCATCAACATGAGATCCGTTTGCTTAATTCACTGCTCTCTGAGAGCTCTTCTCCTCCTTTGAAGTGAATGTAGTATTGAGTGTACTTGATGAGGTAAACGTATACATTTTCAACAAAGCCACATTTCAAACCCTAAATATATATAATTCTATGCAGAAGTGACCCTCTTTTGTAATTTGCTACCAAGGAATAATAAAAAAAAAAATATATAGATTAATTCAATACAGGCAACAATAGTTTATTTAGGAAAAATCATCAAGTACAAAATGGACAAGTAAGCAAATATTTTTCACTCTTTGGAGGCACTGACAAATAATTAATCTACTGTTTATCAGCCACATCATGCCAAGTGTATTTCACTGAACAAACTGCAACATGCCAAAACTAATTACACAGCAGTTATGTCAACATACACGACTGCAACAGAATCAGCCCATTCAACCCCACTTAAATCCCACTTTAAAAAGAACATTGACACATTAACACAACAAGTACCATGAAGACTACAACGTGAGCTTCTTCGGCGCTGTCCGGTTCATCCTGCAGGGCGTCTACTTGCTGAACACACTGGCTCCAGGAGCTTTGGCAGGAGCAGACTTGACCAGGACCGTCTCTGTCCCTGACCTTGCCCCACTGAACACAGAAGGAGCCACTTTGCCCATTCGTTCTAAACACAGACACAGACATATCTTGTTAGAAAAACAGATGTTTGAACCAGGTGAATGCTCATCCTAAAAAAGTGAAAAAAATTCCGTTCAGGTGACTTTGGGGGAAATACGGGAACAATAATGTCTGAAACAAGCATTTATGTTTTATTCAATCACTTCACTGGTCTTGTGTTGTGTTTCCAGTCGGCTCTGATTCGATTCCCAATTTTAGAAAAGGGACTGTCATCATGTCTTTACAGTAAACACTGCCTCTTGATTCCAGCTCACATGACCCCTTGAAACCATTCAACTGAGCAGGTTTTGTGAATTACTACATGTGAATATGTCCCAAGTACACAGGACTCAAGGTGCACTTTATACTTAATGAGCGCCAGACAATTAATGTTTGCTTTCTATATTGACTCTTACCGCCCAAACAAATTCTGAGTGTAAGACAATATTATGTGTGGATGGATTAAGTTGAAAGGGCACCGAAACAAACCTGAGGCAGGTGAGGAAATTGTTAGCAGGGGCACAGTTTTAAATACAGCTCAAAACTACTTAGCACTGGAGCGCTGACCGAGGAGTTGATTAAGAAATGATTAAAAATAATACAGCCAAGAATGCTCGCTGTGTTTGCAGCTAAACTTGTCGGAACAAGTCTTCAAAACCCTCAAGGAATTACAACATTAACACATCAACATAAAATCCTTTCTGGCATGGAAGTCATGAAACAATGGTCTAATATCGAAACTGAAATAAAATCTGAATGGGGATTTTTTTTTTTTAAATATTCGTCCAAATACACGCACAATATACAATATCCTTCTGTATACTGAAGACCTAAATGCTTACAAAATGGTCATATCCTGGCTCATCTATGGGACTGTATATCCTCACACCTCACATCACTGATCACACCTTCAGTGCACAGTACTTTTCTATATCTTTATTTGCCCTTACTTTTTGATTGTATCTGTACAGCTGCCATGATGACCTAATTTAAAGTCAACTCTCTATCTATCTATCTATCTATCTATCTATCTATCTATCTATCTATCTATTTTCAGTCTTTGTACTATATTGACCCTGGCTCTGTTTGGTTAAGAGTTTGGACAGAGAGGTGGCCATGGTCTGTGGAGCAGCCTACAGTGGTTGAAATTAAAGTAGCAACGTCACAATGTAAAAATAAAGTTAAAGGGACACCTTCAAAATATATATATATATATATATATATATATATATACATTAGGTATTATCAGCTAAAGCTATTCAAAGTATTACAATTAGGTGAGGGAGAATGTGTTTTATGGCTTTAATAACTGAACATGTAAATGTAGCTGTCAAATCAAAGAGACTATAAGCTAACCTAAATGTCAGGTGACAACGTGAAATGTTGTGAGCCCATTATTGAAATGAAATACGGTGGAAAATAAGTTAGAGTAGTGGGTGTAAAACAAACTTCACCTTTCACTTGGCAGTTGAATGTGGTACCTGTGTTTGCAGCTAAACTTGTCGGAACAAGTCTTCAAAACCCTCAAGGAATTACAACATTAACACATCAACATAAAATCCTTCCTGGCATGGAAGTCATGAAACAATGGTCTAATATCGAAACTGCAATAAAATCTGAATGGGGATTTTTTTTTTTTAAAATATTCGTCCAAATACACGCACAATATACAATACCCTTCTGTATACTGAAGACCTAAATGCTTACAAAATGGTCATATCCTGGCTCATCTATGGGACTGTATATCCTCACACCTCACATCACTGATCACACCTTCAGTGCACAGTACTTTTCTATATCTTTATTTGCCCTTACTTTTTGATTGTATCTGTACAGCTGCCATGATGACCTAATTTAAAGTCAACTATCTATCTATCTATCTATCTATCTATCTATCTAGGTGGCCATGGTCTGTGGAGCAGCCTACAGTGGTTGAAATTAAAGTAGCAACGTCACAATGTAAAAATAAAGTAAAAGGGACACCTTCAATATATATATATATAAAGGTATTATCAGCTAAAGCTATTCAAAGTATAACAGTTAGGTGAGGGAGAATGTGTTTTATGGCTTTAATAACTGAACATGTAAATGTAGCTGTCAAATCGAAGAGACTATAAGCTAACCTAAATGTCTTCAGCTTTCCCTTGGCAGTGGAATGTCGTACCAAACACACTCCGCCTCCTGTCGCTCGGTGAATCATTTGACTTTTCATGAAAGCCAGAGGGAATGTTTGACGTGCGCAAAGTTAGCTAACGTAAGGTAGCTAGCACTGCTCTGGAGCACAGTATGTTAGCTCTCGCCATAAAGGATACAAAATAGGCTCCACAAAAGTAGTACGGTGAAACTCTGTAAAGAGCGGTAAAAGTAGAGCACTTCGACATACTCCACTGGCCTGACTTCACTGGTACATACAATGCAAAACAAAGTGTGTCAGCTTATTTCTGCATGTCTCCCTGGTGGTCTAGTGGTTAGGATTCGGCGCTCTCACCGCCGCGGCCCGGGTTCGATTCCCGGTCAGGGAACAGTGTTTTGTTGCTGATTGGTCAACTTGGCTGTAACCAAACAGTGGAATAAAGGCCGACCAGATGTACCTGAATGTATGTTGACAGTCCGCTATTGGTAATTTCAGCATTCCTTTATATGTGTGTTAATTTATCTATTGATCAATAAGTATATTTTTCTTTTTCTTGGAAGAGGCCAAACAACCACAGCATTCTGAAACAGTCACATATCCCACACACCTCAATATTACATACACTCTTCTATTCAAGCTGCTTGTCAAGAAGCATGGTATTTGAGGTCACATGCCGGGACTAAAACCAGTTCTCATCAGAGAAAAATCACATTTGTAAGGATAGAGAGAAAATGTTCGCGTTAAGTCTGGCGTGACTTTACGTCACTCTTCTCGTGTTTCATTGTCAGAGGAAACAACTTTAAGAAAAAAAAAAGCTTTACTCACCACACTCAACCATGACCTCATAGGTCTTACTCTTGACCTCGCCTTTCAGTCCCAGTTTACTGCGCGCTCCCTTCAGGTCCTCCTCCTTCATCGGGGGACGCTTCTTCTTCTTCACCTCACCAGGCTGGCATGAAATAAAGAAAGAGGGGGAGATTGTTGAGTGTCAAGGGTGAAAGAAAGAAAGGCGAGTAAATGGTGCCAACGCTGTCGTCACACCTTAAGAGCTGTGTCCAGCTTCTGTAAATAACAGAAACAGCAGATTTGAGCAGACGTAACTTACCTGTGACATGGTGATTAGGTCTGTGTATTGATTCCAAAGACACTTCTTTCCACAGTGATAGATTTGCTGGTTGTTTTTCTGGTGTGCCTCTTTGTCTCCCAGCGAGCCTGAGATTATATATAGTCCTGGTCCGGACCCAGTGAGTCAGTCCGACCCCATACCTTCTGTCCCACTCTGCCTGTTGTCAGTGGGTATAATTAGGTGTGACGTGAGGGATGGTACAGCTGGAATGGGTCTCCCATCTTTTACGATAAGCTTACAGGCCAACAGCTGATCATTCCGTACACAACTCAAGAGGCTGGCTGCCCCCTCCTCTCCTGCAGACCCTGGCAGAGATACGCGCTTTTTAAAATGTTGGTGGGACTTGGCACTAAAACGGGTATCAGGAGTGTCTACCACCCAGGAGCTTCACAGTGGGACTCGGGCTACAGACTGATTTAATCCTGAGGGAGTGTCTTTTTGGGTGTTTGTAAAAAGCATTTCCAGGCAGTTACCACATGAACCAACAAACTGGGAGAGAGGAGAACCGTCCCAATCGGTTGTTAGTGTCAAAGGAGTGCCACTGGTGAAATTCTATGCCAATCATGGGCAACAAGGAGTCTATTTGGGTCAAATCTGGTCTTACAGTACATAAGCCCGATTAGATTGTTGTTAACTTGGTGGCTATGATAAATAATGAACCTTAATCTACAATTCAATAGCCGTAATTAGTTGCTCAGAGAATACAAATAAATAAAAAGCAAAACTGGAAACCATCTGAAATCAATAAAAACTGGACAATTCCCTGGTGGTCAATTTCAGATTGTCTTTTACATAAATGTGCTTTTTTTTTCTTTCTATCATTTAGGCTGGAACAAGTAAGCACACAGTTAAGGAAATAGTCACGAGTCTTGGCACCATACTCTGAATCTGAGGAGTTAACCGTGGGGTGATGGATGAACTGACTCACTCTTTCAAAATGACAAAGTCAGCGACACAGAGAGAACCTCACAGCCAGCTTCAGTCACATCACAGTACGAGTATATTCTTACAATCTGAGAGAATGGCCTCTGTCCTCGTTTACAGGTTTATTTATAAAGGACTGACAAATGCAAAGATCCACAATCTGACTCCTTACGTACATGATTGGTCCCACTGAGTCTTGTCAGGGTCAGCATTGGTATATTAGCCACCTTCTTAAAATAAAAACATGTGTACAGCTGCTTATTAGGCCCTTCCGAGGGTAAGACTGAGGTTAATGAGCATCTCTTTGCGCATGTGTGTGCGTGTTTACTTACTCAGACTGCTTAATCATCTCTCTTCACCTCCTCTAACAGCTTCATGGTATCACAAACTGTACTTGGGTCTCCACCAGTGGCTTTTAAAAACTAATTGGTGTGCGTGGGGATGGAGGAGAACAACAACAAGGTGAAGAAATGATATGCTTGTGTCAGGTGGAATCACGCCAGGCAGTCTGGGTAATAGATGGAAAATTGTTGTTTGTGTGTTAATTAAAGCTGATGAGACAAGATGTGATGTATTTTTAAAGAGCTACTGGAGGGTGACAATGAATCCAGACACTTAATGTGTGTCTTCCCTGGGGCTATTTGTGGTGCTGGATCTATTTTTTGGACACACAATCATGAGTCTACCTCGGGTGGTGTCAACGGTGACCTCACCTCTCCCCAAATCTGTGTGTAGACGACACATCGAAGGGCTGCGTCTAGTTGTAAGCGTTTCATTTCAACAACTCACTTCACAGCAAAGGTGTGTGTCAACCACACTGGGTTTGGTCACGATAGATCACTGCACCACAATCCCTGGTGGTCTAGTGGTTAGGATTCGGCGCTCTCACCGCCGCGGCCCGGGTTCGATTCCCGGTCAGGGAACAGTGTTTTGAAATTTGCTCACAAGCATAAGCTACAGTAAGGATCAGGCGACTATGAAGATAGTATATCACATCCTTTATTGGAAAAGCATTTATAATGATAATTTACCACCATCTTCACCTTTGTGACCATCTAGTAGTTTTACTTTGCAAAATACTAAAAGCCCTCTTTGTCCTGGCTGAGCTGAGAATTCCCATTACTGCTGCGAGATACTGAACTTTATTCCTTTAAAATGCACAGTCATTTATTCCTTGCCAACATGCCAAAAACATCATAAAGAAATGATCAACTTTACCATAATCATCACAATCACAGTTTATGTCACTCTCCATTTACTTTAAAGAGAACCAGCAGTCACACCAACGATGCACACCTGAAACATGCAACTGGCCAGTACATACATTAATATTGTGTATATACACTGGCACACACGCACACACTCTTTCTCCCGACTGTCTGGTCCGCAGTCACTTAACAGTTTAGAGGTCTATGCATGTCACATTCTTAACATCAGAGCCTGCTGAATGCTGCTTCTTGCCTGAAGATCTGGAGCTCTGGATAAAACCGCTAAAGAAAAAAAAGAATGAATCAAACAGACAAAAATCAAAACACCTGCTGGTAGTTTCACTCAGGCACATTATAGTAACAAAAAAACTGAATTAATCACTCAAATACAACAGGAAAAATGAAAATTGTGATAAATGGGAAATTGTGCAAGAAATGGTTCCCATATCTACTCTCCCCGTTGGATTGAAGGAATAAAGAACACTTTTGGAACTAGCATAGTCACCTTTTTGGCCCGAAAACAACACTCAAAACATAAAAAAAACCCATAACTTAACATTAGACAAAAGACAACCAAAGACAAAGAACACACAGTCAGCATCACATCAGTAAAACAGTCACAAACAAACTGAGACTGCAGTCTTGTGTCTACAGACCGACAACAATGGCTGAGCTGATATTAGAAGGATGTTGCAGTGTGCTGCTTGCAGTCCTGTAGGTTCAACAGTTGAGAGGACTCTGTCAAAAGATAAAAATGGAAGGTTGCTGCAAGCATAAATGTGCTCCTTTTGACACGAGTAACATCACATACAAGATATGCAGTAGTAAAGTGGGTAACTGTGCTGAAAAGTGTTAAGAGTTGCATCGATACAGTAATCCAAACACTCACATAATGCTGCCCCTCAGTGTGTCCAGTTAGTACACACCCTCACACACACACAAACAACGACATACACACACACACACACCACAGGCCATGGTGGCACGGCTACATATGAAAACAAAGGACAAAGTTTACATGGAATCTACATCAGGAATACAATCACTTTAGAGGACATGTTAGACAAACAAAGGGAACCAACTCCTTTAACAGTTTTGCTTACATGACTTTTGGTCTGCTGAGGCTGTTTAGATTTGTCCAACCAACCTGATCCTGGACAACTGCCCCCATACACACTGCCACTGAAGTCCAAACTGTATAAAACCAGTGTAACTGTTTTCCTGTTAAACGTGCATAAAGGATTTAATATTGTCCATTTAAGTGGGGGACTCTTATTCCCAAAACCGTCAACACTCACCCCAGGAGCGCCACGTTGAGATGCAACAGTGATCCACAGTACCTGGTTCACAGTACAAATATTTCCTCGTGTGTTTCGTTAAATGCCAGGCGAGACACAACTTACAAAAAAAGTCCTCCAGTGATCGAGAGTGAAGGGAATTCAATTTACAGTATATTATTCTGTCATCAGAGGGCATCCTATGTTTGAAAAGATCATGTCATCTCCTAAGGCAGAAGGAGTCTGTGGAGGTATGGGGGAATGTATTTGTGGGCCTGTGAGGTGAACAGCTACCAGAGGAAGTTGTAGCAGTTTAGCTAGGCACGCAGGTCAAACAGGGATCCCCATGCGAAGCTTCTTCTTTTTCACCGTCTTCATCCCAGTGAGTCGACGAACATCATCCTCATCAGACTCATCCATTTCATCGTCTGCTGAGAAAAGGATCTAAAAGAAGTAGGACAGAGAGACAGACAGACAACTATTAGACAGAATCGCAGGTGTGCACATCCTAAATTCTCAGATACTGGATTAGAGTACAATACAAAGCGACAACACAGAATATGACACGTTATAATGAACGCGTCAAGCTCTTTGAACCTCTTTAAAGCCGAACGTCTGATGAGACATATTTTATAAATACATGGAAAATGCCCAGGTATCCCAACATTTAGTCATTTGCCTGCCTGCATGGAAAACGCTCATGTTTTTCAAACCCAGCCCCTTTAGTTTGTAAGGCACTGGCATTTGTCTTATAAAAATGTCAAGTCTCAAGCCTAAGCCAAAATAACCCTAATGACCTCATCAAGCTTATTTCCAGGCTTTAGAAAGCTCCCTCCAGAGCCACAGTTTATATAACACAAGCATTATATGTAAAACAAAATGAAATTTCTCATAGATTAAAAGCCATAATTCTTTTTGCATACACTTACCTAATCCTTACAAGTAAACTGCTATAACAAAATAATTTCCATGTCTGGGATCAATAAAGTGATTCTATTCTATTCTAAATGGAAGTTTATTTGATTTTGTCAACCCTTTCCTCACCATGGTGAAGGGAAAAAAAACCAAACATTAAATGTACAAATCTTTTTTACGTACCAATTCCAACATTTTTGGCTTCAACTACTCAATAATAATTCAGTAATACTCCATTACTAAGCCCCAAATGAATAACAGATATGTAGTGAAATAGAAACCACTACAAAGATGAATTAAATCATTAATGGAGATAATAGGTCTTGTGTCGTATCTCTTTTGCTGTATATGAAGTTATGCTGTGTCTTCATCATGGATGTTCGTTAGTGAAACTGCTCCTGCCTGTAAGACTCCTCTCAACAAAGCCAGATAAAGTGTATCAAAAAGCTGTATTTTTTTTTGGATATTCTGCTGTACTTTGGATCTGATGAAAAACAGGATCACATGAAAAAGATACACGAGCCAGCCAGGAGTCGAACCTAGAATCTTCTGATCCGTAGTCAGACGCGTTATCCATTGCGCCACTGGCCCGCTGTGCATACTTGCTGCAGCTGAAAGGATTACATGTTTCCGTAAGGCTCAGCCCATCCCCCACAGCTCAGCACTCTGCTGAAGGCACACTCTGCAAGGCCAGCTGCAGCACGCACAGAAGTAGTGAAACAAACTGTGGCGTTGGCTTTTGTCTGCATTGCTTCAACCGTTCAGATGTCGAAATAACTTTAGTGGTAGCTTCACATTTCTGTTTGTGAAAATATTGAGAAGAAATACAAATGGTACCTGTGACAAAATCAAGACCTGATCCCTAAAAGAACAATAGATTCAAAATGGCGGTTACATTTTTGTTATCTGTTAACAAAATGAAAATGAAACATGAGTTTCTTGGGTAAAGGCCACGTCCTGCTTTACTTCTGCTCACTTTAAGCTGGGGAGTCACTGTACTTCCTCAAACACAAAAGTGGTCTTCATGCAGTTTGACCCACAAGCTCAATGTGCCCAAAAAATTTGGACTGAGTGCAGGAACATGTCCAAAGAATATAATCTGGCTTTGATTGTGGCAATCATTTGAGTAACCTCAACAGAGCCAAAAACAACAATTCTGATGAATCTTATCATGGATGGTGTTTTGCTTCTGTCTGCTTCAGCCATTTCAGATCAACTCAGTAATTTGGGTCAGCAGATGAACAAAAAAAGTTATTCACGATTCAGCAAGGTGGCACAGCCAGGATCTTCTGCTACACTGTCAGATCTGTTATCCCTTGCACCACTGGCCCACTGTGTTGTGCCACACTCAGAAAGCAGAGATCACTAGCCAAAACCAAACCTGCATACCTGATTACTTCCTCTTGACTTCTGTCTCACCTTTACTTCTCATCTATGCCTCATTATCCAGCAGCAGGAAGAAAGATATCACATGTCGAACAGCTTGTTCAGCAGCAGTTAAAAGGGAAGTGAAGCCTTTTTGAGTTATAAAATCAACATCACTGGTAACACATGAGGAGACAGTGTATTACCAGCTGCCGCCAGCTCCAGCAACTAGTTGGTTCTTTTTATATGTGAATTTGAAACCCTTCTTTAAATTAGTAAGCCTTTTTCCACCTTAAGGACTACCTTAGTTTTTGTTAATAAATAACATTTTATTATCAACAGTTATGTTCTACTTCCCCCAACAGTTTGAGGGGTTTTCCTCATTGGTTCGATGTTTAAAAAATGTCACCAAATCCTAATGCAGAAAATAAAACACAGCAGTTAATTTTATCACCACATCTCCACAATGAATACAATTTTCACTTGAGGCCTGTATTTGTCCGAAACAGCCCTAACCATGTACTACTATGATAATCAGCGGCCTGATATATACTGTCTTTTTGGTCTGATAAATCTAAAAAAAGATGAGCCCATGACGATGATAAGTAAACGACTGAAACATCGACTGAAACAATGTGATGGTGCCCCTCCACCTATGCCTTTCACTTCTGATATCAGAAAAAATGCCTTCACAACACAGATGTGAATAAGACATTAAAAACTTTGGTGTGTCCTATGCCTGTTGTTGATTCAAATGGAGAGTATTTCTGCTAGTTGTTGAACTCCTCTGTAACAACAATGATCTTTTGTGACAACTGTGATATCAGTTTCAGAGATCAGAGAGCCACGGAACATAACAAGTGTATCTGTGCACCACCACTAAAGGCAATATATAAAAAAACACCACCACTGTCCTGTTCTAAGGACATGAAGTGGAGCCAGGATGCTTTTACATTCCCTACAGCAGTCCCTGGTGGTCTAGTGGTTAGGATTCGGCGCTCTCACCGCCGCGGCCCGGGTTCGATTCCCGGTCAGGGAACATGTTTTAATGCAACAACAATTTCACTGAAATAGTGGTAATTTACACACATACAGTTACATGTTTATGTACACTTATGTTTATAATGGCAATTCTAAGTGCTGTATTGTAGGCAACTGGGCTTGTTTCAGTTTCTCGAAGACGTGTCACCGCTCATCCAAGAGGCTTCTTTGGTCATGGCAGTCAACACGTCAAGCTCACAAAAGACATTCCTGAAGTTTGCTTCAAATCTGAATTATGTATAGGTCTTCTGGAAATGTGACCAAATCTGCTGCCTTAAAAATATACATATAGTAATTCATAATATTTGGTTAAATGTCCCTTTTTTTAAAAAAAGGCACAGACTTGTTTTGTCAGCACAGTCCATATGCTCTTGATGGGTTTCAAGTCAGGACTTTAAATTAAATTCTAGCCTGATTTAGCCATTCCTTTAACACTTCTGATCACTGTCCTGTTGGAACACCAAACTGCACCCATGAACAAATCTTCTGGCTGCTGAGTTTAGGTTTTTCTGAGGAATTTCAAAATAATCCTCCTTCTTCATTATTACATTTACTTTCTTTACAGCACAGTTCCACTGACAGCAAAACAGCCCTGAAGCATACTACCAACACCACCGTGCTTGACATAGGTATGGTGTTCTTAGGGTTAAAGGCCTCACCTTCTTACCTCTAAACTGCTGTCTTTGCTGCTCATTGTGACCAAACAACATAGTTCACACATTTTCATCATGGTTGTTGCAGTTACACAACTGTGCCATACACTTACAAACTGTTGTTTGTACAGCTGATCTTTGGACCTGTAACTGATTTTAAATGGCTCTAAGGGACTTTCCTGACTTATTCAAATCAATAATGGGCTCTTCCAGATTAATGCTAAGCTCTAGACTTTAACGCTGTAGTGTTTGGTGGGTGTATCAAAAAAACCTATTAAAAAAGGGCCCAGAAAAGTCACCAGCTGTCATCTGAATCACTCAGAAGAAGTTCAGAGGCCAAAATTTGATTCACACAACTTTCTATAATCACCTAAATTGATTTGTTATTACTTTTTACGTTGTGGGTAGAGATGTAACGGTTACTGGTGTCACGTTAAAATTCTCAACGGTGAAGGTTACTGTTTAAGTTTTAATTACCATGGTATCCGCCACAGTCGATAACCATGGTGTGGAAAACTCGCAACATACTTCCTAAGTCTCCCTACACACGCGCAGCGTGCAATGTGCGCTTGTTATGTAGTGAAGAACACATGGCGGAGGGAGGACGTGATAGTAGCGGCCCTCACAGCATTTTTTCCGCCGTCAAAGAAACCAAATCTGAAGTCTGGGCGTATTTTGTTTTTTATAAGAATGCTCAGGGAGAGCTGGTCGGGGATGGCAGCCCAATCTGCAGGAGCTGTAAGAAGAAAGTTGTTGGGAGGGGCGGCAACACATCCAATTTACACGACCATCACCCTCAGCTGTTCAGCGAATGCAAGGTAAGCTAACCTTAAGCTCGGGTGCATGATATATGTGTATGTCAAGTTCTCTCTGTCTAATTTGCTGTTGTCACTAATGTAAACTGACCAGATAGTGGTATAACTGAATGAAGCTGATCTGTGATTTGGCACCAAAAGATGAGCAGGCAGACAGAGACAGACAGCCAATATCTATTAGTAATATCAGAAATCATTTGTAGAATAGACTATTCATAAAAACATAATACAAATGGTGAATATAACAAGTGTCTAGATGGAGAAAAGAGCCAAATAGAGTATTCATAATCAACTTAACAATAATCCTTTTTGTTTTGATCTAAAAAAGTATCTAACCTGTTTCTCACAAAAGTGATATGATCTAAATTGTGAGTTTTGTGATGTGTTGGCTGCACCCTTAGTATTAAGTAACAATGACAGTAATAATTAATAATGACATGTTCTATTCATTTTTTTCACAGAGAGGTTTCGCTGGCTAATCGAGTGCTGCTACATCTCATTCTACTGTATTTAAGGTTTATTTTGCACAGTTTTGATACATTCTTTTACACTTATTTAATGTTGATTTTACAGTGTTTTGTTAAGGTTTTGGATTTGGACTAGTTTAATATATAATAAATCTATTTAAATATAAATCATAGTGAAATTATTTCAGTTTATCAGTGTATCAGTGTTTTTTTTTAACATTCTGAAGACATTTTAAAAATACCTACTATTACCGCCATCCCTAGTTGTGGGCGTATGAATGGTGTGTGTGTGTGTAGCAGAGCTACGTTGGGCTCATATGCTTTACAAGCCACCATGATCTAGGACATGTTCCTCCTCTGACAGACTGTATGATGAATTAGTACGAAGTCAGTTTGTCCATACAAGGATGCCAATTACTGGAAACCAGGAACAGATGACAGTCAGAGTATGTCATACTGAGACAACGTTTCAGAAGCTCAGAAGAGGTCTTTGGAGGTAAAGAAAGAGAAGCTGAGTGCAACGATTCGACTTACCTCTGATTCCGAGTCATCATGGGACAGAGCTCGTCTGTAGCGCACTTTGCTGTTCCCTCGTGAGTCCTCCTCTCTTTCCTCCAGTTTTGCTTTTGTCCTGTGCTTTTTCATAAGGAAGTTATCTACCACCCAGAACATGAGGGCCTAAAGGAAACACAGTTGCAAATGGCGTTTCCACGTGGGGAACTAACAGAGGTGATTTTTACATGATTCTATATATAATTGATTATCATCATCATTATTATTTTACATATAAACACACACACAGGAATAGAAACCAATGACTGTTGAGCCGTAAAGTAAGCGTACAAAGAAAAACACAGAAGACTTACGTTGACGAAGAACGGAACGATGAGCATGACGATGGCCAGTTCCAGGTCAGGGTTCTCTATGGGGTTGAGGAGGGCCAGCTGTGATTCACAAAAACACATAGGACACACACATAAGCATACACAGCAACACAGACAGCACACCTAGCCTTACCCCGAGATTCCACCAGATATGTTTACACTGCGTTACAGCTCAGATCCGATTTTGCTCTGCCATCCAGCAACTGGCAACCCCCACTGGTTGCCATGGCACAGTACTGTAGACAACTGGCGTCGCGAGACCAAGGAGTTCCCACGATAATCACATAGTCACTCGCGAGCGTAGTTATAGGTAAGTTTTATGTGTGCTGGTGACAACACGGAGTGTTTTATTTTGAAAAGTAACTGGATGTCATATTGTTGTTTTGGTGCGTGACTTTCTGTCTGCTTGATGCTAACTTCAGCTGAATTGCTGAGTCATGCTCCAGCATTTGCCAGAAATAAAAGTCCTGCATATCTGTTCCGGAGGGCTTCGGACTGCTGGAGCTGGGACAGAGCAGATACGCAGCGCAGCAGACCTGGGGGAAGTTAACACATAGACTACAGTGAAACTTATCAGCCCTGCTGGCATGGCAGAGTCGTAACGCAGTGGACATGTATCTGGTGGAATCCCGGGGTTAGACTATAGGCAGGGGTAGTAAAATCAGTGGGGGCAATAACAAAAAGTCTACAGCTATTTAAATAGAAGAATTGTCCCCTGGACCACCACAACTTTGAGTCTGCCAGAAGCTAGGAAACATCGTTAGAAATGGTTAGGGTTAGGGTATACCTGCTCTGTAAATCTAAACAAATTTCTTGAAGGGAATTTGAAGGGTTTCAATCAACATGAGCTGTTTATTCCTACTGAAATTCCAAGTGCTGTATCGTGGGCAACTGGACGGGTTTCAGTTTCTTCAAGACATTTCACCTCTCATCCAAGAGGCTTCTTCAGTTCTAACTAACGGGAGGGGAGGTGCAGGTTATGTGCAGTCTATGTAGGAGCCTCAGAGTCATTAGGGTCACTTGTGGGTTGTTGACCCAACCAGCCCTCATGTGGGTCGCTAGCTTGAGGTGAGCCCTGGTTTGAATGGTTGTTGAGCTGTCTGGGGAGGGACCTCAGTACTGCATCGTAGGTAGGTCACAAGAAATGTCTGCAACTCCCCACCAGTTGGTTAGAACTGGAAAAGCCTCTTGGATAAGAGGTGAAACCTTTTCAAGGAATTGAAACATGTCCAGTTGCCTACAATACAGCACTTAGAATTACCCTGACCTGTATGACTGACAACCTTCATTAACGTCCTACTGAGATGTTTACATGAAGCATTTAGACTGTCACCGGTTTATATTCTGATTACAAGAAGGAACAAGATGAAACGTAAAAGCATCAACTGAACAAAAGAAAATGGTTGGTTAATGATGAGTGATAATGAATGGATGATAAAACATGCATACCTACACGTGCACTTGAGAACAGGAAGGACTCACTGATTATGTCAGCCTCAAATATGCAAACAGATGAATCTATCGGCAGCGCCTGCGTCAACAATTCTTACACTTGACTCTCATGAACATAAAATAACTCCTAAACCATTTGATAACATTTAAATGATAAAAAGATGAAAATGTATCAGTCACCCCTCTCACAGAGAGATGCTACATTATTGCCACAGCGGCAGTCGCCAATGCTCCACCGTTGGTGATTCACACATAGTGAAGTATCTTTGCCTTACAGACGAACCGCTGTGTAACTCACACTAAAGCCAGCGCTGCGGCTCCTAAAGAGGCTACATTCATGGTGATGACGTCTGTGTTTTATTGAAAGGTGACTCCCCAGGTGTTCCCCCTGTTAACCTAAACATGTACCCGCTGACTGTTTATCATCATACGGATGCTGTTATAATTTGTTGTGGTTGAAATCCTAACCCACCACACATCCTGGAAAGTGACAAAGTTACGTTTTGTGCTCTAAATTATATTATCGCCATTAGTAAACTGACTCTCTTCACTTGTAGGGATGGAGGCTGTTTTCTGGGGGAAAATTCACGGTCTGGAGGTCATTTTTGTCAACACAAACAGTTTGTGAGTTGAATTTTTTTGCCGGCGACAGATGCTGTTTTTTGGGCAGAAATACGATTAAGAATCGGTAGGACAGGCAGGAGGACAGATGCTTCCCCACATACAGTAGTATTTTTTTCCTCATACTGGTTGACAGCTACAGTTACCATGTTACATTTGTTTGGTCCTATAAAGTTGCCTTGTGGGACATTTCTCTTCATTTTGTTGTGAGTGAGGGACCTGTGTGGACAACTGTTATCGTTTGCTTCACATAAGTGTCCCTGGTGGTCTAGTGGTTAGGATTCGGCGCTCTCACCGCCGCGGCCCGGGTTCGATTCCCGGTCAGGGAACACCTTTTTATGTCACTTTCTGTACCACTGACAAGGAACACTATTCAGTCCCAACACTCACATGACTGTGCGAACAAGCGTGACCCATTACACTTTCCTGGCTATAGTTTCACATTATTACACTGACCTACAGGTGGAGACAACTCACTAATACCCCAGCAAGGAAGAAGAAGGCAGCTAGCGAGTAAACATGGATGTAAAAAATGCTGAGTTTAAAATACTCCTAAAAAAAAAAAAAGTCCTATGTAAATGTTTTATGGGGAAAAAAGTGTATCTATGCACCTTTGTTTGAGCTCAAGGACAGACAATGTGTTTTGGTGTGTTACACTGATTGCTTGTTATATAAATTAACATGAAAACTCCACTAGTTAGTGTTGTGCTTAATCCCGGCTGTACCATCACATAAAAATGGCGTGCATTTTAGAGATGATTGGACTGTAAACAAAATATACCACCCTGTTTGTTATTTAGTGTGGTTGATAAAAACAGAATTAAGCATAATTAAAGACTAGGCCTTAAGATAACTCAGAAAGCTCCACAGAGGCCATAATGTAATATGTGAAGTCCAAGTAGGCATGGTTACATGATAAGCATTGCTGATATTCATGTTTACTGCCATATCGAAGCTGAACCTATATATTACTGGACCCCAACTCAATCCACCTCATCATTTGAGTGTGAGGTAAAATCACTTCATCATTCCCGCTGAATCACAATATGGACAAAGTATCAACGTTAAGAGAAAGCAAAAAGTGTGATGGCAACAGGACTTAGAGAGGACAGGCCTCCCAAACACTGTTTTTCACTGGAAAATTTCTAGTATTTCTGGGTGATACTGCCACCACCAGAGGCCATTTGTGGGACTGCAACAATTGTCTTTTATAAAGTCCATAAATTCACAACGACATGCCATTTCAAGATGTACTCATCCCTGCTGGTCTAGTGGTTATGATTTGGTACTCTCACTGCGGCAGCCTGGGTTCAATTCCTGATCAGGGATCATGTGTCACATGTTCTATTGTAGAAGTACTAGACTTAAAGGGCTACATATGAAACCAGCTGACTGTGTGAAGTCAGGCATCAAAACACATCATTTTAGTCTGCAAAAACTTTTGATGCGTTTTAGTTATCAGTCCTTGTTCACTGTAGGAGCCATCTTGGTTTTCTCCTGCCATTTCTTCTCTTTCTCTGTAGAACTCTTGTAAAGCATGTGTTTTATAAACGCTATTTTTTACTTGACTAATCCCGATGTGGTCAAAGAAGAAGAAGAATGCAGCAACACCTTTTTAATACTGAGAATATCTCTAGAAAAATACACCAGTGTGGCATTAATTGGTACTAATTTCACCTGTTATCTCTTAAATCATTTTTTTCTGACCTTCTTCCACTGGGGGATGAGGAGAACCAGCATAATAAGGACTTTCTCAAACATCATGATGAGGATGTAGAGGATACACTGGCCCAACCACGCTGTGCACTGCACTGGCTCTCCTAAACACACACACACACACACACACACACACACACACACACACACACACACACACACAGAGACAGAGACAGATTACAGTTAAAAAATCTGCTTAGGTTTTCAGATACACAGATAGATTTCACTGCTTCAGGAGGTACACAAATGGTCACTGGGACAAAAGAAGGCACTGGCAATGTTAGAAATTACATTGCAGCGATGCAGTACTGATGGCAGCTACTGCCCTCCATTGGGCATTGCAGGCATTTTAGGAATGTGCTACAGCTCCCACCTTACCACTCACACAAGGTCCTCACCATATTCTCCAAAACGCAGAGACTCCCACTGCCTCCACTCTACAATAGCACTGACAGCTCTCACCCCAGCATAGATCAGCAACATGCCCAGAGAAGCATCCAACAGGAAGTTAATGAGGTATCTGGGAGTGACAGAAAATGAATGTTAACTAAACCGCAGGGGGAGCTTTTACTATATTATAACACAGTCTCTTGAAAATCTATTAGGAAGCTCTGCAGAGGAGGGTCAAATTCAGGATTGACTCACAGTGAGCAAGGATCCTCCTCTGTGAGATCTGACAAGTACACGTTAGCGAAGTGAATAAAGAGCATCCCAATGGCCTGTTTGGAGGTGTCCAGGAACCTGCAGAGAGACAGGATAGTTGATATTCTTCCGAGGCTCTCCCAGTGGGATTCATTTGATGCCTTTGCAGAGAAATGAATTTAAGCTGGCTCAGCTGCCTTACCAGATCCTCCAAGGCCTCCTCTCATGTTTTGGCTCCCTGAAGCGTTTCACTGTGGAGGACAGAGTGTGTCACAAAGATAGTGGGTTTCTACAACATATCACTTATACAAACACAAATGAACACAGACTGAATTTAACAGAATCTTCTTTGTTTTCATTTAACCAAGTTACAACCCTGATGTGAACAGTCAAAGGTCAAGTAGGCATCTTTATTATTTGATTTATGAGTCAAACTGAAAATCCTGTCTTGTACTGACATATCTATGATTTGGGAAATGAGAGGTGACATCCATTTCTGTGCAATTAAACCACTGCACAAGTGAGACTTCAGTCTGATGAAGAACCAGAGCTGAGCAAGGGCAACATGCTGTTGGCCACAGAGAAAGCAGAATTAATGGTCAAAAACATGACCTAAAATCTCCTAATTCCACATGCAGCAGCTGTAAAATTATTAATGAGATACATTATTTTCAGCTCACTGCTAAATTTAAAGGAAACAGACAAATGTTTTTCTTAAGATGGCCAACGGGGAGAAGTAGCTCAGATGCTAAATTCTTCGGTGTTTGGTAATTACACCAGACCAAGTTAAGAAATAGTAGTAATTAAGTGACAAGATTAGGCCATTTGTATCTAATCAAACTGATATTCAGTGTGTGTACAAACCAACACTCTAACTCTTGTATGTGTCTATATGATTCTGACTTTGGGTGCTGACTTTAATTATTCCCTCTGTGTAATACAGTCATGGGGTTTTGTGCAAGAAGGCTCCACATTGAAAGCAGGGACATTTCCAACACAAATAAAGCTCTTGCTGTTCTTCACAATAGTGTCTTGTTTACCACGACACCCCCACGACCCTCTTCTTTTAACTGCTGTGATACAGAGCTGCACGAGAGGGGAGCCTCAACAAGTTATATCACAGATTTATTTTCCCAACATCAAACACCACGTCTAAATGTATTGTTCAAAAGTGCGGATGTTTCAGCTGGGCCATTACTTTCTACACAAGCCCCTTTATTGATTCAAAGAGGAAACTCGTCAAACACTTCTCAAAACTTGCACTAAAAATACTGATGTGCAGCCTGAGCATCTACTCGAGACTTTTTGTGTTTTCATGCCGAAAAGTTGTGATGCAAGCTCTTGACCTCAGTCTCAGCTCTATGCACAAGTGTGACTTCAGACCTAACACACCCTGTGTGCAACTGGGCGAGATGTTAACACAGGCGGAGGCCTACTCTTTCTGCCTCCAGCAAAAATGAAAAACAGCACAGGAAAAAAAACAGCACTAAAACGCCTCTGATTCCAAGCTGCTGCAGAGCTGCTGGGACGCACAAAAGTGAGACTGCTCTCATTAGGTCATGCAGCCGTCATCGCTGTGCCAGACACTGACTGAATGGAACCATGGCCAAACCCTAAGTGTAAATATACTTTCCATGCCATGTGTCCCTTCAATCTAAATATACTTTTTTGAAATATACACAAACACACACTATCTCCAACAAAATACTTGCAGTAAAGAGAAATTAGCATGAAGATTACCAGGAAGCAGCTGCAGGTTATATTGAGGAACAGTCGCTTTAACTAGTTTAACTGAACAGAAGTCGGTTTGTTTTGTTGCCTGCAAAGCAGTTTGACTCTCCAACACACACACTGAATCTAAGAAAAAGTCTATTCCCTTGTCCTTTGTCTATTCCCCCTTTACTTGATGATTTTAAAAAATAAAGAACAGAAGACTTAGGTTGCCTCCTTCGACAAAATCAACATTTTGTGAGAGCCACAGCAGTTTCCTGTCAGGGATTTTCATGATTAAGTTTTAACCTGAGAGGGGCAGAACAGCAGGAAAGGTCAAACATGTGCTAGCAAGTGTAGCGTGTAGGCAGCTATTATCATAACCACATACAACTATTTCAACAAGAGCAGAAGTCACCAGCTGTAGTGTTATAGCGAAGAGAAACCTCTAAATGTATATTTAGACACACAAAGCCTCTCTATCTTACAATTGGTCACCTTTTACCATTACAGACTCGTGCATGGGCCGCCCAGCTGAGATCAATAGCGCATCTGATTAACTGAGGGAGGCTATTGGATAATTGTCCGGTTCAATCAGCAGCTGGAGTCAAATATCTGACACACATCACGGCAGACCTCGGGTCATACTCACACATCAGCGTGCTGAAAGCCACCACAGCGAGGAGTCCTTGCAGGAAAATCCCAAACGAGTCCATCAGGGCGCCATTCTCGCACCCCCGGTTATCCGTACCTGGCGTCGGGCTGGATGACACCGAAGTGTTGGTAAAGGACACAGCGGGTATCCCTGCTCCACCTGGAGCCGCCAGTGCCACGTCTCCGAGCTGGGGCAGCATGTTTACACCACTAACGACATCCATGGGACACAGGAGCCGGACGAAACAATATTTTTAAAAGTCGACAGGGAGCTTCTCACACAGACTCCCGGTCCTCTCCAGTAGTTGTTGGTCAGCTAATCGATATATTAAGCTGGACAGTCTTCCGTGAAAGATGGTGGCATCCTCTGCCTCCCAAGCGCACTCTCATTCTCCTTCAGGCATCCATACAGCCATAGCTGGTGTCACGAGAGAAGTAAAGCACAAAAAGGTTGCTAGAAGTTCCGGTTGGGTCCTACGCAGCGCTGTCTGACTCCTTTTGCACTCCTTAAAAACCGAATTGTAACATTATAAATCAGTATCTGGTTTGGGGGGTCGGTGCAGCGGTGAAAACCTTTCCTGACTTGACCTGGACTCTGCGAGCTAACATTACTAACAAACACCACAGCTACTTAAACCTGTGCCATGTTGCTCGAACAGACAAATTCACTGTCATAGTTGATTTAACATTTGTAATGAAGCGTCCGTCGATGAGTAGTGAAATTTTCGCGACAGTCAAACGTCCATTGCAAACAAGAGATGCAGCGGTTGAGATGCTATCCCCTACCAAGCTAGCCCCCAAGCTAACTACTTACTTGCATTAAGCTAACGCTAAGTTAGCAAACTTATATTTCCTCTCAGGCGTTTAAAAACAGCGTGTGCACCGTTTAGCATTAACTTTAACGCCAGTAAAAACCGGCTTGCCTGCATATTAAAAACAGAATATGAATAATTGCAGGTCACGGTTAGCGTTCATCCAGCTGCTTCCCTGCCCGGCAGTGCCCACTCATGTTGACAGACGTAAGGTCATGTGACCTGCGTAGCCACGAAATGCACGCTGGGAAATGTAGGACAAAAGGCCAAGAGGCGTCTAAAATCGTTGTTCACCGTTTTAATTGCAGTCTCCTCATTAAATAGCAGTTATATCTTGAAACATCAGATAAAAAGCTGTTTCATTTCTTCGAATACAGCGAAAAATACAAGCAAGTAAGGGAACAAAGAACCCAGAGAGGTTTTACTCGCACAAAATGAAGCACATTACAGTAAATCACACTACAGGACCTGGTAAAATAGGGGAGAAAATGATTTACAAAAGCCTTTTACGAATTTCTTAATTAAAAACTGCCCACTTATCAAGTTAGTTGTTAAAAATAATTACTATTCAATGATATGAAATGGCTCAAATAATCATGTGAATGTATTTAAACCATACATCTCATGAGAAATTGTAGGCCTATTCTGTGCAAATATACTGTATATTTAGGGCATTTAGACATTGCTTATGCAGAAGTCAGTTCCTCAATAGTCTTTTTTTTCTTTTACCCTGTTGCACTAGAAGGTATTTCACTATATACACTATATACAAACATGCACTGTCATATTTTGTTACCACAATACAGTACATAGTTTTGCTTGTGCTTGCATTACAGAATCCTTGCACTGTAAACTGAACAATGAAAAGATCTTTTGAGATGAAAACCCTTCCCCTTTACATATAACGTTGAATAGATTATATCTTAATTTTGCTGGATGGTGTTAGAACAGTATCTGGTGTTTATACTGAGACCAAATCTTTGTCTTTCAAACCATTGATTTTTTTTATCTTTACTTAACCAATGTGCAAAGTTATCTCTGATCATTTGAAGAAACCATAAGACAAAGGTTCCAGATCTCAATCAGTCTCTACTCCAAGAAACCGGTGTATTGTGAAAACCAGTGTTTGCTTTTAAGTGCTTCAGTTGAAGTGGGCAGTCATGGGTACCCTCAACCACACCAAAAACATTGGACATGTCTTCAGTGACATCTGACTTCAGGGGGAAATCACCAGATCAGGAAGCACCTCATTTCTTAACTCCAGCAAGCTGACAACAGATGAGGGCTAGTAGACTCCAAATATTCTCATATGACAAGTAAACGCTATGATTTTTAGGGACAGCAAGAGAGGTTGGAAATCAAGACTGGACACAACAAACCAATGGAGTTATAACACAGGTGCTCATTCACTCTGCCTCATGAAGAAAGGAACTAAGAGAAGAGTCTGAGGCACTCTGAACACACAAATAGGTTAAAAGCCTTTAGTAAACCATGGCTAGAACACTGTTTCAACTTAAAAGCAAGACCTTGATGATGGCTTGCATTTTTCCTCCCCTGCAAAACATGCTGAATTTAATAAAGGCTTTTATGCTTATTTATGGGATTGAAATGCCTTGAAACCTTTAGTCTTTAAGTCCACACTGGTGCCTTCCCAAAAAGCACTTGAACTATTTTGGACCTTTTGTAGCTCTTCTTTGTCCTTTCTTCAATTGTCAGAAATGTTTCTTTGTCAATTTTATGTCCATGCTTGTCTTACACAGCATGGTATATGCAGGATTCTAAAGGATATCCAGTGTCCAAAAAGTCAGAATGGGAAAATACAGTGTTTTTCACAGGATTAATACACAGAACAGGATGTAGTAATGTCCATCGTTCCCCATTAACTACGTGGCGAACTGTTGGTAAAACGCCAGCTTGACCCTCTCAATGTGGTGGCATAGCTTAATGGCTGGTCCCAGCTTCAGGTCCATACACTCTTGCACTGTTGGGAGGTTCAGCAGCAGCAGCGCCTGTCCGTCAATCTCCTATAAAAACACAAGATTCATTTGAATTGCATTTTCTAAAATTTGCTTTGGCTGAACTATCTGTGAAAGTGATGTTTTGTATTTGTGTCCGTGGACACAAGACAAGCTTATAATGCACTTATTGCGGTAGAGTTAAGCCTGAGCTTTTCTTACCTGATCCAGGAAAATCCTTGCAAGAGGAGCACAGTCAGTGGTCCTGATGAATCGAACCACATCCGTAACGCTCCACTCCAGCGGGCTGGTGTCCAAACACAACTTCTGAGGAGGCTCAGCCTTTGAGGTCTGTAAACACACAGACAGAGTGAGTCAGACAGAGATCTCCTGGCTGAAGTGAAAAGTCTCACAGCTCATTTTAACCCTTATGATTGATGCTGAGAATAAAGAAAATCAGACCTGAACATTTTGTAAAAGAAACACTCATTTCTCATGAACTGTTAAGAGCAAGTTTGGGTCACAGTGAAAACATTCATGCTATTGAGAAGGAGGAGGTACACGAAGAAATGATGGGAGGGTAGAGTAGTTTGACTTATTTTGGCCAAATTTGGCATTTTAATGATGGATAAATTAAAACATAAAATGTTTCAGGCACTTAGGACCCCATGAATTACAATTTAAGACTACTGACTTTTATACAACTATAGAAAATGAATTTAAGACATTTTAAGACTTATTTGAATAGGGCCAATTCACAACAAAAGTAATCTCATGATACTTTCCAACTGGAAACTTTCCAATTTTTTGGACTTTCCAAAACTTATTAACAGAGAGCCAACATTTCCCCCATGAGCAAGCACTTGGTGACAGTGGCAAGAAAAAACTGCCTTTTAACAGGCAGAAAATTTGTAACTGAACCAGACTCCACTGAACGCTGGGTGACCATCTGCCTCGACCGTGTATGCATGTTATGAGTGTGGACAGAATGTTTTCCATAATTTCATTAAGACATGACACAATTTGTTTGGGCCCTGGCAACTTGAGTTTCTCATGTGCCCCCTAGGAACAATAATTGTCAAACCCTGCATGAGAGTACTCATTAAAAACACACTGTCTGGAAAAATAACATAAATACCGTAAGATAAATACTTCCAAATTGTTTCAGTATTCATTGGTACTATTTGTGACCTTTATCACCTTTGGTGATGGAGGGCGGTTCTCATCATCAGAGAATGATGGGGAACGGGGTTTCCGGCGCCGGCGCGTGGGCCTTGGTGTCGCTGGCGGGGAGGGGGACGGCGTGGTGGGCTGAGACTTCCCAAATGATTGTTCTGAGTCATCCTGGAGATCATCTTGTAGCTCTGAGCCAGAGTCTTCACTAAGGGAGTCGTCTTCATCCAGATCTTCTTCCTCTCCGCTGCCCTGTGAGCCAAAGATGAGGACAACAAACAGTCTATTAGCACAGATTAGTGTGAAGTGTGAAGAAGAAAAAAAGTTAACACAGTGATAAATCCTTTCATAAAAATGCATAGTAAAGACGACGTGTGGGTACCTGTGGAGAGCCAGCAGGGGTGTTGTCCACTGAAGCCGACGAGCGTCTCTTCTTATGGACAAAGAGCTGCTTCCTCCGCTTCCTCCTTCTTCCTCTTCTCTTCACTCCACCCTCCAGGTTGGTGTGGCCACCGGGTGGACGGCCAACACGTTTGCTCTTCTTCTTTCCATAGTAATATGCTGGTGGTAAGACAGCAGCTTATTGTAAATTGTTGCACTTGACAGATCGGAAAGATTTTTTTACATCATTGAGACAGAAATAAGATAAGATAAAATCAGAAATACTTGTATTTCCTAATGATATTTATTCTTTACATGAGGAGCATGTCTGCGGAAGATATGTTCTGTCTGGAGTGATATGAAAGCAGAACAGACAAAAGAGAATGTGTAATCATCCGTCTGTTGCTATCAAATTGCATCAGTTTCTTTACCCCAACACTGCAGTGCAGCAGCAAGTAAACATATCAACATATCAGTGACTTTGCTTCATTCAGCAGCAGATGAAAGACGCCAGTTCTGACACATATTTTCAGCAAACTGCACCTGCTCATTCAGTGCTTGTGGAAGGTTATTGCAATTTCTAAAATCACAAACTCTATCCATCTGCTACATAGAAAGTCTGTATTCATCAGGGTTGGCATTTATGTACTCAATGATGATCTCTATTCACAACGAACACAAATGAAAAGAAGTGAAGGTTTCTGAAAAAGGAGAAATGGGCTTTGCGTCGAATGAAAGTACGTTTGAATGACAAGCAAGTAAACTGTTTTCTGAGCTCTTATAAATCAATCACAACAGTCAGAGATTAGATTCTTATTTGATAACAAAGCATCCGACCCAGATCAGCCAATCTGAAATCTAAATGCTCAACAGTCAGCGGTCTCTACTTCTGCAAATCACCTACTGTATTTGGTCTTTGTGAGGACAGAGCAGTTCTCGGTGCAGTGGTCCAGAACCATGCGAGGTCCAAACAGGTTCGGGCAGCACTCTAGCTTGATGCAGGTTTTTCTGCAGAAGTCTGCTACACGGTCTGCAGTGCGGACTACTTCAACTGTGGCACGGTAACTCTTTCCCTTGTACCTAATATTCAAAGAAAAATAAAGGATGAAGAGAAGATAAATCATAAAAAAAAACAGACTTACTTAGGCCGAAGAAACTACAGGCAAACATAAGTCAAAACATATCCAACTCCTCTCGATCATTAAAGCTAATTAATTCATGTTTGACTTTACAAAGTGGCTACGACCAGCGAGGTCTCTCTTAAAAGCAACCCAGAAGCCGATTGCTAACTTGTTGCTTTAATGAAGTATTTCAGCCTGGAGCTTGTACGGTGATTCCAGTGTGCAGATATTTATTTCCACTTGTGCATTCAAGTACACGGTTAATCCAGCATGTGTCCTAAAATAGGCCAGCTGTGAACACTCATACTACTCCTGAAGGTTTTCTACAGAGCGTAGAATGTCGAGCGGAGGATTTAAATGGCGTTTCCCCTCACTTGGCTTTGAGTGTCTCTCCATGGCCTTGCCAGCGGCTCTCCTGGTCCAGCTGCAGCTCTCTCAGCACACGGCTGGGCTTGTATGCCGAGTTTATCAGCAGACCCAATACCTGGGTACAAGACAAGGATAGAGTGGCAACACTTACATGTTATGCGAGGGTTGGAGAAGTGGACATTTTATTCTTCAATGGTAGTATGAGTAGCATTTTAACTTCACAAAGTCATCATACTAATTTTGAGACTAGGCTTTCAATGCCGTTAATGTGTAGGGGTTGATTGGCAGAAGACTAGCATTGATTACATGATTGGTAAGGTTGCTTTATGGTAAAAGGACACTACCTTACCATACAAAGTAGAGGGAGCGCTCTTCTTTTGATGCAAATTGACACATGTCACATGACAGAATGAGTGAAACACTGATAGAAAATGAAGTTATGTAGAGGCATGAAGGAGCAGAAAGTAACCTTCCTCTTTCTCTTTATGCAACAGGACTTGTGGATTTCATTTGTTTCAGGAAGATATTCAAAAGGACTTGCAACTGGTGGAACAATTAAAGATGCAATATGCAAGAATTTTAGTTTAAAGCTATACATTTTATTTGTGTTGTAGTAAAAGTAATGCATTTTAATAGTAATTAAATGTTACAGCTAAAGTTTAGTCTCATTAATTCCACACATCAAATAAAAAGCTAATTATATTACCGGCAACCTTCATGTTTGTGTTTAAGGCTTAAGGGATGCTTCTTTTTTTTGGTTGGACAATTGGACTTGCCCCTCTCACCTCTTTAAGCACGAGGACACAGTTTCCAGGGCCAATGAACTGAGGCAGCTCAGCAATGCGTCCCTTGTTAAGGTATGGCCCAGAGAAGCAGCGGTGGTTGAAGTAGATCTTGGGACAGCAATATTTCCCATTCCCCTGTCCTGCACATCACATCAAATGATACAGAAGTGATGAAACAGCCACATTCTACACAGACAGTCAGTCAGGTGACGGGACATATATCACAGTGTGGAATCCTTTAATGAGTCCTGAGACACACCACTCACCTGTCTCTGACTGGCTGGCCATCTGCTGCTTGACAGTGTCGGGTGACTTAGGTGGAGTTCGGCTGTAAAGTGATGAAAATCGATGTTTATGTTGAATGCAAACTGACCCGATCCATTCAAACCAGTCAACCCACCAACCCACCCTTCCTCTTATACTCACTGTTTCTCAGGCTGCACCACGGCAATCTTTCTCTCCTTTTCAACTGAAAAACAAAGGAAAGACTAATGGATTCCCAGTCCCACTATTACATTATGCTGCTAATGCTGAAACCGACTGCATTAATGTTTGTCACAGCATTAGTAACAGTCTTGTTAAGGCAGATGAGAGTCTACTGTGGTGACTCATGCTCATACCTGAGGGTTTGATGGGGTAGACGAGTGGATAGCCGTTTGTCTCACACCAGCTGACAGGGAAAATGTCTAGCGAGTCCACATGAACAATCAGCTCTGGCATGGGCTGCTTCAGTCCTACAGACGCACACACAGGCAAGGCTATAAGAAAATCACTTACAATTGTGGATTGTGGATGCCAAATTTAGCTAGAGAAAATGAAAGTCACAAATTTCCTTCGTTATACCATTGCATTATGTTGTTTCACTTAACTTATTTACTTTGGTCAGAGCTATAACTCAAATCCAACACATTTCACACAACTGTAAATCTTACTGATAAACACTGTCTGCAGAACACATACACACAATACACATCCAAATTTGCGGACATAAAGGCCCCGAAAACGTACTGTTTAAACAGCTTCTTACTAGCAGCACTGCTTTCTGCCTCCGTATAACCTCCAAAGCAGTGATCTTGTGTAAAAAACTGATATAAAATAAACATTACCATGTCCTCTCGAAAAAATAGAGAGGCACATACTCAACTAATGAGCCAGCAAATTTATATTATACCCACAAGGTCTTCATGTCATGGCTGTTAATGGCCTGCGGGACACTTTTTTTTTTTTTTTTTTACCTCTCAAATAAACACATTCCTTCAGTAGCCTATCTCACCTTCCAGGCTGAGCCAAACATACTGCCCTTTGACCCTGGTGACAGTCGCCACGTGAATGTTCTCAGGTGACAGCGGGTTGACGGCCTCTAGTTTCATGGTTTCTTTGAAGCTGTGGTCACTCTGCTCCTGGCGGGTAAACAAAGAGGAGGAATAAAAAAAATCATTTAAGAGCTATTTCAAAGCAAAGAATGGTGGTGTCTTGTTTTTTTTGTAACTCCATTTTGAAAACACATATGTACACATTTTAAATAAATATAGGCATGAAAAGTCACAGTGAGCCGCCCCATCAAACATGATCACATCGCTGGCATTCAATTATGCTGTCTGTCAAATGGGCCCAATCTCATTTCCCATATTCTGTCAAGTGACATGTTACAATAAAGACATTTCTGACAGTATGGATGGCAAAATATAAAATCTACAAAACAGCTACAAGATTGCAAACAGAATGAAAATATCCTCACATGCGTGTTGTGGAGAAACTATTTGTTTTAGCATTGATCCATTTAACCTCTCTTGCTGAATCAAACCCATCCACGTGACAAGCCATTTACACAAGAGATGGCCATGAGATACAGAGGGTCACACTTTACAGGCTGCTATAGTGCGAAGCTTTCAGAGGAATGCCATCTAATTTATCTCCTGTCTATGCCATGAAACAACATGAACTGAACCGGTATACAGTTAAGAGTTTATTTTTACCTTAGTAAAAAAAATATCTTTATCACCCTCAATTGCTTCTTGGTTAATGCGACCCAAGTAACAGGAAGGAGGTTTTAAATCTGACAGCTTGGTAATTGTAATTTCACTGAACGACCATGTATGTTATCAAGTCGCTGGGCATGAGACAGCCCTTTACACTGAGGCCTGACCAGTGTGAACTTGGTGTGAAAGGGGTAAAACAGGGGTCGACTTACAGTTGGGAAGGAATGCTGAGGAGCTGCCTCGGCCTCACACTGTTTCAGGTAATCTGCCCAATCAAAGTCTGGACCCTGGTATCCTGTTTGTGATTAAATAAAGACACAATGGACGGAAAGAGAGAGAGAAAACATGCTTGATCTAATCAATGCCATTCCATAAGTTCTGATATTACTGATAGCTGATAAATCAATGAGCTATGCAGAGAAAAGGTTCGACAGAACAGACCTGGTGGAGGACTTAGAGCGAGACCATTTTTGAGGCTCCACTGAGTAGGGAAGATCCCTGGACTGTCTCTGTGACACAGAAAGGACCTTCCGGCACCCCCAGACTCCTCAATAAGGTTGTCCATTGTCACCAGGAAGTACTGCTCACTGAACACCTGAAGACAAGAGGAGGTCATCTTAGGAAACCAACTGATGCTCTAAGTTGACAACTGTACAGTTTGAACATCCATTTTGTTTCACCGAGTCACACGAATGTAAAGATGATCAATTAGACTCTGGCATTAAACAGCAAAGATAAGAGCTGTTCTTTCAAGACTCGGGAGATATCTTTTTAAGCGAAAGAATGATCTAAATAAAGACAGCGTGGTAATGAACATAAACAAATAAGTCCAATAAACAGTGGAGGAGAGAGATACTGCATCACAGGAGAGATTTGATAGGAAAGTCTGTTACCTTGGTGACAGTTGCAGGCCTGATGGAAATAGGAGCAGCAGGGTCAACAGCCTCCAGTTTCATTCCTTCCTTGAAACAATGAGCAGCAATGGCAGGCTGATCCTGAGACACACAGCAAACACACCAAGTCATTTCAAAAGGCTCAGCTCTTAGACATCTTTGAATGTGACAAGTCTATGCTCATTACAGAATGATCAAATAGAGCGGATAAACCGTGAGAACAAATAAGAGCACGGCTGGCAGTACCTTACTGAACTCTGCAGTCAGAGCTTCATCCTGAGGCAGGTCGCTGATGCGCTGTCTCACCTCCTCCCACTCTTCCTCTGTCCGCAGGGCCAGCAGGTCTGCAACAAACACAAATCGGAAGAGCTAAGCCTGACTTACTGATGACTGGTATATAATCTGATTACCAAGACATTTTAATGAAAATAACAAATGTGATTACATTTGCTCTCTCTTATTGTAATACCTCAATCTAGACACCTGGACTTGCAGAAATGTTTTGTTTCGCACCTCAGAATAGGTCACTACAATCAACTAAACAAGCAAAAAAAAAACAAAAAAAAACAATGTTCTCCTAATCAATTTCATAACCACAAGACACACTAACTCCTTATCAGAGGGCACTAGGTCCCAGACTGCCTTAAAAACAAGATGATGTGCAGAATAAATGGGGCTAAACTTTGGTTGTTACCTTTCATTACTTTCCAAAAAACCCATTACTTTTAGTACTTCCCCCTTGCAAAAATACAAGTAACATAAAAGGCTATGATTATGATCATTTAAATGCTACACCACTGCTCACTTTGGTTATCAACTTACAAAAGCACAGTATCAAGGTACATAAACCCCTGACATAAACACGCACAATTTTACAAATATAAGCCTGGCATTAAATATCAATAAGCCTTTTCCCTCTAGCACTACCGCAAGGTAGATCAGTTTTGTCAGGAGAGAGATTTAGCCTCTGGTGCTTCTAACATCTTGCATACTAACAAACTTTATTCACTTGAAGGGCATTAGCAAATGGCCCTGAAATAAATAAAAAAAAAGATATGTCTAATCCTGCATGGAAATCAATTTCGAGGTTGAGTGGGATACCATCACACTTTGAATATTGGTTGCTTGTGTTCCATCGCTAAGGACATGTCAAAGTATTGTAAAGTACTAATATCACTCACAAATAGTGCCAAAAATGAATAAAAATGGCAGATCCAATTGAGCAAATAGGAGTGAGCATTACATATCATCATTACATCTCTGAATGCTGTGAATGCTGTCCTCCCATCAGAAACTATTACTCATGCGTGCTTTGGCAGTAAACCTCAAGATCTAGACATCAGCTTCCCTTTCTTCCTTTTGCTTTTAAATATAAAAACAAGACCCTTGCTACTGCCACTGACCTGACGGAGGCCTGAGGGTGCAGCCATGCTCTTTGGCCCAGCCGGGTGGGTGGAGGCGTGGGTGGAGGTAAAAGAGCCAGAGGATTGTAGGTGTGTCTGGCAGGCCCTCAGTGCCTACGAGGCGCAGCTTCAGCCTTCCTCCGACATTCTCCTCCACCTCGGCAGCCCAGGCCAGCCCCGGGTCATTATTGTCCTGGAGCTCCACGTAGCAGCCCGCACACAGGAGCTCCACAGGGTCTCTTCCACGTTGGGGCTGCGGGGGTAGGTGGATGAGGGGTGGTGAGTTGTGAAGCTAATAGCACACACACTTACACAAACACGAACGAACACACGCCTAGGCAAGGAGAGGAATTTGTAACCGGGAGAGAATTCAGCGCATGACTAAGTGGCAGAACTGAAGCACAGTCACTGAAAGCTAACTGATGGCTCCAAAGAATTTCACAGGCTGCTCCTATAGCCAATTTGCTTTCAGCAGCACAGCCTCAGAGCCGTTAACAACAGCTCAGGGCCTTGTGTGTGGCAGACTCGAGCATTCACGCTGGGTAGGCATGCACTTCTTAATAGATATAAAAATTGTGTTTAGTTCAAGTTCGTGTTTATGCCAATGGACAAGTGAGAACCATTTCAAAACATACACACCAAGCATTTAAGAGATTTGAATCCTTACTAAGACAATATATACACGTAGAAAACAGTATAACAAAACATGACAGTTGTACAGCGTGTGTGTGTGATTGTGTCGACACTGCAGAGTTACTTTTAACGATTCCGATCACCTGAGGGTACAACCTGTCAACTTGGTGCCGACAATGTAAGTTGCATTTACCGAATATGCCTCACTACCTGAGCAGTAGCAGGGGAGGTATGGCTTCATCATGATAACCTCAACAGTTTTATTTACTGCATTATATGTCTTTAAAGTTGTCAAAGGAATCAAATCAGAAGTGACAGAGTAGACCGTTCTTGGCGCAGACAGACAGAGAGAACGCTTACGCCCCTCCCTGGGTGTGAGATGTTTCTAAGAAGGACAGCTGCTCCGTTCTCCTGTCTTACCAATTCCAGCAGGTTGGCAGGCGCACTGCACTCCTCAGCCAAGGCCTTTTCCAGCAGAGCCTCCCAGTCCTGGTGCTTCTCACGCACACCTGAGTTGAATCATACACACAAATACAGTGATTATTTTATTAACAGTACAACCAGGGGGGCCTAAGGATCACACATGCACCACTATGCCAGATCTCTGTTCATCACCCTGAATAACAACATCGGTGATAAAATAAGAACTACTACTGGAATTTATAGAAAGTTAACAGATTATTACATCTAATGACTATCTCATTTCCCAAGTATTTGATTCCACAATATTTATTTGTTTTAACATATATACTGTACATGTCTAGGTGTCAAGTGCTAATCAGCCAGCAAAAATAAATGGAAAAAAAACAGAGAAATAGCAACTGGACTTTGAATCAAAGGCTCTTGACTATTTCCTCAAACTATTTCTTGTACAACTAGAACATCAGGAGGATAACAGAAGCGTTTTCTCTGAGACTACAGTGGCACCAATGTATCAGAACAGAAATATTCTTTACTCCCTGCTATGCTGAACAAAAGTGCAATTTCTTTGTTGGGTTCCACATTTGAGTAGAATTTTGAGAATAAGTACACAAAACAGAAAACTGGGCCATCTCCACCGCATAGCCCGTCAGTCACAGAGAAAAAGTGAAAAATCCACAAGTGGTTGAATTCATTTTATATTCAACTAAATGAAACATCGGCAATTCTTCATCAAAACCAACTGAGGGGGGAATTTCGTTTATAAAATAAATGTATTCATATTTGGCAACAGATCAATATGGCTTAAGTTTGTTGACTCTCTGCACATCAGCCATGCTTTACATAATAACTATCCAGGAAAACCAGACACCATGCAACTTTTCTTGCGTACAGAGGTGAATTAAAATATGAAACCCCAAACAATCAAAACAAAAAAACCCCCAAAAAACCAAAAAACAATAAACAAAGAAAAACAGACCGAGAAAAACCCCAAACAAACAGATATGAAGACATAAGTACAAAAAAATGCAAACATACAACAAAAGAAAAATAACCCCAAAGAAACAAAAAAAACATTCCAGCACCAGCCACTCCTCACCCTCGGGGGCCCTCATGGTCTTCCCATGCTGCCGGCTCCAGCCCAGCGGGTGGAGATCCGCCGTCATGATGTCACACCAGAAGTCGGCACGACGATCGTCTTGGTATCCCTCGTAGCGTAGCAGCAGCAGCTGGCCACATGTGGTGATGATGTTGGCCACCCAGTAAGGACTGTCAGCCTCTGAGCGCACGCACACCTCCAGCTTCATGCCAGGGGAGAGTCCAGTCTGCAGACCCTGGTCCACCTGAGAATAAGAAAGAAGAACAGAGAATCGATTTCCACAAAGATATACGACTTACACAACTGCACAATTCACTTCATATTTTTTGTTATTATTCAAGTTAAAACTACCAGGCAGTTCCCAGCTGAATATCACATAAAACTAAATCTATAGAAGCTTTATAACTGGGGATGTTACAGTGATATCTGTATTCATACTTTATGACTGGATGTTTTCACAGCAGTTCCCATTACTAGCGGCTTTACTGGCTGACTCCTTCCATAAATCTGAGTCATGCTTTCAGATTTAATACAAGGCTTGAAAGGACTTTAAACAGATGTTTAGTAATTGATAGAAATGGATTATAAACAGCTGCTGTGTGTGAGCTGTGCAGGTTGTCAGCACCCACATGTTTGAATGCGTGATGGGGCACAGACAGCGCTCCAGTCTCCTCCAGGTAGTCGTCCCAGTTGAAGTCGGAGACATCCTGAGCAGAGTCTCCATCTGGAACACACACAAACAAAATTCATTTCTGCTTTCCAACTTGCTTTCCAAAAACATATCATCTTACTCATTTCACGCAGCTGTCCACAGAGTAGCTCTTACCAGACTCCAGTGACTCCTGACTCATGCTGGTGCCCCCTCAAGGCCGACAGTAGGAGCTCTGAGGAGGAGCAGAGGAGGAATATTATCATCCAACCAGAGTAAATGAACGAATGAGCGCCGGTCCAAAACACAGTCATGTCTCGCTGAGCTGCCCTCCTCTGTGACCATCACCCTCCCTGGATCTCATTATGAATCAATAATCTCTGAACTGTTTTCAACAACTGTTAGATGAATAAGACGGATGATTCCTCTGTTTTGTATCTGCCCACTCAGCAGTTCACAAGCCAAACCATACCAGCCAAAAGTGACAAAAAGAGTGGGACACAGACTTCCTCTAACTGCAGTATGCCAAACATGACATCTGACAGCCAAAAGCTACACAGCTGCTTAACTAGCCCAAAAAGCCCCCTTCAGGTCAAGCTGCAGAGTCATGAAGAACAAATTCGACAGACTTAATTTACAAACTCTGCATCAAGGCCAAACTGAAGCTAATCTGCATTTATTTGGATGTTTTTCAGCCATTCTAAAATCAAGGACTCCTCAGCCTTGATCAAAGTGTTGTTTAGAAAATCCTTGGCGCTGCTATGCAAGTGCTTCTACCTGGCCCTGGATTTGATTGATTACCAAACACGACAAGTGGTGAATGAAATAACAAATTAAATGCTGCATTTTTGCAATTCACTTGGGGTGGCACGGGCTACCACCTACCTAACACACCAGATGGAACGCAACTGGTGGGAAAGATATTAAACTATGCAAACCTCATCCAGTCCCACCTCGACTTGTGAAAACCATTTGGACATGTCTTTTTTTTTGGATCGCAAAATCTTTTCTTGCCCTGATGTTAAGATTTCAAACAGCGGCGTGACATGAATGTGGACACACACATCAAGCTCTGACACATCAAACTGACCTCCAGAATTGTGACGAGCAGATGAAATAAGTTAATACAACAAGAGAGACAGGATGAATGAGAAAGAAGAGAGTGCCGGGCGTGACGACAGTGGAGAGGATAGCTTAAATGTCTCCACAGTTGCATTCAGCCGGCCTGTCAGGCCCGTCTTTGTCACATCTGACGTCTCTATTAAAACCAGGGCCACCACCAGAAACCGACCCCCTCCCGACGACCCGACTGCCACCACGACCCCCGTGCTCCGCTGGGATCAGTGCTACCTTTCACCCGCGACCCTGCCCCAGACTCCTTCTGTCTTTCTCCCCCTCCCCTCGGACACATTACATACACACCAGAAGGCCGTATTGTCTGCGGGGGTCACACTCCAAACATAAGAGTGAAAAAAAAAGAGCAGTGGAGCTGCTAGATGCTGAACTTATAGATTATAAATAAATTCATGAAGGGATTTGAAGTTGATTCTGTTTTGATGCGTCTGACTACAAAATCTTGGGACCATCTTTCTCATCTGATTCATTCTTCATTATTTAAAAGGATAAAGTGCTGCAACTAATGATCATACTATATTTACTGTTGATTAATCTGTTGATTATTGTTGATTATTTTATTGATTAATTAATCAAAATGTTTGGCCATGTCAGAAAATGTCTTAAAATGTCTGTGTTTCCGAAGACCAAGGATGTTGACCTCAAATGCCTTGTTTTGTCCACAACCCAAAGATATTTAGTCTACTGTCAAAGAGGAGGAAAGAAACTCAAAATGTTCACATTTCAGAAGCTCGAAACAGAGAATTCTTGACTTTTTTCTTTAAAATTACACAAACCTATAAATCAGTTACTACAAAACACATATTTGTGGAGCTCTAATAGGATACTCCTTAGTTTCCACTCCATGTTGGCTAGTATTCCTGTTTTTCTAAACACTAGAGATAGACCGATTATGGCCCTGGCCGATTATCAGGGACGTTATTCTGCATTTTTCTGATTACTGGTATCAGTGTTTATTGTGTAATTGTAACTGCCAACAAAATAAATCAATTCAGAAATGTGCTTCTTTGACACTGATGCAGTATCCTTTCACCAACTGTATTCGCTTAATAGCCAGCTCACAACACTATCTGATTGGTTTCAAGTCACAAGTCATAGCAACACTGAATAATAGAAATCTGTCATCTAACTTGTAACTAATATCAAATAAAGGTAGTGGAAAGCAAGTACTAAGAAGCAGAAAGTGGAAATACTGACGCAAAGTACCTCAAAATTGTACTTAAGTACAGTACTTGAGTAAACTGTAGTTAACTACATTTCTTCACTGCTTATTCTAAGTGATGACAACAAGATTTTTTATTTTCACTGCAAATGTATATCGGTTCCAAATAACAGTTATGCGTCTCCTGGATTACTAGTAATCAGTATGGGCCCTGAAAACATCAAATTGGTCGATCTCTACTTTACACATTAACTACAACAAATACTACTTAAATCACACAGTATCAACAAGACAGGTAAATGGAATAATAACCAAATGACTCAAGGCATGAAACAACAACAACAACAACAACAGACTATAATATGAATTAAAAAAAACATGATTTCTCTGTGTTTGTGAACATTTTTGATGCAACTTACACAGAATGGACCTGAATCAGTCTTTTACAATGGAACAACATCCGTATGCCAACGCCAAAAGGTTTACTGATCACTTCTGAGCGCTATCATTCACAATTTCTAATGGCAAGTTTTTATTCTTTGACTTGCTCGACTGCCTGTGTGTTTGTACAACACCTTATTTCATTGAACTGCACGGCCTCAGCTCATACAGCCAGACAGGAAGAAATGCAACTTCCCCTGTTTCACACATAGCCAGTGGTCTGTGTGGACCACAGCTCAAGCAGCAGTCTGCCTGAATCTTTCTGCACCACCCCAGACTCTGACTGAACCTGAAAGAGAAAGAGCACGCACACACATCCACGCAAACACACACACATCCACACAAACACACACACACGCACGCTCACAGACAACTGAGCATCACCCTACATCCTCTTTACAAATGCTTAGTGAATCATATTCTGATCAGCACTTAGCACAAGATTGAGTATTTCTAAACAGGCCTTCCTGAACCGCTGAGGTCCCTGGGCGGGAAATTAAATCTGACAAAAGCCACATTCAAACACAGTACAGCTTCTCCAGGAAATAGTATCAAATTCAAGTTTCAATAAAATGCAGCTGAAACATTTCCCCAAACACTATCTAATGGTGCCTGCCGATTACTAGTAAATGACATTTCATTATAAGCCTTAATGTAGCAGAAAATAAGGCAATTAGTAAGTCCTCCTGTTAGTGTCCATTTTCCAACGTAAATAAACACTTTTTCAGAAGAGCAATTATTTGCTTTTTTAACAACTATTACTGGGATTGATTTCACACCATGGTGTGTTACAAATCTGTGTCGCCAAAACCTTTGGTTAAAAAAATAATTTCAACCAAAGTATGGAGACATTGTGCCTCACTTACTTTTGGTTAAACAGTATTAAAAAATTATATTCACAACTCAAACAACTATGTGACCACCAAACACTTGAAAATCAGCTGTTTTTTTCTTCTTCTTATTTTTCATAGAAACTATTTCTTTCATGGAAAGTAGTTTGAATTAAAACTGGGTCACAGTGAAGTCGTAGAGCATCTTGTTTGAAAGGTACATCATTTCTGGAGAGAGATGCTGCTCTCGAATATTTGTCTTTTTTTAAATTCACCTCTTTTGTATTGTGGTGGTTGCCGAAACCTTACTGACTGATGTCTGAAGACTTAGCACCTCCAAACCAAAACCATTTGGCTGATGTATCAACAGTGCAAAAATTACTCAATAAATTGATTAGCCCATCGAAGAAAATGAATCTCTAAATATTTTGTAGAGCCTGACCAATGCTTAGGCCGATGTCAGCACTGATATTAGGAAGTCAAAAATTAGGATTGAAAAATTCTGATATCGATATGTCGGCCGATACACACACATTATTTGCACTGATGCCTGAGATGTGGTTATCAAACATGGACAAAGAGGGTAGGGTATTAAAAGTTGAACAGTACACTTTATCAGCTGAAACAACATCAGTGCACTGGAAGAGTAAACTAACCAGGAACTGGGAGGGAACCAATAAATCGGTTTGGGCTCAACTATTCTGATAACTGAGTCATCGTTTCAGCTGTTTTCAAGCTGAAATGTCAAATATTTGCTGATTCCAGATGCTTCAACGTTAGGATTTGCCGCTTTTCTTTTTCACTGATGATAGTTAATGAAAAGTCTTCAGGTTTTGTAGTGTTGGTTGAACAGAAGATTCAAAGTGAAGATGTCACACGGTGCTCTTGGACATTTTAAAGTGGATTTTTCACATTTTCTTTGACATTTTATAGACTAAATCATTAAAAGTGAAAATAGGGTGAACATCATTAGTTGCATTCAATGGAAGTAAAGGTAAGTGAGAAAACAAAAGGGATCTTTTGTAAATCAGGTGAAACAAACCCTTTTAAAAAGCCTGGTAAACAAAGTAGGGCTAGGTTTTCACTCTATGGCAGCCCTTGACAATATCATGACACATTTGAGAACCAAATTACTGTGCAGCCCTGTGGAGGATCCTATCAGGTTTCTGTTGACTTGCCCTTACCAAAGCTATTTCAATAACTTTAAATCCTCACAAATGTCATTTGCATGGACATTACGGTCACCAACAAAGGGCTGACACTGAAGACCAAGCAATAGGAGTTGGCCTGCTCTGTGGGTGTCAATCCATGAGCTCTGTCAAAGTAGTTCTGTCAGCTGGCCGACCTGCCATATAACTTGAGTCCAAACAGGGTGCTGAAAGACACAAATCCACCTTCCTTCCACACTCGTAAATAACAACGCCGCTTCATTCAGTTGCATTTCGCTGCTCGTCTCATTGCATAGCGGCACGTCAACCGGAGCAGCGCTGCCTGCCAGCGGGTCACTCAAGTTGCACAATGGGGAAGTTGAGGAGCCCGGAGGAAAATACAGCCACAACAAGTCAACGTGGAATATGACAACAAAATGACAAGCTCCCGAGCATCCCCCCCGTTCACCAGCTGCTGAAAGCAGACTAAAGCGAGTGTAAGCCGAACGCTTTAGCTGTTTGTGGAAGAAGCTACACAGAAAAAAACAACAACAACACACACATCGGCTGAGGTCGTGCAACCTTCATTACGTAAGACTTCGACATTATAAATATACGGAGTTATTCAAGGGCAAATAACTGGAAATTTCCACGCAATCCTTGAACTGAAACTAGCTTAAGGGTTGCACCGCTCGCACGGACCAACCGCAGCATTCAGAAAACAGAGATGGGCCATTAACGCAACGGCTTTGCAGAGAGGGACTACGGCGCCGACGGTCTAACTTTCACTGTGAGGGGAACATGACAAATACCGATTGAGAAAATTACCAAATTGCTATCTTGTTAATAAACGCGCGGTCCTAGATGGATAACGCCCGTGTGGGAGTCACTGGACACATGGTAAAATCGCCTGTGTCCGAGTCAAGTTACTGAACGTCACAGCTTGAGCAATAAGAGCAGGCTGACGAGCAATAAGGGCGCTTACACTCGACCGAACCCGACTCATCTTTTTGAGAGACGGGAAAAAAGACGAATGCGCCACCATAATGCAAAACACCGCTAGGAGTTTGTAACTAACAACACAGAGTATGTGAATATTTAGTCCTAAAATTCGCCCCTTACCGCTAAGTAGTTTTTCCAAGTCGGTTTTTAGATGCCGTTCCTCTCCGCCTGCTCGCTCGCAGCAGCGTTAAGCCAACGTGAGTGAAAACCGAGAGCCCCGGAGGAGCGTTTCAAAATAAAATGCTCAGCACAAGCGCGGGAGTTCCGCCCGTCGCCCGAGCAACGGCGAGACTTTTCTGCGTTGAGGATTAAGTCGCGAGACTTCCGGTGTCGTCCCGGCAGCGCTTCGCTAACTTGACGCAGTTCTCGTTCACGACCTCATTCCAATATGGCACAAACGGCCACTGCGCATGTTCTGCCGCCTATATGCCTCTGAGCCCGGCTACATCACGCTGACTTCCATCTTCACACACACACACACACACACACACACACACACAATAAAATATCACACAACCCCGAATCGAGAGCAAAAAAAATACATAAGGCGTAGAAATTTGAGGGGGAAAAGCGACAGAGTTTTCGTTTGCGTTCATTCTCAGAAAGGACACGAGGCTTAACGTGAGCAGTCCTTCAAGGGTTTTTTTATTTTATTTTTTTGTATCCCCAGCGGAATCAACACTTACTTATTGGCTGAGCTGGAATTAATTGCACATACGATCGACCCACTTTTGACAAGTGGGCTGCTTTTTTTTTTTTTTTTTTCCGCCACATAAAGGCAATTCGTTCTATAAAGAAGTAGCCTGTGAATTGTGTTATTGAAGATGACCTCGAGTTGCTTTATTCCCTATCAATATATGTTAAGTAAATAATAATGCACAATTAAAGGCTTAATGGGCAACTACTTTTTAAATGAATTACAATAACGCCCTACCATACATGCTGAAGGGAATTCTATTTGTCACTGCTGGTACAGTCCTACTTCTGCTGCTCAAGTCGGCTTTTTTGGAGGAGAGGGAGGGGGAAACTGCTGGAAATATGCCTTGATACTGTGAGTGCGAGGCTCAAAGTCCGTGTATTTCGTACTAAAAATGTGCTTTCTTTGTCAAATAAGCGTATTTATCGTTTGCGAAGGCGTCTCTGGGAGACCCGAAGCCTGTCTAAAAAAGGTTTTGCCGCTCATTTGGACCATACATAGGCTGCTGCCTCACTTAATCCCCCACAAAAGACCAACCCTTCACATGCCTATTATAACAAAAGAAAAAAATATCCGCGTTTTGCATGCGCTGAGGTGGAAACAGCGCAAGAACTGTGGGCTTTTTTTCCACGGAAAAGCGATCGGATCTTGTCTGAATAGTCGAAACAATCGGAGAGCCATCAATAAATGAGCGGGGGGCAGGCATTTACTCCCAAATTCATTCAGTCATTTTATTTAAGAGTGAAGCTGCTCTCTCTATAAGCTCTCCAGCAGAGGACTGCAGCCTACAACTCATGTAAGGAAATTGGGTATGAAGGGGAAAAAAATGTCATGTTATTTTTGGATTTTGATTTTTAATCTGACGATTGTGAGGGGTCATTTTATTTTTTGAAGGTCTACAACTTTAATGCTGCATTGCTTTAAGGCTGTTTGCATGCATAAAGGCAAATTTCCCATCAACTTGAACAGGTTTTGTTTGTTTTTTTTTGCTCAGTGCATGTCACCGTGTTCATGTTCAAATCTGGTATTTGTTCACTGTCCACATACTGCAGCAGGCGGCGGATTACTGCTGGGGACAGAGGACGAGGACAGGTCATGAGCCGTGCGCACTGCAGGAATGTGTCCTCGTCTTTCCCCCACACCATACACGGGGAGGTGCAATTATAGCACCTGACCAGTAGATGGCAGCAAACCCAGACAGGTCTCTCTCTCTCTCATACTGAGAAAAACCTGTGTGGTACTTCGATGTGTTTTTGTGCCTTTACAAAATATTTTTTTCTGAGGTGAGGAACTGCAGAAACTATGCCAAAGTGTTCAATGTAGGATACCTAATATATATAGCAAATAATCAGTGTGAAGCAGCAGCAACCAGAGGAACAAACCATAACAGCAGGAATGCTATGATTAGTAGTGGAATTTCTATGGTATGTGAGTCTTTACAAAAGGATTTGGGGTTTTGTAAGAGCTTCTACATAGGAAGCCTTGTCACATTCAAGTGTACAACATGTGTAGATTAATAAAAAAAAATGACACTGGCTGCGTTTACAATGTATTTATTCATAATCAGATGTAAAAGATGAGGAGAGTAAAAAAGTACACCCACTGCTCACAGACAGCTCATGTTTTCCATACATAATCTTTTTCCATATACAACACTATTATTTTATGTTAAAATTCCTACATTCAAGTAATATAACACATAATACCCTATGTTTACAGTAAAATGCCTATCCCTCCCACACAAAATGACACATCCTTCAAACACATATACAGAGATGTACCACAGTAAATCTGACGGCGGCCCAGAAAATAAATTTTATGTATGGAGTAATTGTTCGTGCACTATGCACTATGAGGTTGGCACACAAAAGACTAGAGGACTGCTATTCTGTGTGAATCTTAAAAAAAGAAAAAGAAAAAGAAAAAAAAAGATGAATTCTTTGGGAGATGTTTGGGACTCTGGGGTTTCCTGAGAGCCCCTCCAGTTTCTCAAGACAGTGCAGTCAGTGAGGACACTATTCAGTCCTGCAACAACGTTATTTCAGTTCAGAGGGATTCAACAACTTTGTAGCACAATGTGTTCTACAACCCTTAAATCAGTCTGCAAAATACAGGCATCACACAGTCAGAGATCAACTGCAGAGTCATTCAACAACAATGTTACTGACTACAGTAGCATCAATTGCTTCTAAAAAATACCCTCACAAACCCACACACTTGTATGCATTTGGTAATGCACAAACACAGCTGGAGTGTAATCAGAGGCCAATACGGTAGACAAAGCACACAGGATGACAAAGAATATGGTTTGTACCACTAACATTTTCTGAATTACACATGCAATGGCAATGTATACATTTGTACAACAAATTAAGGGTGTCGGGGCTTTTCCTGTGATTAATTTAGTTATTAAATATTCAGATTCAGTACATTAAATGAATTGTATTGATTTAAAGTTGGATTACAAAAAGAAAAATAAGACATCACTGACTATTTCCCCCTGATTACAGTTTCTAAAAATCTCCCTTAATTTCCTGGAGCTTTATACTATTTTATACACCTCTATAGTTTGATAGTTGAAACAGTATTATTGCTTTCAATGCCAGCACACATCTGGGTTTCATCTTCTCTGATGAAGAAGACAGAAGAACTAAAAAAATAGTCCAGCCCGAAACCTTCTCTGTTTTTGTTATCCATCCAGTTGAGCTTAGACCATATGAAGACAAATGGAAAAGCCTATTCCAAAGTGCTGGGCCAAGGTCCGGTTCACACGACAGCCATTTTGCTTTTTCATTTGCTGATCATGCTCTCCAGTCTGGGGTTGATGAAAGAAAAGCCAGCAAAAGCTGCCTGGTCCATGGAGTCGATGAGGTTCTTGTCTGCGTGGGACAGCCGTGGCTTCTCGCTCAGGAACTCTCGGTCAAAGTTGCTGCAGTCACTGGGGGATTTCTGTGGGTGGCATGTCAGGGTTAATGAAACAAAGCTTACACTGGAATATATGGTAGACCAGATGCATGCAATCATTGTTACACAAATGGATTTCAGAAACCACGTAGTTTGTTCAGAAGCAAAATCACAGGCTCATACCACTTTGGGCTTAAAAGGAGGTTCCACCTCTCTCTTCTCCAGAGCTTGCCAGTTGATGGTTTTAAAGAATGCGTGTGTACGTATGTCTCCCACCACACCCAACCTGCGACTGGGATCACGCTCGAACAACTGGAATAATGAAGACAGATTTTGATTACAGAAACGGCACAAAACATTTCCCTGTAATACTATGTTTGGGAGGAATGTATTCAAAGCCACTCGTGGACGATGTAAACACTGTCTCTGCTCATGTTGAACAAAGTTTGCCCAGTAACATATACATATCCTGACAATTACCAGCTCAAGCAGGCTCTTGGCCTCCTTGGTGATCCACCGAGGGTAGTGAGGGGTGTCTGACCTAATGGACTCAAACAGCTCATCCTCATCGTCACCTTGGAAAGGTGACTGACCGATCAGCATCTCATACACCAGCACACCGAAAGACCACCAATCTACTGAGAAGGTGTACTTCTGTCCTAGCAGGATCTGAGAAAAGAAATCAGAAGGTAGTAATGAGAACAAGGACACACACAATCTAAACAGAAGCACTCTGATGTTGTTGACCAGTACGGCAGAGACCAAGTAAAAAAACTCTAGTTTAGTGAGTGCAGACACAGCCACACTTCCTGACGACCACTAGGGGGCATATAGACTGAATGAATGTAGGGATGCATGGCAGGATGAGGCTTCTCATAGTCAGGCCCTGAAGCTTACCTCTGGTGCGATGTAGTCTGGTGTCCCACAAAATGTGGTGGCTCTGGCCTCTCCGAACACATTCTCTTTACACATGCCAAAGTCTGCTATCTTTATGTGTCCGTCCTTGTCCAGCATTACATTGTCCAGCTTCAGATCTCTGAGGGAAGACACAGGAAGAGATATGAAACAATGGGCAGTTCCAGTACCAGTTACACTAAGTTAAAGATGGTTTGGAGTGAAATCAAAAAAGGGATTCAGTTCCAGTAATGGGTTGAATATAGTCTGCAGACGCCAGTACAGAGTGGCTGTTGGGTCTTACCTGTAGATAATGCCTTTTGAGTGGAGGAACAGCAGTCCCACTATTATCTCAGCAGCATAGAACCTGAAGGGTGAAATGTGCAAAACAACCATTACACACAGTTTTACTGTGATTAAGAGCTAAAATCACAGACCCTCCATTGTGGAAAAATGACAGTTGCTGTATTACACTATGAGTAATACAGCAACTGTATTACTCATATTGTAATACAGTTGCTGTATTACAATATGAGTAATAGTAGTTGCTGTATTACCCATAGTAATACAGCAACTATGTTACACTATGAGTAATACAGTCCCAGTGTTCTTACGTGGCTCTGTTGAGATCGAAGCGCCCTTTGTCTTGGATGTGGAACATCAAGTCGCCTCCATTCAGGTACTCCATTACAAAGAAGAGGTGCTCCTGTGCAAACAACACATTATTGTCAGCTCACCGTCACAGACAAATGAGACATGAAGAGTGTGTTAGAGAGGAGGGATTCAGATAAGGGGGGCTAGGATAGTCAGTCTTTATCAATTGGGAGCTGTCACTCTTACCGCTGCAGCCAACGTTGATTCTCTATCAGGGAACATGCTTTTAAATGTTTTACAAGTAGATACGTGCAGTATGTGTGAGTGCTTACTTTAGACTGGAATGTGGAGTAGAGGTGTGTGAGGAAGGGGTTCTCCCATGCGAGGGCCAGGACTCTCTTTTCGACCATTGTGCACTCGACATCATCATCCATGAGGACGACATCCTTCTTCAGAACCTTCACAGCAAAGTACTGTCCCTTCCCCTTCAGCTCTGCCAGCAGCACCTGAGGTGTCAGAGCCACATAGTGAGGACACCATCGGTGTGATCACTCCAGTTTCATGGAGCATAATCATGGCTTATTCCAATCATAAAAGGTATTGTTATCTCTTCCTCTTTTTGGTTTTCTTACATACCATACAACAGAGAGGCCCGTGGCTGTTTAATGCAGTGCCAACAGACTACATATGGCCTGGAGAGATAAGAACTTTTTTCTATCCTCGGCTTCTCTGTTTTCCTCGAATAGCCATATGTTGGGTTATAGGTGATAACAAAGCTTTTCTCTTATCTAAAAAACAATGACTCAAGTCATTTGACAGGCAAAGGGAGATGTACTGCTCTAGTAAGCCTAGTTTATCAAAAAATGTAACTCACGCTAACATGGTAATTCATGATAAAAAAAGAAATGGAAAAAAGCCTTAATAATGCACCTTGATGACAGAGTAATCAGTAATAATATTCAGCCTCTTCACTAGGTGTTCCCTTCAAAGATCACATGTATTAAAATGTATTCTTAATTAATCATTTAAAACATCTCTGCATATTATTTTTTCTTAGTAATGCTGCAAGCTACCTTAGTTATGAATATATGCACTGTTTTTCCCTACTTTACTCCCACTTCTCAAGTTCTGTTCATCTACAAAGCATCAGTCACATGTGGACTTTGACAGGATTTTTGAATGTTTTTTTGCCATATACAGTATGTGCAACATCCATGACATAACAAGTTAGCACAATGTTTAACTTTACAGTGTCTTCCATTCTTTGTCACATAATCATTTCAGGAAAGGGTTTCAAAATGGGGACTACGATTCCTACCTTGCCAAAGCTGCCTTTTCCCAGCACCTTGTGGAATACCAACTGGTTGAGGGTGAGGTGTGCCCGGGAAACTGTAGGTGCGACTGGGGCCGGGCTCAAGCCGTCTCGTGCCTTTCCATTGCCATCTGCTATAAATACACATTTGCAACCATGGAGTTAAGATATATGCAAACGTAAATGCAAAGATGCATGCAAATTCAACAAACAACCAAAAAAGAATAAAGATTTGAGAAAGTAAATAAAGTTAACCAGACTATCAGTGACAATATGACATCTAGTTTAGCCCGAAAGATAAAACTTGATTTTGAACAAACAAATTTGTGCCACTTTGGTTTGTGCAACAACAACAACACATCTTACCACTGGGGTCTGTTACATTACGGATGTCTTGATAGACCCCAATATCTGCTGCATTGGAGTCATCAGACTTCTTCATAGATTTCTGCAGATGAAAAATGTGAGGGGAAACGTTATTTGACATTTTACTTCAACAACTAATAATTTACTCTATTATCTATTTATTTTTTTATTGACAAAAATATACACACAGTCCATACAAACACAGTTTGTTACTATGCAAACCTGGGAGACTTGGGAAAGAGCCTCTGCCAGTAGTTTCTGGTTGATTCCACAAAGATTGGCCACTTTCTTCTGACAGTAGCTATGTACATTCATGCCACAGTCTGGTCAGAAGTGTGAAAAGTGGATAGGCCATGGGGAGAAGAGGAATACAATGAAAGAGAAAAATGTTAAAATGAGCAAGACAGATATAACATCAGAGACAAAGCGAAAAAAAGAACACATTAGACTCACCTTCACATTTAAGGCCCTGTTTGTATAGGCCCCACAGCAGACTACCACAATGGTCACAGAATGTGGGGCTCTTGTAGTTATAGCACTTGAAGCGATGAGGCATATCAATCTTGAAGCGCTCTTTCTGGAACTATAAACAGAGAAATCCATTAAGCCCACAGAAAACTCACATGATTATTAAAAAAGCCACAAATGAAACTATGTATGTTGCTATTTTTAATTGCTTTTAAATGGCAGGCAAAGCAAATGTCTTTAGTAACTTAGATATGGAATCTAACATAGATGTTGTTTGTAAAGTTTGGATGTACCAAAAATGCTGAGCCTTCAATTAAGGATAAATTAAATGCTTGAACGTTAATTGAAATATGGCTGGGAAAAGTGATAAAAGCTAATGATGTGAAAGAAAATTCAGTTCATAGTCTGTTCCAGAGCTAAAAGTTTTTGCATTCATGTAGGAGAACATTAACTTTGCTCACCACAGTATCGCGACTGTTGGCCGCTGTTCCAGTGCACCTGGCAATGATTATTTCGATGCATTTCTTGTGGATTGCCGCATTGCATTCTGAATGAAATAAAGGACCAAATATTGTGTTCAAATGTTGTTGTTGAGTGTTCAAGAATTTGGAAAGATAACATTAAAAATTAAAGATAGCAGTCAGCGAAACACTCACGTCTGCACTTGTACCCTTGCTTGTTTAGCCCCCTGTATGGAAGAAAATGAATATAGATTAAAAAAAAAAACATTCTCGCTGGTATCAATATATTCAGAATGTCTTTCATAACTAGGATTGTGGCAATGACATCGATGTTCTGTATTTAGCATGCAGATAATCAGCAGCATTACATCAAAGTTGACCATTTCCTTTTCTTGCAACAGCTACCAAACCACATCTGTATTGTCTGCAAATCTTTCTCCAAGGTAATAAGCAAACACAAAAATCATAGGAAAAGCATGAGGGACCTACAGTTAGCACATCAATGACTTGTTTGTTAACAGCATAACTGAAAGGTATGCAGTACCTTTAACATGTAAGACCATGAGATTTGAACATAACAGTTGCAATATGGCCAAGTGCAATGTCCGAATTTCAAAAGTTACTATTTCTTGATAGAGGTCAAATGTGACAAAAAAGCATTATAATGCAGTACTGCAGTGCTACAGAGATACCCTGGCTTAACAATCTTGTTTGCCAGATGTAACAAACATGGTTGTTAGGTACAGACCCCAATAAATGTCACATTATCGTGATTTAAATGTTTTGTTAGTAAAAATGATTATTCTCACTAACTGAAAATCACATCACACATGCAGTATTTGTTAAATTTTTTTGACCCCATCGCACATCCCTAATGTTTTTACATAGAATGTTCAGATGAGTGGCGCCAGACTCACACACATGCACACAGACTAAAGCAAATGACCAAATCAATTTCCTCCATCCTGCCTCTTAAGGGTATGGATAGTACTGTAGTTTGGGATATAGGGGAAGAGCTTGGCCCACAGGTTATTGCTGCTGACATGGTTGGAACACAATATGACGGTCATGCGGGACTTCCCAAGACAGTGACTCACTCTCACAATAGCAGCCCTGCTGTTGATTCTACCATTACCAACCCCCCAAGGACTGCTCCATTTAGGAAATAGAACCGCTACTAATTGGTCTTTTGAGAAACACCATTGGGGGAATGGACTTTTCTTATTGGACAACTTCTTATCCAGAAAACATACAGTACATGACAGCACAAATGGCCTGGCATTGTAAAAGCTATGCCAGTAGCATCTTAATAAAAAACACTGTGATTGTTAATAATAATGCAGAGAAAAACAAGTTGACAGGCAAATTGGCTGCTTCTGGATAAATCCTGCCCAGACAGAGCAGTGCTGGAAATTACCACAATAGTCTGCCTGGGATTCACAAGATAGTCAAAACATACTAAAGGTCAAATTGAAAGAAGTATTTGATATGCTGATGAGCTAAAGCACACAAACACAATAGCCACATCATTTAACAAAGCCCGAACATAGCATCTCACCATAGGAATTCTCTGCAGACAGAGCAGAAGGTGGGCTGGCCAAAGAAGGTGGCTGTGAACTCATGGTTCTTGATGCAGTGAACCTTAGGCTGCTTGAAAGCTCCTCTTCTCCTGTTGAGTGTTGTGACTCCATCCTCTGGAGTGATCTTCACTGTTGGCTTAGACACCGATGACTTAGACGCCACTGTGAGGAGCAATCAATTTGCAGATCAGATTATTGTCTATTCAAAACATGTCCTGTGCATCAAATAAGTGAATAATATAACAAACAGACATTTTATAATTTGAGAAATAAAAATGGAATGCAGTGTGGTGGGAGTCTTGTTAATCATTTATTTAACTGACCAACTGGGTCAATTTCACTAATGAAGTTTACTGATGTTCCTTAAATGACGTCACAGCGGGTATTGTCATAAAGTAATCAACAGCTATAATGGCCATGGAGTATTTAGTCAGAAAGCCCTATTGGCTAAAGAAAGCAGGCCACAGTCACTGCTGCTAGATGGAGGGTAAACAAATGCCATTTTGGATAAGTAGCTCCAACTGACGCAAGCCAATAGGGTGGGGTCAAAAGTCAACCAGAGAAGACGGTGAAAGAAGGCGTGAGAGAGGTAAACAATGAAGGCAGAAACTGTGGTGGAGAGAGAGGGTAGGTGGGTGGATGGGAGAGAGGGAGGGACGATTCAAAAAAGGAGTAGCCCCTAAAGAGACAATTGATAGACAGGGAAGAGTGGGAAGAGTGATGAGGTGAGGGAGATAAACTAATTTCCTCTCTGCCATTCTAGTGACAGATGTTTACGTTTGGACAGCGCCTCAGTGAGCTGTGCCAAGAAAGTGGGAGTGAGAGAGAGGGTAAGAGAAATAAGACAGACAGCGTGGAAGGCTGTTCACACATGCCTAAAAATACCCCAGGCTGCTTTTCAGGAAACCTGTGGAGTGTGTAGGAGGGAGCCGATGGAGTAATGGAGCTCTTTCATAACAGTAGACGCACTCCCCTCTCATGACCCTCTCCAATACTGAGCCCCCGACTATGCTACTCCCACGCAGAAACTCCCTCTGAATGGATCCGGTTTGTAAATCTCACAGTCACAGACTGGGTTCCCCGTCTGCGCAGCCGAGCTGGAAGCTCAATACAGTACTACCAGCCACTACTGCTCTCCTTCACCTCTGCTTCAAACAGCTGAAGTGAAGCTAAAAGAGGTTTTCCAAAGCAATAATGATAATGAAGCAACGTGATTTTGAACTCAAGCTGCTAATGCTATTTAATGTGTTTAAGTGGCCTTATATCGAAATAAGCCAATGATTCCAATTTTTCCCATCATTCGTGACAGGACAGCCCACAATGATATAAAGTATAAAGTATAAAGTAATATATTGTAATACATAATAATGTAATAATGTTTTAAGAGAAATACGCATTAATATGTCTTTGTCTCCTTTCATGTGTTGAGCCATGTACAGTACATACATGTTTATCATTGTGGTCAGTATCTTCACTATTTTTTTAAAGTACAGCCAGTCCTGTGCAACCTTGACAGATTACACCTGTAGTCAACTGACACGCTCAGTGACAGATATTTCCGTGGCATGACAGTTTATTGCAGGGTAGTTGGCCCAAAAGACTGCACTGTAATTAGCATGTGAAGCTGTTGTTCTTTGTAGGTCTAGGGAAATTAACATCCTTCTTGCCAGCAGAGGGAGTTATACCAACACTGACAGAAAATTAATTTCTGTGTTATATGAGAGCAGGGGGAAAAGGGAGGGCGAGGGGGTCTTCCATGACGGTTACAGATGACACCACTCCCTGGTGGTCTAGTGGTTAGGATTCGGCGCTCTCACCGCCGCGGCCCGGGTTCGATTCCCGGTCAGGGAACATTGTTTTAAAGGCTGTGTAAACATAACTGATACAACAACACCAACACACAATTGTCTGCTAAAGTTGTAATGGTTTGAGTTATATGACATGGCAGATTTTCCTCTCTGTTGTTAGTTTGAACTGGGATGGGCTCAGTTAAAGAAACATGATGTGGTGTCAACCAGGATTTAGCAGTAATTGAGTATAAATAAGATGACAATTGTGGGGTTGTTTACTAGGCTGCTGTCAGTGAAATCTGATCAGACCACATCCACACAGATTACGATGAGTGTTTACCTCTAAACAAAAACCTAAGAATGTTTTTTTTCCCTGAACTCTACCATGTTACTTAGTCATGCACATCTAATATTATAGAAAAAAACTGTAAAAATCTGAAAGCAGGTTTTCAGAGGCTTTAGGACGCAGCAATTTTACCTGCATCACTGTCCTCCAGGAAGAACTGTACTGCCATGTGGACCTTTCCTGAAGGATGAAGGTCCACCCAGAACTCGGCGCAACCATTAGTCTTGGACTTCTTGCAGCGTTCTGCCAGTACAGAAACACCAACGGTGGCCTTGGCCAATGGTTCCTCAGGGCTCTGCATGAGGACCACTTCGAGGACACGGCCCTCATAGATGTGAGCATCAAAAGTGGACTTCCAGGCAGGATACATGGTGGGCTTCCTCTGAACCAAGGTCTTTCCTCGCTCTGAGAAAGAAGATTGGGATGATTACTGACGAAAACAGCTTCTTTTAATTTATATATCTCTGTAAAGTCATAGCAAAGGAATGGCTAGAGCACAAAGCGTCTGGAGTGAGAAGAAAGTCAGTTCATGGATTTTTGAGCTCACCAGATGGTGGCTGTTTAGGCAATTCAATGCTGGACAGTCTGGTCTCCCCACATAATGTACCACTCCACTGTCTAGATAAAATCATGACTGCATACATGTTTGCGTGCTTCTGTTCATACCTGTGCTGACAGACTCCTTCATCTTGATGGCACATATGAGGGAGTCGGACTGAGGAGTCAGTGCGCCCACATCATAAGCAGTGAAGGCGATACGCAGGAAGGGTGCCATGGTTACTGCTCACCTCAGCCTCCTGGTATAAAGACAGACTCACAGTTAGAACATCTCACGCACAAACATGCATACATTTGGTACTTGGATTGGTTAAGACTTAAAACAAGAAGGAAGAGAGTTAGTGGGTAATAGTGTCCTCAGATGGGAGCTACAGAGGAAGTAGGAAGTTTCCAATTCAAGTCAACTTTGGAAACTACCTGCCAGCAATGAGGAAAGAAGACACAGTCTGTACACGCGAGCAGAATGAGGGAATGAGAGAAAATCCATAGGTTCGTGTTTCCAAGACAAATGGAAAGTCCCAGTGTTAGGTGGAAACAACAAAGTAGTAAAGTCCTTTTGCAACGTAACTGTTTTTGTATCAGTGTGGTGGAAGTTTTCTCAAAACCAATAATACTGTTTAACACTGGATGTTTATTGCCAGTTGTCGCTACTGCAATATCATACAAGTCTTGCTGATTTTGTAATCTAGTACTGTTACCCATGTTTCTGAGACAATCTGAAGGCCACATTTGAAATTAGCAGTATTTGAACTATAATGCAGACAAAAGATAAATGTCCTACTTTTAAGATATGTGTCATTTATTTACCCTCTTTTGATATTTTTTGTGCTAAAATGCATTCCAAGTAAATATGGTTGTACCCACATCATTCTGAAAGTATAAAACTGAAACAGAAAATACAGCTTGCAGAAGTATAAACCGACTTGCTTCATTCAAGCTAAATTGCTCCACTGACTGATTTGTTCATCACTTCTTTGCATGTGTTTCATACACTTCCTCCTAAAGGTATTTGAATGCAGTCTTTCCAGAGTCATTTCTAATCACATGGCCCGGTCTCTTCTTTACTTCTTATCACAATAATCATCATGTTGTGTGTTTTTTTAATTTGGTGAACCCTTTAGTGAGTTTTAATGAATGTTTCCTCAAAGATACAATTATCTAAATGTATTGTCTGATAACTTAACAGCTGGCAAGACTGCTTCCTTACGTCACATGAACATATTTTTCTTAGAAAGGGAGTAATTTTTATTTATCTGCACTTTTGTAGGTTGTTTGTGTGTGTGTACTTTAAATTACAATATTTTTATATCTAATCTAATGATAGCATGACAAATTCCTTGAGATCATTTGAAAGGAAAACATTTATTCTGAGGAAGCAGTCAGTGTAAGTATGACACGACAAAGCTAAAAATAATGTGTTAGGAGGACAAACAGTTTTCCTGTGTTTTCAGCTATAGGACACAGCTCAGTAGACCAGAGTTACCCAGCGCTCAACGTTCTTGCAATAAAAACAGTGGCTGAAGCTAGTGTCGCTTCCCTTCAAGGGGATTTCTTATAACTATAACTTATTCTAAATTTAGAGGGCTGCCAGTTGAACCTTGTGTTTTGTAAAGTAACTATACAAACAAATACTTGCAGCTTCCATGTTTGAGGCTGTTGAGTTACACACATGCTAGGTCACAAACTAGCAGGACCCAGAGGGCATTTAGCCCACATCCTAATTCTCAAAGTGGTGATAAAATCCCGTAGAACTCCCCCACACGGCACTTTTTGTGAGCTCTGAAATTCCTTTACTTGATCGCTTAGCTTTAGTCTCTTGGCGCATTAACATAATCTTGACTTAATAGTTATGCATGGCATGCATGTTTCAATTTGAGGCAACAGAATCTAGTTCTTAGTACACAATGATGTAGAGCTGTATAATAACATCTAGACACAAAATGAGACTTGCCCCTCTCTTTAGAATCAGAATCAGTATTCCTTTATTGTCCCACAAATGGCAATATTTGTTTAGCACAGTGGCTAAAGGATGGAAAATTACTGAAAAAAACCCAATAACAATAGTAAAAAATGAACAATGTAATTAAAAAAGTAAGAAATATGTTAAGACTTGAGACGTGAGTATGAATATGCACGTTAAAGTGCTGGACAGAAACACACTGCAGCCTCTCTGTTCCTGCTTAAAATGTTTAATCATTCTTAAGGAGACATGCTTTGTTTGTGTTCATGTTTCTTTTTCACATTGCTGATTGTCATGTATTATGCTTAGTGTGACAGATGTACATGTGTGCGCCACAGCCTACAAAAGGTAGAGCAGATGCTATTTTCAGTTCTGGCTGGATCCAGATCAGTTTTAACTAGTCATCATGTGGAGCTGCTTAGCAGTAGAAGATGTTACTGTTCCTGCACTGAACAGGTCTCAGTTGTGAAGGCATGCATTTGTATTAATGCATGTAACTACACACAATTCTTGATAATCTGGCTCCCTCAGGATCTAAAGTGTTTATTTGACAGTGTCAACCCTTCAGAAACAGGCTTGTTTTCTGGAAGTAGCTGGTTTGATATCTCTGCAAAGCAAGAAACATCTGGATGGGGAAGTAAATGACTAACACTTGACATCTCAGTAGCCATCACAAAGTTGCCTTCTGAGCAAACCCCTTACAGCCCACTGGCTGCAAAAGTCAGATGTAACTTAATAGCCGGCACACACCCAAAATGTCACTTTAACCTTTCACTTAGTTTTTGGGACTGAGCAATAGTAACTACTGTTTTCGGCTTAGAAATACAGCATGCATTATCAAATGTCAGTGAATAAAATCAAAAGCCAATATCAAAATGAGACTTATCATGTGCCATAGAGTCACATGTTCATTCTGTAGTCCATCCATGTCTTTCTTTTCTACACCCTGGACAGGTCTCGACACAGCCCAGGGACCAATATCCTCACACTAAAAAGTCCTTCAGCCCGTCCACTCAATCTCAGAACCTTTGTGTTCTGATGTGACAGAGTCATCTTGCCAGCCTATATTGCTCTGAAATCACAAATCCCAGCTCGGCTCTACGTAGGGTCAAGATGGACGAGCACCAAAGAGGACTATCTTACACACAGGTCGAAGTAAAGACATGGTTTTCACATAAAAACAGTATAAAAACAAATAAAAAAAACTAACAAAATATCAAAGAATAAAAAAAAAGTGAATATACACAAAATAAATGCATATAAAGTTAATATGTATATCTCAGATACAAGACATAAGTCTAGACCCAAATGTATTCATCGACAACAGACAGTGTCTAGACATGTGAATGTTTTTACACCGTTTAGCTTATTATATTTTGTAAGCTGTGCATTTCTAGCCTTCCTACACATCTCTGTTGCTGAAGGCTTTGACTGACTCTGCAAGCTTGTTGGGGATTTAAAGACCCCTGAACCAGTGACCGTCTCTGAGCAAGATCAGCCTTGTCGAGCAACTTTTAGGGCCCACGCATGTACACACAAAAACAATATTTATCAAAGTTATGCACTTAGTCACATGGGAAATACAAACAAAGACATACTTTTTGAGTCCATTCCAAATTTTCTCTCCACTTTACACACACACACACACACACACACACACACACACACACACACACACACACACACACACACACACACACACACACACACACACACACACGCTTTGGTACATAGAAAAGACAGCCTTGTTTCCCCAGAGAGAGTGGAAAAAATGAGTACATGTAATTGGGGAAGGGGTGGGTAGAGGAAAAGACCAAATGAGAGGGAAAGAAAAAAAGACAGATGAAACACTGGAAGGCAGGCCAGTGGACAGAAGTCCAACTCAATGATAGTACCAGATTTGCCTTTCTACCTCCAGCCACAATGAGGTTGACTTCCACTGAGATGACTCTTTTAAAATTTTGTGTTCGTGTGTGTTTAAATTATTAGCTTTTGTCCTAAACCGGAAGGACTGCCAAGCACCAGTAAATGCACAGACTGCCTGTCTGTGGTGCTCGTATTAACTTTGCATAAAATAATGTATCAATTATAGACTAACTGGAAGAGGGCACAGTATGTGGAAACATGGCAACAAGATTTGAGTAACCGAGAAAAGCCATTCAATGTCACTTGACCTGACAATGAAAATTATTGTCACCTGACATGTAAACTCTGAGGAAGTGCTCCTATTCTCATAACTACAGAATACGCTTTGAGTGTAATTAATCTTAGAGTCAGCACATCCTCAGCTACAAAAACTGATGAATGTAGCAGGTAATCCTGTGATGAGAAGGACAAGTAGAACCACATATCTCAGGGGGTAGCCAAGAAGTAGATTAGTTTTAGGCCAGCAATTAACAATTATTTTCAGTATCAAAAAATATGCAGATTATTTTCATGATTAATCAATAGCATATTAAGCCAATGAAATGCTAAGAAAATGACTGAAATTATTATTCAGTCATCGAAATCGATCAACTAATTGATTAATTGACCAATTGTTGCAGCTCTACTTAGAACATCAAAAGGAAAATAATCTTTAATCATAATGACATAAAACCGGTCTTCCATTACGGAGCTTGCATTAACAAAACACGATAGCGGTGCCCGAGATGCACGTGTCTGCAATAGATAAGACTATCATCAACGTCAAGCTCAGTGATGTACCACAAACTAGTCAAAGGTTTGGTATGTGCCGATTTAGTGGAGAAGGTAATGACTGGAAGAAGTGATCAAGCAGGTCTAGCAGGTTCGGGGAGGTACTGTGTGTCAACGATTCATCTATGGGGCTGAACGAAGGGAGTTATTACACAAGAACAACAACAAGAATTGTTCCATTACGTTAGCCTTTTGTGTTATAAATAACAGCACCTTGAATTTGGCTACCAGCAAAGTCTGCAAATCAATGATAGAGACAGATCATTAACATAGATTGTCATTTCTCTTCAGGGAAATTCTTTGTATTCTGTCCACCATAGAGTCTTGCACAAACATACAGTAAGTCTACATTGTGAATGTTTGACACCACAGCAGCGTTTATAAATGGTTAACCCTTACCCAAACTAGGCCACCCTTTTGCTACAAGAAGGTTTGTTTACACCAAAAGAAACATGGGTGTTTACATCCTGCAGTTTAGAGCTTGTAGACTTTTTTTTTTAAACTAGACATAGCCCCTCCATTTCAGGGCATTCCAGCAAGACAACAACTTCAACATGTTGACAGGCAACGAAATAGGTTTTTTTTGGGGGGGGTAGAACAAGCAATGTTCTTGTCCTCTGAACAGCGAAGCCAGTTACCTGACCTCAATCCAACAAAGTATGTGTTTCACTAGACAGTCTCAAGGCATGACACCGCTAAAACAAGCAAGAAGTGAATATGAATCCAGTAAGTCATTCCACCTGCAGAACACCAGGACCTTGAAACTGTCTCAACTAAAAGGAATGCAGCCATTATTAACATTGACATGTCACAGTAGGGAAGTAGCGGTGTAGTGAAACAAGTTTATATTTAAATGTCCAGGTTAAAATTCTGCTGACTCAAAATCAGCAGGTCTTTTCTTTTCTCACAGAAGACATTTGAACACTACAAGCAAAATAGATGAAGCTGAATTCCATTTGGCTGCTTCGGTCCTGATTGAACCCAATGATCCAGTACTTTGATATCTTTTGACCTGACTGAATATCCTCACAGAATAGTGAACATATCTGAATATATTCTTTTCAATCCAGGTATGTCAGCTGGTGTTTGCCGATGAAGACAGAGGGTGAAATGAGGCTGTGACAGAGTTCTGTACAAGTTGTAAATTGTGTCTCCTTCTGCACAAGACCTTAAGTGATACAGAGCAGCCTGACAGAATGCTAAATAAAGCTATAACATGAAAAGTAGGACGCAGGTAAAAGATCAACCTGTTCTCATAAGATCATTCATGTAGATCTTAACTAAAGAGACATCATAGCGATGACAGATTTAAACCACTGTGAGAATGTGTCAGGTTTTGTGCTCTCAAGCAAAACCAGGAAGTCTTTTGACACATTTCCATAGTGTATAGTTTAATGTTTTCTGTTATCATTATCGGGAAATATGGAGAAATGTGAGGGAAGAAAATGAAGAAAATACACAGTGCACCTGCAGCCTTCATGATCATCAGAAAATGACAGAATGACAGAGTAAGAGAGGGGAAGTAGCTGGGATGGTCAAGGGCTGAACAAACACTGACAAACATGCTTAAAATGGTTAAAATGAACATGAACAAGCGTGATCAGACTCAGCAGGGCAACACTCACGCTGACAGCCAATAACCTGTTTAGCTGTATGTCTAAACATCTATTAAATCATGATATTAGTCTTTATGATAGATTACAGAAAAACAATCAACCAACAATGGAAATTAAGAACTGATAAAAGAAAAGGGTTTTTCTGATGATTGCACTGTTGATTGTAGGTATATGCTGAAATATTGTTTTCCATGCTCCACACTTATAAACTAAACCAACACCATTCTCAAAAAACTTTCCTTAATCCACAAGTCTTTCACTGAGGAAACGTGGCATGTATTATTATTACCGCATTAACACCGTCCCCAAAGCACAGAAGTGTATTTGTGAGCTCACACACTAATAACCTTGAACAAAGCAGGCTTTAATGAATTTCACTGGAGAATGGCTTGAAACGCCTTCCTTTCTTTCACTAACCAAGGTTAACGTCCAACACCCCCTTCCCTCCACATACACACACGTCAACAGCCAGTATATTACAGATACTGTCTAGGGGAGACACAAACACCTACAGGCTAAAAAAAAAGGCATGAAAATATGCATTTTACTGCTTTTCTGTGGTGTTGAATTCCAGATGCACACCAAGCGATCAGGTCAGAGGAGGACAGAGAGCAAAGAAGAACGAGACCAGAGCTGAGATTGCTGGTTCAAGGTCACAGTCAGATGAACAGTGGCTGTTGTGATACATTTATTCCACTGATCTCAACTGCTAAAATTTCAGGTTGTGCCTTAAATTGGGCTAAACCCGGATTAAAGCTAACTGTCTATTGGATGTTTAAACTGAGAGTACACATTGACACAAACTTCAGTGTAACTATTGTGGAGTGATAACCTTTTCTGAGCTTCTCTCCCTTCCCTCTGAGTATCACTGAAGTCTTTGGCAAGGTGTCAAACCTGCTACACCACCATGGAATGAATCCTGCCACTGTGTGTGTGTGTGTGTGTGGCTGTGTGTGGCTGTATGTATGAGAGAGAGAGAGACTTTTCTCCACATGCATTAACAACGGTGTCCATTTCTGCCACACTGACAGTTCACAAAGCCTTAGTTAAGACAAACAAAATACCATTCGAGCAAGAAGCATGGGATAGAGTGATGTAGTGTGTGTGTGTGTATGTGTTGGGGGCAGTGAGAGAGAGAGAGAGAGAGAGAGAGAGAGAGAGAGAGAGAGAGAGAGAGAGCGAGCAAGGGCAAATGATGAGGTGACTATCATCACCCAGTGCTGATTGAGCAAGTTAGGTAAATCACTGGTGTTTGTGTGTCTGCCTGTTTGTGAGGTTATGCTAGATGCTCTGTTAACTAGAATCATGTACCAATCACTGTACCTTTCATATTTTATGCCACGTAAAATGAATTGTACCCACATTTTTGGTTACACTGCATTAGTGTTAAACATTGTCTCACCATAAACAGAAGTTCAATCTTGCCTTACAAAGTATAAAATCAACTCAATAATGACTTTAATCTGAAAATATTTCTTTAAAAAATAAACCTGACTAATTGCTGATGTGATTGTTTTTGACTTTTAATTCCCTGTACTTATTGAAGCTTACCCAACTCTGCCGGCTCAAATTAAATCATCAATTATTCATATAGTCCAACATCCATCCAAACATTGTCTAAATTATATGAGTCAGTGATGTGTTTGTGTGTATGTTGCACTATCGAGGGATCAGTGCTGCATGAGCAGATCCTCGCTGAGCAGATGTCCCGACCAAGCAGCACATGAAGCCACAAGCCAATATTGACACACCGGTAACTGCGGGCTAGACCCAGGCAGATTGTGTTACCTGTCACAAAGCTGCATTCCCTCCAGAAGCTAAAAGCAGGATACAGGGTCTTGCTACAAACCAAACAACTGTGTTGTAGTGTGTGACACAAGACTTTCGCAAGTGATGGAAGGAATATTTCAAAATAAGATAATGTGTGGGGGAGCTGACAAGTCATGCCAGCTACTGTGGATTCAGAGGGTTGAGTTAATTACAACCACAATAATGCAGGCTAATCTTCACACAGATACTTATATTTGCCACCATAGATACATTGTTGTAGTCATGTGGGCCTGTTTTCTCGATGTCTGACTTCACCCAGAAAAGGTGATAAAGGGTGGTAAGGGAGTTGCTTGATGGCAATTCTTCTTGCTTAATGAGGGATGGACCTTTGACATTTTAAGGCTCATGGACTTTAGTCTCAGTTGAACAACGCAAACCGGCTTCGGTACGAGTTAGACCACATGTGCCAAGTTCTTTGTTTTGTCTTCCTAATGACTGTGACACCGGCACCTTTCTGTCAAACCTTACCAGAAGCCAAACCATGAGACCTGGAAAGTACAATGTACATTTGAACTTAAAGCAATGAGAGTTATATACACATTTTATGAATGCGCACATAGTTAATCATTATAATATGAATTAGATAGTCAGCACTGTATCAGTCTGTGGAACTCTATAATGTTTCTCCTACTTCTATTGTTAGTGCCCCCTTGTTTGTAGCAGATCACTAAGAGGAGCTCTTAACATATACCTTAAAACACCATGGATTACATTTACTTAAGGATTGAATTTGAGCATAGATACATAAAAATCTAATTCAGTTGTCAGCTTGGTCAAATTAACTATGAAGTGGTTAATTCAAACCACCCCAGTAAAAAAAACATTTGATAAATAAATAACATTTGTGTTTCAAAGAGTAGTTTATCTCTATATACGTTTTTTGTGAGTCAGCTTTGGGCTCATCTTTTCGTCTTGGTGGTTGTTAGCATGATGTACTCTACCGTTTACACTCCCTCTGTTATTAAAGAAAGCTAACTTAACGCTAGCTTCATCACAGGAACAGACGCCTCTGTTACCATAGGATACAACACTTGGCTCGAGGAATTCATGAAGCACACTGACTGACTTTCCGGTGTTGCACTGAATGTTGTTGCCCCGGTATTTGATGGTACAAGCCCGGCTGTGCAACATTAACCAGACCTGCAAGCACTGAAACATGGCTTAACTTGACTTATGTAACTTCAACAGTAACAAGGCGAGGGAGGGAGACATTCCGCGACAGCAGCTCCACAAAAGTCCCACCACTACTCCTACTACTACTGATGTCAACCGAGGTACGTTGTCGAGCTTTGACTCTCTGTGACACAAAACATCAACCAAAGCCAGGTAGAAGCAAAGGCAGGCGACTCTTGACACCATGAACCTTACAAGAAAGCCGGCAGAGAAGCGCTGGTATCCCGACTGTCAAACACCGAACTCAAGTTTTCCAACCGCTAACAAGTTTAACCGCCTCACGACACCCTGTGACTTACCTCCTCCGCCTAGCTGGAACGTGTCTTTGCTCGACACTTTGTACCGGGTTAGGTTGTTGAGGCACACTTCCACTCCCGGAGGTTTCGACTTCAGACTCGCCTATGGTGTTTGAGGAAGTGTTCAAGTGGACTGCTGTTGATTGTGGCTCGGTTTCTCTGCCTGGCTCTGTACTACTGCTGCTGCTGCTGCTGCTGCTCTGTGGCAGCGCGCGGTGCAGAGGAGTGACCGTGTGACGTCAACCAGGTGAAATCCCAAAGACACGCGCGTGCGCGCACGAGCACAGAGGTGAGACAGCCTGAGCCACAGTAGACATCAAGTCTTACAAATACACATACTCCTGCTCAGCCACATTTCAGAGTTAGGGATTCCTAATGGAGTGTTATTTTTATTCTATCTCATTATCATTTTGATCACTTTGATATTTGGACTGATAAAGGTGTCACTTGGACTAAAAATAGGCTATTTGTAATTTCATTTTCTATTTTGTTTTCAGATGTTTACAAGCCACCCAATTAATCCATATTTAAAATTATCAGCAGTTGTAGTCCCACGCAAAGTAGTTAATAATCAGCACCATCTACAACAGTAAGATCCTGCTTTTACATTGATGCATGAATAATGATAATCAAATGATATAACATGTAATAGTTTAACACTCACAGGGGACATTTCCCTTGATTTTTTTTGATTATACCTATATAAGTAAATAACAACTTAAGTCAGGGCTTTTACTTTTAAAAGATTCATTTAGTACTCTTACATAAGAAAAGGATTTAAATACCTCCTCCAGTGCTGCAAAAAATAAATGAATAAATAAATAAAAGAAGATTTTTTTCAATACTCTGTATTTACTTTTTGAAGTTCTACACTAACATGACTGGACTGACAACAATGGAAACACAGTGACGTGTCATCCAAGGAGTTTGTCTTTAAAACACCTTGCCCTGAACTTGACATTGTTTTGCAACCCAGTTTTGAAAACTGCAGTTGCACACCGAGTGAAACACTTTTTTCACTTGATTAAAAAAATGTGAATTTGGCAGGGGGACCAGCAAACCAGGAAATCAGTGCAATGTGTATGCTCGAAACACACAACTGGTCTGGTTACACAAAACATGGGTTTAGAGTGAATACAGTTTGTGGGCTGGTCCAGACAGCCATGCATTTCCATACTGGCCCTGCCCACAGCACCTCCACATTCCCACTTGTTCTCTTCGTCACAAAGCACATAGATCCACGTGGTGCTGAGTCATCAGCCCCCACCCACCAAAACTGTATAAGAGAGAATGGAGCGGTAAATTTAGACTGTGTGTCTCAGCTCCTAAAGGGCTATTTATAGCTCAAAAAAACGGTATGACAATGACGTATATAATAGGTGACCAGGGTTGAATGCTGATAGAGATCACTGAGTGAGACTGTAGAGTGACTCATCAGGCCCACAATCTTTTGGAGCTTGCAACAACAACTCAAGGACAATAGATTTTTTATCACAACAAATCTGTCCACACATGGAAACTGTGGCAACATGACCACAAGTTTTCAGTCAAGCATATAACTTTGTTTGTTTGCCAGGTATCCAGTATTTTAAGGGGCACTATGTAGTTTTAGAGAAGAAAATCAAACTCAGAATTATTATTTTTGAAGTAACAATGAGGTAATTATATTGAAATTTTTTTCCATGACTGAATTAACGAGCTGCTCTCAGGGCAAAATAAGGTCCCCGGAACACTGTTTGAAGCTAGAGAGGTGGCAGGGTCCGCCACATATAAACAAAGTTAAACAGTATGAAATTGTGTTGCCCATTAAGGTCAGTTTGTTTATTCAGTTCCTTCAGTCATGAAAAATAAAGTGTTTATTTAGTTTGTTTAGGCATAGAGAAATAGTCACAATGATTCTTATCAAAATGTCTTCCCCCAAACTACATATTGCACCTTTAACACAGGCAAGCATATAGGGCTTTCAGTCATGTGGCAGGAAAGACGTTACTTTTTCCATTACTTCTACTTCCTGGAAAACTGTTGTCTCTTTTGAATGATGACCTCTTGTGACACAAGTGGTTGTAAACAAAATTTTACCCAATAAAACTATTACAGACTTTTGATCTTTCCTGCTCCTCCCATCTAATAAACCTGCGTCTTGGTTTGCCAACTGATAGCCAGTGGAACTGCACTTGAGTAACCCCTTCCTGTGCTTCCTTGTCCCGCCCCGAGCATTCTGGTTCGACAGGAACTCGTATCAAATTGGGGAAGCAAGATTTTCTCCTCAACACGAGAACGCAGACAAGACTTGCTCATTATCATCAGGAAGGAAAGTAGTACAGAGGGCTGCATGGTTACATTATGTGATGGCATCTGGGTTCGTTTCTCGTTAGCACTTAGTTAGAGGAATTGTTATATGCTGTAAAAATTCCAGCTTGAGATAGTTCACACACTGACACAGCATATTCTTTAAAAAACCACTGGCTTCATATTTTCTGTGTGAATTCCATTTGTATCCGGGCAGGGGACTGAGACGGCTCCTGTTGTGATGGCCATTTCTGCCATCCCAGCAGTGCCAGGGCAAACATCACAGTGAGTAATGAGAGGAACGGGCACGCGGAGAGAGGGAGGGAAGGGAGGGAGAGATGAAAAAACAAACCCTAAATAAGGAGAGAAATGGTCCTTTCATCAAGAGACATGCCACAGACTAAATCTGCCCTTCTGTCCTCATTTCCCGCTCCCACTCTCTTTCACGTATTTGCCTTTCCTCCACCGATCTCTCAGCTCCTCTTCTTTCCTCCACGCCATGTCCTTGTTTGCCGAAAAAGAGAAGTGCAACAGGTTCTTCATTCAAATTACCATGAGGTAAACCAGACCAGTTTGCAAGGCAGACTGTGTGGCTACATGATGTCAGCAGCTTAACCTCACTTTCCTCTTTTAGACCCTGTCAAAGTTGCGATAAAACTGCCAAGAAACACATCTACAAGTGTTTGTCTCTGGTTTGAAATGTTTAGTGGATAACACACACACACACACACACACACACACACACACACACACACACACACACACACACTCGTGCTCATTTGCTGTCTTTCATTCTTATCACTTGTTGTGCGACATAGTCCGCATGAATGCTCGCGTGAAAAGGAGCAGTAGACAAGAACAAAGATCTGACGGGCTACGTGCGTGTTCAATGCACTGTAAACCGACAGCATTGCATTGGAAAAGTATTTTGTGATTACAGCATGGAATGTTGCTCACCTGTTTACCCTGGAGTAATGCAAAAGGAAAATCCCCGGCATACTTTGACTGTCTGATCTTGAAGCTCATTTAAAATGTTCTATTCTGAACCGGTTTGCCTGCGTAGGTTGGTGTTTTGACTGTAGAATACAGGCCAGCTATCAAATTTCTGACTTGTTATTGGCCTCCTGGATGTGGATGTGGATTTGGAACTTTTCGAGTGTGTGCCGAGGAGAAAACTATCTTTTTGTTATCTATAGAGGTCCACTCCTTATGATTTGCAGAGACTGCAGAAATAAAAGGCTATTGATCCAAACATGCAGGAGGTTATCTAATCACTCCTGCAGCTCTGGTTCCCTGGCTATTAACGTTCACGCTCGGTGGAACAAGGTGTCTTCAACTTTCAGGTGCTCGGAGGAAATGAATAACTTTCCCATGCTTCCGATGCCTCTCTCACTTCTCTTTCTCTCTCGCTTTTGTTACTTCAAGTAAGTATTGGGTCATTGACACTCCTGGGATCATGTATCTAGAGCAACCCCAATCTTCCTATTTTCTGTTCTGCCTACTTTCTGACTGACATGCAATCACTTCATCTTCACTCGTCTAATTGGAAATGATCTGCTGGTCTTGATCTCTGTATCCAGTGACAGCGTCCTCACCAACACTCTCCCCTGCTCCCTTCCTTCCTTATTATCTGTATAGACGGGCCTTTAAAATTATTCATGAGCAAATGAAATCCTTGTTTACAGTTATCAAAGGATCCGTACTGTCCGATAAATTAAAGCCACATCCTTTTTTCTTCAGCTCGCTCTTAAATCAGGCCTGCTCCCGTTAACTCGCAGTCATTAATATTGCAGACGCTGAAAAAGAAATAGGCCAAAATGTTTTGTGCTGTTTCTTTGTCTTTAAATATTTATGGTAGCCACTGCTTTCCTGGTCGTGGTCCACCGCTGTCTGACTTGGTCGTCATGGCTGTGGGAAAGTCTTTGGCATAACTAATTAACTCATCTGAGATGGCTAGTGTTACCCAGCAGTGTGGCTCAGCAGGGGAAGGGAAAAGCCTGAAGAAAAGAAAGGCTGATTATGGTCCTTTTTATTTGGCAGAATTAAATCTGCAACAAGGCAATGTTTAATGTGAATTATTTATAGTTTCTGTGGTGATACAAACAAGTCACCTGAGGTTGACCTAAAATTGGAGTGCCTCTCTTGGATATATCTCGATACGCAACATGTATCTTGATATTTTGAAATCTCCTCAACAGCGCTTCTAAAGTGCTAGAACTGGGCGGCAGAATCAAATGTTAGGACATTTTTGACCAAACACCTCGATATTGACTTGCAGATGGTAGTGGAGGGATGACTATCGGTACTTTCACAAAATATTTACACAGTGCAACTTTTAATAAATAACTCTAAGTAATGTTGATATAATGAATGAAGTAGATAAAGGCAGTAGAACAAGTCTGGTAAGTTAAGATAATGACGTCACTTTACTGTAATGCTGCTTTTAAAACCAGGCAACGACAACACTTATGCTGTTTTATATCCAAAATCAGATGATTATATAGTTTCACACTGTAATAATGATATAATACTGATATGTTGCCCAGCCCAACATCACAGTCCTTTTAAATAATATATGTATAAGTGCTGACAAAAGACTCTGAAGCCTCAGGACATCACCGTTGTATCTGGCTGACACTCTTACATAATGGATGATGTACACTAAGGACACATGACTGTTAATGGACACAACACACTGATTGTTGGAGGATGTAAATCAGGACTTTCTAATTGAATGTGGAGTCACGCTCTCGTCCCTAATTTTTCCATTAGATAACATCATAGCAACAAGATATAATAAAAAAAAGAAGAAAAATGAAACAAAAACAACACATGATGTCCGGAATGAGGTAAATTTATAACTCCAGATGTGCCAGGGCAGTTAGTTTACTGTCACTCATTGAATAAGAGCTGTACAGATTTCTTTTTTCCCCTCTTTATACCACTTTTCATGAATTGATCTAAAAAAATATATACTGAATACACATGTTGCTGGTTGGATATTAAACTCAGTCAACACCGATGTTACACCTGGAAGTGCCATCATTACATTCACCAATATCATTCCCAGGCAAAAATGAAGCAGTCAGAGGAGAACATTAACTGAAATTTCTAAAATATCTCCTACATCTTTGTGTGTGTGTAGAGAGACTTGGTATACCTGTAGCATAAAGAGGGGTGCTGAGCCGAGTTGAAGACATGTCTCATTACTTCACACAAAATAACACTCCTTCTCTTCCTGCCACACTCTTGTTTGAATGAAGACTTGTACTTCAAGTTCCTATTAAGTTTCTCTTTATAGTGAAAAAAAACAGCTGCTTGAGCTTTAAGTTAATGACACCAAGACCAAGTGTATAATGTTGGACGAACAGTATCTTAAATGAGGAACCCCTCCAGTCATCTACATGTCTGAGGCAGTTCATTTGAGATCTGTTTGGCATTATTCACTGCTGCCCTCTGCTGGATGAAAGATACATTTTCACTGTGAGTGTGTTAGCCAATAACGCAATAACAATGGAAACACACTGGTACAGTACAGTATGTACTTATTTCAGCATCAGCCCAGTACTTATCTCAGCAGAGGGGCTGAACATTAAATGAACACCTGTACAAACAAATTCAATGCATAGTAACAACCCTTCAAAGAGTACAGCTTTCGTGAGGCTCATAATTGTAGCTGCGAAGGCCTGTGTGAAGGCAGATTGAACCACTGTGTATGGCCAGTTTGAGTGTCTAGTGTTTTTGTACAAAATCGTATATTTTTCTAATATGTTTGGGTCATTCTCTCTCTTCCTACAGTCAGAGATATAGAGGCAGATTAGAAAGATAAACTGAGGGGGATACAATGCATGTCATTTATGACCTGAAAGTTGCTGGGCAAAGTCAACCTCACTGACATTTTCTTAACAAAGAGGAACAATACCACAAAGATAGTAATTATACATGCGCTGCTGTTTTCACTGGACAAGTGTTCATGTGTTCACTAAGGGGTACACTAAACATTAGAACACAATTTCTTTCTTGCATTGGTCAGTTGGCTATTTTGCTTCCATGATATATTCAAAATTCACAGTTAGGTGTTTAATATATTCAGATTTCTGTCCTGGACGTATGTGCAAATAAGCTCATTTTAATCATACAGTCTCATTTTCAAACATAAAACATAAAATACCAGAAAATTTGTAATATGAAGTTTTATGGTGACATCTATTAGTTATTTACCAAAAAACTCCACTTCAGTAGCACTAACATACACCAAGCTTTCCAGTAATACTGCTTTCCATTTCCCAAGGGCTTTTGCTGAGGGGTTTGTTTATATACCAGTCATAGCCTAATTTATATAACATGTTGTTCCTAAACACTGGCAAAAGTAGATTTTTAAAATTGCTTTTGTTGATAGTATTTTCTGATTTATCGATTGATAAAATGAGATATACAAAACCCCCACTGTAAAAATCTTGAAAAAACAAAATAAGAAATTTGAACTTCTTATCCAGTGTGCAGAGGTTTACTCTGGAAATGTTTGCAAATGAGTGTCATTTTACCACATCATGTCTCATGTGCACAGTCAAAGAAACCTTATATAACTGTAATTTTAGAGTAACAGCTTCAAAATCATGGTGATGGTACAGCGTCTTGTAATAAGGTGGATGGTGTCTCTGTCTCAGCCACTCCTCCCCCATTACTTACCTTTGCACCACGTCAGTGAGAGGGTAGGATCACAGTGTTACATAAAAGTTTACTTCAGTATTCATTATATCTGACTACTTGTTACAGACATAGGATTGCACAAAAAAGTCAGTTCCTCTTTATATATAACTTCTCAGAAAATTTATAATGCAAAAAACATATGTCTTCATGTGAGTGCTCAACTGTGTAAGTTTAATGGTGAAGTCTAGAAAATTATCCTGTTCACCTGTAGTGTCTCCCGCTAGCGATAAAGGAACACATTAACATTTGAGAACAGGCAGCGCTGCATTGTGAAAGGACATTCAGTGCACTTTTTAAAGGAGTTTATTTTAATATGTATCTATATACATAAACATTTACAATGGACTATATGCAAGAAGTACAATCCATAATAACACTATAGGTATGGCACGTAGGATAAAGCTGAACAGTACTGAACAAATGTGTGCTTTAGAAACAGTGTGGTGTGATGGAAAGATGACAGATCACATGTGGTACGTCTACATTCTGACTGGAGTGGACAATGCCTCTAGGTAGGTTAGTTTGAACTATGCACGTGTGAGCAGAGAAGAGTGAAGCTCCAGCGAAGACATGAGCGGCTCAGATGATTCTAACACTGACAGTTTTTAGGTAGTGTGACAGTGGCTTTTTTTTTCAGCAGTTTTCCAAGTGGTTAAAGTGTGATTTTATCCAGCAGTGTATATACAGCATGAAATATGTATTAATAAAAGTGGCACAATAGTATATTCTTATGTTACTGGACTGTAACCAAGCTTAAAACACTATAAGATTAAGTATATAAGAGTAGATAAAAAGCTAATGTTATCAAGGTCTCTTCTGGAGACATGACAGTGGTACAGTACTGTGATAACAAAACAAGGAGTACAATTCCATTTCAGGCACATTCATCATCAGTTGCAAATTGCACTGCATTCAACTGGAAGAAATCAATTGGCACTTAAGAAACCGTATGACAAACCTACAGAATCAAATACAAAGTGAAAGTTGTAGAAATGCTGTTGAGTGGTTATCATGCCCGAGGTCATTCCACAGATTTGTCGCTTCAATACAAGACTAGACGAGGAATATAATGTACACACACCATGATGCTTAAAAATGACCTCTTAATCAGAACATTGTGTCACAACATTTCTACAAACAAGCCATATAATTCACTTAAGTTTCTGCAGTGTATACCTCACAATATATATTCAGAATACCAAATATCTCTCTAAAACGGTGACCAATATTTTCCCTTTTTTTCTAGCTGCAAATACTACTGTGGAGCAAAGTTGGTTTCGGATTTTCTTTGCAAAGTGATGTTTCATCCGTCACAGAACACAGGCTGTCACTGTCTCACGCGTATAAAAAAAAAAAACATTAAGGATGTGACGTTCTCCTGCAGAACCGAAACAGTGGTTTAATAATCCAGTGGAACCTCATAAAAAAGACATCAAAATACAACAACGTTAAAAAAGCTGACGTAGTGAAGACTCTTGTGTGGGGTGGTCCTTGTAAAAAGTTAAAAACAGAGGGAATTAAATGTTTCTTAAAGGGTTCCTGTGAAGACGGCTGGATCAGCTGAAAACCTGGGGAACCTTTAATCATTCTCCAACAAGAGGTTTCCATTTCTCCTCTCTACATAGCAGCACCCCTCCTACTTTTAACTCCCCACCATTGGGTGGCAGCGTTGTCTAAGATTCCACCTGGTGATTAAACTGTGACATGATGTTCCGCGACAGGTCAGACGGGATGAATCCTTACTGATGGTGTGAGTCCAGATGCAGCAGGTAGCTATGTTGTGCTCCACAGAGGAGTTCTAGCAGGGCGTGTTCGTTGAACTGAGCAGGTGCTATAAAACAGTAGCCTCCTCCATGGCATTGACCCATCTGAAACACAAAAAAAGGAAACATGAGACCTTTGAGGTGTTTGCTTAAAACTGCACACCACTCATTTCACACGGCGTGGTCACACTGCGAGTCACGGACAGCGCGGTGAAGCCAAAGAAAGCAGTTACATAACAGCCTCTTTGTTCAACCAGATCATGGGGACTATATACCTGTAGCATGGGGTGGGTTTGAACCTTGTGCACTTTTATCATGCAGGGACAGTCTCGCAAAAAGATACTACTGGCTGCATCACAGTAAATGAGGGATCCAGTGTTCTGGAGATCTTGACAGAGGTGGAATGTAACTAAGTACATTTCCTTAAGTACTGCACTTTAGTACAAATTTGAAGTACTTGTACTTCCAATGCATCCATGATGCTTCTTCTTCTACCACACTGCATTTCATTGGGCAATACTAACACTACTACTACTTTTTACTCTATAACTGTATTTGACAGTTATAGTTAAATATAAAACACATTCTAAACCTTTTCAAACATTTTGCATTTAAGAAACAAACCATGCATAAAACATAAAGTTGAGCCTAAACAAATAATCAGTTCATTTGTTTATTCATCAATTATCAAACATTTAATCTGCAAATGTTTGTATAATTGATTAATTGTGGCAACACAGGCAAAAATGTCATTTTAGTTGAGGCTTCTCAAATGTGACTATTCGTGGCCTCTGTCCATCTTAAATTGAAGACAAATTAAGACACATTGAGCCGTTTAATTGATATTTCAGTATAACACAACTGGATTGACCACGATCAAAAAAGCAGCAGGTTGATCCCTATTAAAAAGAGTTGTGGGCCAATATAATGTGCTTAAAAGAAATAACAAAATGCTGCTAAAACATGAATTTTTATGAAAATATACTACATAGATGTGTGAGTATATGTTTGTGTATCATTAAATATACTATGTACTATTTCCTTGCAGTGAGTAATACTGTTGTACTTTTATCTTTCTTGTTCTCCTTTTTTTTCCAACTTTTTTAATGTGGTATTGCTACTTTAACAAAGAATCTCGTTACACATTTTTAAATCACGACACATTTTTAAATGTATTTTATAAAATGTGGAATATCAGATCAGATAATCAGTGATCAGTATACCCATAGTATACAGTATATATATATATAAATGTAAATATACTGTATGTATAATTAAGTTTTACTTTTGATACTTAAGTGCATTGATATCATATTGATATTTACTCAAGTACTATTCATATGGGAGACATGGGACACATTATCTTTACCTTTAAGTTATTTTTACAACAGTGCACAGAAGTATATTACCAAAAAATTAAAATAAAAATCAGTACACATCTTTAAAAACTTATTTGTCATTATTACTTAATAACTTTACGTTTTGTGCATATATCCATTATTTACTGCAAATCATAGTCCAGCTGACACTGAGCTTTGAGCCTGGCACCAATGTTGATATTTGGTTTAAGACATATAAGTGATATGTTAACCGATTGTAAACAAACAGCCTTGACACGGACTCCTTCAATTAAAAATGTAAAATAAAATATTAAAAATTATCTACTTTTCAGTGCTCTGTGGTGAAGAAACTGTTTCTAAATAACATCAAGCCTAGTTTGTGATTTCTCTTCTGAAATGTCTTGTTGCTTATTGGTCGACATATATGCCACTACTAATATATCTGCAATAAGCAGTAATAGCAATAATAATATATCAACCAGGATGCATTCTCAGTCTACTGCTCTACAGTCAATAACATTTTCTCCTTTGATACTGTGCATATGTATAAGAATATTCACTTCTCTTTTGAACCCCTTTTCCAAGAAAAACCTTGAGATAGTGAATCCGAGAGGATAAAAATAAAGTGTCAACAGCCATTATGTTAATTGGTGCCTTTTGTGCAGGTCAGATTAAGCTGGAAGAGATAAACCAAGCTAATGCCCTTTAATAAACACATTCTGTCTACTTGAATTGTGAACAGCAGCATAACAATGCCACATATTAATCCACACAGTGTAATGCCTAAGGCGGTTGTCATCTTTCAGAGATACTGACTTTAATGCTGTCAGACTAACACTGCTTTTATCAAAGTATCTCTGCGTTGAAGAACACACGTACGGGTAAAATCAGCGAGTGAAAATAGGAAAATACAAAAGCAGATATGAGAACACCAGAATAAATCATAACAGCATTTTTGGTTGAGATGAAAAAAAAAGGGTGGATGAGGAAGTTGGATAATTAACTGAAAAGGAGTTAATAATGTAAATCCATATGGAGGCCCTGTCACTGTCACCTAGTTCAGCAATTCTCCATCAGATAAACATGTCATATAAGGGTGTTAATATAGCGCACTATGGAGTCCTGTATACTCCATATACAGTTCTGACAATTCATGTGCCCCGCCTACCATCGGTTATACCACAAATGTCGACCACGTTTTAAACCACAGGTCCCTGGTGGTCTAGTGGTTAGGATTCGGCGCTCTCACCGCCGCGGCCCGGGTTCGATTCCCGGTCAGGGAACACACTTTTCAAAGACGCATCAGCTCCACTGCAAGGGTAAAAGACAGCTGCATCCATCTTATATAAACAGCTCCAGTGCTGACCTGCGTGCCATCTGTTGATCATCGGCCCTGAAGGTGTAGTACAGGGTTTTCTTGTGGTAGAGATGGAACACGCTGCTTTCCTCTCCCTCCGGCCTCTCAGTCAGCTTGACGGTGAAGCCCTGCAGAGGTAGACTCTCCGAAGCCACTTTATCCTGAGGAAACCGGAGTGATGACATCAAACATGGGTACACAAGTTAAAAAAACAGTCTTGCTGTCAGCTGTATAACAAGAATTTTGTGTTTTGAGAAGAACAAAGTGAATATCAGATGTGTACAAAAGAAACAGAGAGAGCACAGAGAATCCCTTCATTAGTCACGTAAAGTGTTGTGCCCAGGAGGAAAGGTTCAGCAGTGGAAATGTGAGTATTAAAGAGCTCTTTGCTGCCCTGGCCTGACATGAAGAAGCAAAAGGATAGGTAAAGGCTGCGAGGAAATGCCTTTGAGTGATCGTGAGAGTGTGTGGAAGTTTCGGGGCTGGTGTGGGAGACTCTGTGCCCCCTCACCTCACGGGCTGTGAAGGTGTAGAGCACCTTGTCTTTGAGGAGGAACCACAGCCGTTTCCACTTCCTCTTGCTCTTCTTTCTGCGCTGCAGGCTGCCGCTCATGGTGGAGCCCTCCACTGCAAGCGCCACCTGATGAAATGTGAGCCATGTTAGATTGCACATACACCTACAGTAATACACATATAATACACTGCAATATGCTCATGTTATTTTGTCCAAGAAGGGTCAAAAGTAGATAGTGAACCCTTCTGGCAGCTGTTTTACACTACACCCGAATCTACAGCTCATCAACTTTTGCAGATGCCAGACATTCCAAATACATGGTTGCAACAGGTGCAAACATGTCCCTGGTGGTCTAGTGGTTAGGATTCGGCGCTCTCACCGCCGCGGCCCGGGTTCGATTCCCGGTCAGGGAACAGACTTTTGATTACTAGACGATAAAGAACTATTGATTTAAATTTTTACATATTAATACATAGTATTGCAGTAGGCAATTATGTGCTAAAAGTGAGCGTGTTTCTATTCAGACAAAACACTGAACTCAAATTACTCAAAAAAACTCAACATCACTAGCCTCCATGTCCATATTTGCAGGATATTCTCACACCTGATTAGTTATTTGATCTATGAAATGTTTGCTTCCCAAGGTCCAAGATGACGCCCTTAAAAGTCTTGTTTTGTTTGACCCACAGATATTTAGTTTTTTGTCATAGTAGAGGAAAGACACCATAAAAATTCACATTTAAGAAGCTGAAATCACATAACTTTGACTTGTTTCTTTAAAAAAAACAATCCTCAAACTGATTAAAATATTTGAATTAGTTGAGTTTAATTTAATTGTAGTAATTAGTAGTATTATTAACAACTAATTGGTTTATCAATTCATTGTTGCAGCTCTGCTATTTTCAATAACACGGTGAAATGTGTGATGCATCGAGATCAACACTGTATGATGTAGATGGTACTGATGGCAAATGGAGATGTAGCCCACCTGGTTGAGAGAGGAGGTGCTCTTCCTGCTCTTCCACAAACTCGGGGGCTGCAGGCTTTGGAAGACAGCAGAGAGAGGACGGCTGGCCCGGTGAGTCCGAGGGCTGGAGTTGCCACATGCCCCCGACACGCTGCCACCTACACACGCACACACAGTGCCGTTAATACCGTATCAAAGAGGAAGACACAGGATTGGCGTGCTAGGCACCTAAACGGAAGGGTACTGACAAAAAGTGATGGAATAAAGTCGTTCCCGGGATACCATCCGCAACTTCTCATAATGGAAAAGCAAAGCTGGGATTCACCTCTTTTCCTGAGCTCGGCATAGCAGTGGTCACACACTTTGGCCACCCTGTCTTTGAGGTACTTCAGTGGGTATCTGTTCCTGGAACAAGCACGGCACACCACCTGCTCAGAGAGACGGAGTACAAACATTAACAAACAGCACAGATAAACTCTTTAATTCAATACTTCATGGGGATTAAAGAAAAAACATGAACTGAATGACTGAACTGGATACTGGTTTTACTGGATAAATGGCAGTTTTCTTTTGTGTAAGTACTCGCAGTGCAGGTCAGTAATCTAAAACCAGGCATCCAGTACAGTGAAACAAAACTCGGGTAAGGACTGATCACAATCAAGCCAAACCAGTTCGCGCAGGTCTGCGTATCTGACCTTGCCACAGGCGTTGCAGTGGTGTCGTCTCAGCGTGAGGCTGAAGTCAGACGTACAGTTCATGCACATCATCACATGAGAAACTGGCACCAGCACAGGAGCAGCCTCTCCCAGGGCCATCCACAGCTTCTCTCTGGCCTGGGGACACATACACCACACCAGACAAGGTGAGAAGGTTGAGATGTTAGACAGCAAGTGTTACTGTATGTAAGTATATGACAAAAAGAGGCTTGGAAAATTAAAACATACATCTAGTTTTCAATCCTAATTATAGGAATATAACTGATTATTGCAGCAATCATTTCAATAGTAAATCACTATTCTAACTAAAATACAAGAACTATTACTAGCTGTCTTTCCTCTTATGTTCCAAGTGAACTTGTAGAAAGTGTCTGAAAGCCCGCCAAAAAATCCGAAAATAAATTTGAATCAAGCTTCTCTTAATCAACTGGTCAATCAACGTATATAGTTTCATCTGAAGCTGGAAGTGTAGGTTATGTTATGCATTGGTGTGATACAAAGATTAGAAGAGGTAAAGACCTAGAAACAAATACATTAAACCCCAAGGAGGAAAAAGAAGAAAACGAAGAAACAAAGTCAGTTGTCTTGGTCTTGTATGTGAGACACATTTAGACACATTACACACTCAGGATTTTTTTTTCGATTCATGTTTCATACTGCCTGGAGACAAAGGAGTGTAAACAGTTGATCGCTAAATGTTCACCAGGTCATAACTTGTTTGGGAAAAGTGCATTATCTCTTTTTTTTTTAAAAAAATGGCAAAAACCATCTCAAGCAAGCTAAATTCTTTTTTCTCTACACTGATGGACACGCAGCTGCTGTTTTAACTTTTCCTACCTCACTGCACGGTCCACCAAATGTACAGAGTCCTGCTGCATGGTCTGCTATGGCTCGACTCAACGTGTGGAACCAGTCCTCCCTCTCTCCGACTGAACTGAAGACAGAGACAGGCACACAATCACAGCTGATTCTAACGCTTTAGACCTAAAAGCATTAGATCAGATCAGAGGAGGTGAGTCTTGTGCCAGTCATCATCAAATTCACGCGCTTCATTTCAAGATTTTGGCCATCAGAAGCTCACCTGGCTGAGAGCGTAATAGTGATGTCAGACACCTCGATCCTAAGACAGTTCAGCACATGGTCCAGGACAGGTTTGCTCACCTGTGTGTGTGTGTGTGTGTGTGTGTGTGAGAGAGAGAGAGAGAGAGGGAGAAGGACAAAAACACATCAGAGTTCAGTCAAAAAATATTCAAGTTGGCTATAAGATAAGATTTTGTCAGAGAAGGATAAAGTTTCTTTACCTTCATCCCAGACAGAGAAAGTGTGTTCTTCAGCCTGTATTTTCCATCCTGCTGAGGGTAGGTGTACAGCATGATATCGTTCATCTGATAAAGAGGAAAAGAGGGGTCATGATGTTGAATTTATTTGTTTATCATGCTCTTCAAAGGAAAAACAGCAGCTACATGAGAATCTTAGCTGTGCCTCTGGGTTGCAAGAATTGACTTCAAATTCACAAATCAATACCCCATAGTGTCCACAAGGTGGGGATGTTGCCATGAGAAAAATACCTCAAAATTGCAGCACACACCTCTTTTGTTTATTCTTTCTTTCTTGAAAGCAACTTTATGGGCTCAGCTACTTACATTATGTTTCCCGTCTCAGTGTTCACACATGTCTGTGCAAAAAAATTCCCATGTATGCACGAAACAAAATAAGGCATTAAAAGTGTTTATTTGCTTGTCCGACCTAAAGTATTGTGATCCCCAGACCACACTGAGAGCCCATTGTGTTATGAGAGGTATTCCATTTTTTCCCAGACAAAAGAGGTGACATCATTGGTCACACCTAATGTGTGCTCTAAACATCCGCTGGGGCCGTAAAGGCAGCATCCAGGAATTCTCCACCCTGCTCCGGGCTCCAGGCCTCCCCTCTCCCTCCCGGCCTTCTCAGGCTACGCTGAGAACCAGGACTGGGTGGAACCGGCCACCTTCACCACAACAACAACAACAACACAAACAGTCGCAGTTACGGGCTCGCCGGCTGGAGACAAAACAGCGCATGATAGCCAAGCCTGAGGCCTGCCTCCGACCTCTGGGCTGCAGCCACCGCAGTTCGTGTGCTCCACCCTGCGCTGCTCGTTTACTCAGAGATTCCTTCCACAGAAAACCGAGCAAGTTCCAAGTTAACGACTTTCACAGATGAGACACAACATGCACCTACTTGACCCCTTGGCAAGTAAAACATTTAAATTTTCATCAGTTTCATCTCGTCTCATCACCTGCCTTCGTTCACTATTTCTTCCCTCCGGCAGCTCTCGGTATCTCCATCCTCCTCCTAATCCCCTCTCTCACTCATTCACCCCATCTCCCTCTTTTCTTTGAGCCACGTTTGTGACACGGCTGTAGCTTCACTGTGTCGCTGAGGTGACTGATGGTTTTCATCTTCACTGTTGTTTGGATTCTCTCTCTAAAAGCCCATAAATAAGAGCCGACCCACTGAAGCTGTCCACTTCAAGGGAGCAAATGGCTATATAACCCCAAGTATCACCTCTGGAATAGAGCAAAATAAATGATAAAGGACAAATAAATCCACACGGCTACATTACATTCTATGTGGATCAACTAGAATGAGCCAAAATCATAAATGCTGCTCCTGCGGATATGCAGCTCGAGCATAACTCACAACATGAGACAGCACTGATTGCTCATGGAACAATAGAGTGGGCTTCACTATTTCACGTTGTGTGTTTGTGCAGCACCACCGCCCCCTCCTCCGCCTCCACCGCCCCCTCCTCCCCACATTCTACAGGGTGTCTGGCCTTCACTTTGCTGTCAGTCCCCTCCCAGTACACAGGAAGCCAGCATCCAGTGACCCACACCAAACATCCTGCGAGGAAGTGGGGCCCTGGAAAACAAATCCTGAGAGGGGAGGAGAGGAGAAGAGCGGAGAGGGAGGCCTTTTCTTGATGGGTGTGGTGCCAAGCGGAGGTCTTGGGAGCCTTGGCCTCGCGCCCTGCCCTTCTAACCTCACCTACCTTGCAGACCGACCTCCGCCCAACATTCCCCCGTATTTTCACCGCTAACTTTGTTTTCACCACTGATTTAATGATATGGCAGGTGCTTTCTACTATGGTGCACGACGCTCAATCACCGATGTAGCAGTGATTTTATCTCACGGTCATTACAAGCTAATGTTAAACATCCCAGAATTCTTCAAACCCACAGAACTTCCAAAGATATGTGAATTTTAAAATTTTAGGTGAACCTTTCCTTTAAGGAGGCACAAGTTGTTCACCTTATCTTTGCAGAGAGGCTGGAAACAGGAAGAACCAGCCAGTCTGGCTTTTTTCAAAAAGTTACACCTCCGAAAACCTCTTATGCTCATTAACACGTTATACCTCATATGATTATGATGTGAGGTTGGCAAGAAAACTACAGACTCCAGGAAGTAACTGAGGCCTGCCAAGAAATGGCACGCGCACAACTTGTGAAACCAAATTTTACACAGATGAAATATAAGGTGTTAATGAGTGAACTTGCTAGTGGTTGAATTTTATGATCAGACAGAGCCAAGCTCGCAGTTTCCCTCTGCTTTCAATCCAATGTTAAGCTAACAGACAGATATGAGTCTAGTACAGATCCTCTTATCGAGCTCTCACCAAGGGAGATAATAAACATTCTTCACTAACTTTGCAGCCTAAATATGTGTTTGAGAGTTAGAGTTATGGAAAAGAAATAGAAATATTACCAGAAACAAGTGTCTGGGCTGCCTGCTTTTCTTCGAGACCTTCATAAGCGTGCCTTCTTTGACAAACATCTGCCAAAGAAAGAAGAAAAAACACACAGAGAAAAGGCATGAGAACGACTTGTTAGGCCATCAAATTTCTGCTCACATCAACTAGACCCTAGAGGTTTTAGACCCTGTTAAGGCCTTGAAATCTAAAGACTGTTATTAAAAGAGCGATGTGTCGCTGTGTTTTGATCGTGGGCCATGCTGCTCACCCTTCCAGGCTTCAGGAGGTCCCTCTTGCCCTTCACGCTGTACTCTATGTGGACCAGACGCAGCAGGTTCTCCTGAAGGGGGCAGAGAGATGGAGGGGGATTATCCAGTGATGGACGGAAGAGAAGACAGAGAATGAAACTGTCCCTGTTTGTTTGTGAATGAAAGGGAGGGAAGGCGGAAAAGGATGCGATACTGAAAAGTGAATCGGGGGGGAAGAGATAGAGGGAGCCTGTGTTTTCACGGTCTGTCACATTGTGAGTGTGTGTGTGTGAGTGTGTCAGTCCATGTGCTGTGAGAAAGAGAAAAAAAAGTGAGTGTGATAAACTGAGGAGGCAGGCCAAAGTGGGGCTCGACAGCGAGGGGCGAGAGAGACAGTGGGGGGAGGGTGAATTATCTCCATGTACTGCTCATGTTGGAGGGGGAGTGTAAGTAATGTCCACCCTCACACTGCTCCCTTTGTAATGATACACCTGGGACTTTCTGATGACATCATCTTTCCTCGCCCCTTGCATTAATCAACAAGCTGCGGAGGCCGGCGCCAAAGAGCGGTAGACCTCTCCTTCGCTCCAGCATTTGATTTAGAAGAGGGGTGCACACACAGGAAAAAAAACCCTCAGCTGTCTGACTCCTTCACGCTTCGTCTCCATCCGAAAATTGCTCTTTCATTGCCAGGCGGAATATAAAGACGTGTCTCAATGACGGCACGCTGGGCTGTGAATATGTCCGACCCAACAGGAGCTAAGCGGTCTCAATGGCGTAAACACATGGAGTGTACGCACAGTAAACTCACCCCCTGTTTCAGATTGTCGTTGGCCTGGTCTGCCACTTCGGACACGATCACCAAGGCAGCTGCAACACAAACAGAGACAGAAAGAGAGAAAGAGAGAGATTTATGCACAAGTGGATTCAATAAAGACACTCAGTGACTGTTGCTCAACAACTATGGCCTGATACAAGTCGAGCAGCTGCACTGTGTATGTGTCAGTATGTGTCTTTGACTACTGAAAAGACGTCATTGTCGTGGTTATGAATATCACAGAGATCCATTCTGCAGGTTTACCTTGTGTGTCCTCGTATTCTTTAGAATCAGGAGAGAGGTTGTTCAGGTAATCTGGAGAAGATGGGAAAATAAAGATACGGTACTCAAACTGATGCTCAAAAGGAAAAATGGGGCCAATCTTTTAACTGGCTGTGAAGTGCAGCTTGTTCACTGCACAAAGCTAATCCACAATATTATGCTAATAGTCCTATCTGCTCTACAATTTGTGAATCTAAAAGTGAGTGTATGTCATTTTTTAGTTTAAATAAACCAATTTTACTGCATACACCTGACAACATATGTTTGTTAAAGCAATAACACACATTCTTGCTCACCTAAATACGTTTGCTGCTACAGCTTTACTTGGTTAGGTAGGCTACGTGAGCGGTAGGCTGTCTGAAAAGTAGCGAACGGTGTCTGCTGTTAACCAAAATCAGTGCGCTCGTACCGTTTAACTGTGTTTTGGCAGCTATTGTTATGTTATAATTGTAACTACTGGCTGCTACGGCTGCTGTTCAGCAAAATTTACTAGCCTACATGCATGTGTGTTTGAGTGTTACCTGTGAGCAGCATTCGATATTGAAGCACCCTCACTATAACCTGCAGCAGCTGGTGTTTCAGTGGGACTTCAGCTTCCTCTGGGCTTCTTGTCTGCACACACACACACACACACACACACACACACACACACACACACACACACACACACACACACACACACACACACACACACACACACAAAGCCACATGAATTAGATTTTTAAGAAGTTAATATGCAGGTGTTCTAATAATAATAATCTGATTCAAAAAGTTAGTTTGCAAGCCAAGAAAGTTGCATCGCCAATATGCATCCCCGACACCAACGTGGCCGTCACTGGTCAAGTAAGATTATGGCTATACTGACAGCTGTCGTTATTTGAAAGGAGAGTCAGTCGGTTTGTGAGCTAGCTAAAACAGTCGTTAGTTTTGGAGTGTTAAACAAGAAGGCTGTTGAATATGAAGAGGACGCTGGACGAGAGGTTTTGCACTTAACTCCGTTTACTTAATGCAACTGTTTCATCATGTGGAATCTTTCTACTTACATATTGTACTTCAACTATTTAATGACAAATTCAATCTGTCTTGAGTTGAAAATGCATCTTTTGAATTGACAAATGTCAAATGCGAAATTCATGGAACAATTTAAAACATTCTTTATCTCCCTCCATTCACCACTGTACAGTGGTGGGCCTTCGTCTCTCTGTACACCACGGGGCCACCTTGGAAGCCAAATGGTTATAATGCCACAATCGTCAGCAATTCAGTTCTAGCCACACATTTTTTTTTTTTTTATCTCTGTTTCCTGTCTATCTCATCACAGTCACTATATATAGGCAAGGTGTAATGTGTTATCCCACCAAAGGACCCCACAGTTTCTCTGAACTGCCTGCGCAAACCACAACTCTGTGTGTTCTAAATGAGGGTAACCTCTTTCATACGACGCTGCAAGTCAAGGTCACAAGTGACCGTCCTACCGGCTGACCTTCACACGTCTTTCCAGCACACAAAAAACCTGAACACCTCCTATTCTTCTTCTCAAGCGAGTCATTTGTGGGTGAAAGGGGACAGAAACTGGCACAATCAAAGAGAGCTTTGGAAAATCAATCAGGATCTAATTGTCTCTGACAGGTATTTATGCCCTGAGCGGGAAAGGAGCAATGGGGGACAGGGACGCACGCACACACACACACACGCACACACACACACACACACACACACACACACACACACACACACACACACACACACACACACACACACACACACACACTAGCAGTCTTTTCTAATCCAATGAAGTCCTCTCCTACATTAGAGAGGTACAGATAGCACCCTGCGGGGAACAGCATTTTCATCTTATTTACACTGCACACACGCACACACACTTGGGGACCCACGCAGACACACACTTTACTCATCTCAGATTCATTCACCAACACATACGATATATTATTGATGCCGCCCTCCACACACAGGCACAGACAGACCTTGGGCTGGTGATGAGATAACGGCGATTAGGCCTGTAAAGGGGAGGGGAGGGACGTGAGTTAAACACAGCACTCTTTGTCTTCATTACCACAGTCTGGAGTGCAGGAGTCAAGAAGTAAGAGAGAGAATTGGTGCCTATTTTAATGAGGAGGGCTTCACGAATATTCACTTTCTCTTTTTGTTTCTTGTTCTGTTTTTTTCTCTCTTTAACTTCAGTCCCCAGCAACCCACTTTGCTCTCACTTTTCTGTCCTCCTCCTCTCTCCTGATCTCCGCATCGAGTACAATAACAACCCGCTCTCCACTATTAAACCCGCTTGGCTTCCGAACATCCGCTTCTCTTCAAGTGTCGCTTGCAAATTGTCATCCAATTGACACTTGTTTGGGAAGAAGTGGCTTTCCAGAGATGGTAATTAGCGTGTGGTTTGTTTGGGTGAGCGAGCCAAACGGAGGAGGAGAGAAGAGGGAGCATGCGACGCCTCGTGCTGGGAGATAAACACGTACACACACACACACGCACACACACACACACACACGGACCAAAGAAAAAACACACCTTTCACACTCTGTCACGGCCAGCTGATTTGCTGCCTGCACACACACAACTGATCTAATTGGGGAGTTGTAAAGGAGGCTGCTTCTCTAATTAGCTTCTGTCTGCCTCATTGCCCAGCTGCCTTTACAAGGAATTCACTCCATCGCTCTCCCCCTCTATCGCTCTCTGTCCACCTGCTGCACAGCCTCCTCCACTCCCCTCCTGGGCTTCTCGCACATGAGGAAACACACACACACGCAGGCATTGCACAAACACAGACTATGACATGAATATAAATCTGAGATGGAGTGCTTTGGAAAGAGATTTCATAACCAGTTTCACAAGATCCACTCAATTTGCGTACGGACATGCCCCTTGCAAAACAATCAGACACAAATACACCGAGGCCAAAACGCTCCCAGAAAAAAGAGAGAAGCACACATGTTCACACAAACACAGACACACACAGACACACACACACACACACACTCATGCACACCTCACCGTGTCGGCCAATGTTTATAGATGGTGTGGTAAACAGGTAAGGGGGCTGTGGAGAGGAGGCTTTAATCCTGTAAGGGTGTAGCTCTGATCTGATCAGGGTCTGAGGCTACTTCATCACTGTCACCACCACATCCACAATGAAATTACTACCACTTAAACTGCTGGACTTTGGCTTGTAGCAATAAAAAAAAGGAGGAGCAGGAAGGTTGAGGAGAAAGAGGTGTTGCGGGAGGTAAAAATGGTAGCTATTCTTGGAGATTAAACCTTTTTAAAGGAGACACGTTGTGCTAATTTTCAGGTTCATAAATTAATTCTGTGTTACTACTAGATAAGAATAGGTTAACATGCTTCAGTGCTCATAAAAGCACACCAGTTATCTCATAAACACAGCCCTGTATCCTCCCTCTGTCTGAAATGCTCAGTTTTGGCTCATGTCTCTTTAAGGCCCTTATTGGTCAGCTCACACATGCCTGACCCAGCACCTGTGCTAAGTCAATTCTTACATGCCAAACAAGCCACTAGGCATAAATCATGCAAACAAGAGACACTGTGATTCACAGAATCAGAATTAAAGGCGATACAGTGTTTTCTGTGGGAGAAAGCAGCTTCTGTTGGTGCCGGCTTTGACCTTTCTAACTTTTAAGATCATTTACATGCACACAAACCTATGATACCCAGAGGGAATGGAAAAACAAAACAAAACAAAAAAAGCTAAAAACGTGTCTTTTAAATGTGCAAACTGAAACCACTCAAATGAGCATCTACAATCCTGTGAAGTATATTGACTTGTGAAGCGTCACACACACAGCCAACGACCTCAGTAGCAGGTATAGTGCTTCCCCTGACCTGCATGATCCTCCTGGCGCTCCCTCTGCCCTCCTTCTCCCTCATTACAGCAGGGTCTCACACACCGTGCTATTCCCATGGCAGTCCTCTGATTCAACACAGCATCCATCATACATACACACAATGCCCCTGGTGTGGGAGGGTGAGTTGGACAGACCCCTATATTATAGCCTTATATGCAATATGGGACACATAAACACATTATGGAGTGTGTATAAGCAGTGGCAGGTGGGGTGAATCTACTGAGAAAAGGTTACTGAATATGCCTCTGGGTGTTAATTTGAGAGGTGTAAGATGAATCACATGGACACAACAAGCTGAGTTTTATTCTGACCAACCTCTCTACGTGGGAAGACGATATGTGTCCGTAGATGAGATGATATCCTTTCATACAATTATCCTTCTTTGCAGATTAATCCATTTATGGCTACTTCAGATAGCAATTAGTGGTTTATGACGGGAGATCGGTGTCTAATATCTACTTCATGATGCTGAAACGAAGTGGCAAATTATTGACTTTGATCAAGGTTATCAGGGGCTGAATTATTAGCTGGCATCGACCGAGTGTGAAAACATGCTGTAAAATACTAGAGGTCAGTGTTTGCTGAACACGGTGACAGTTTACAGTCTTTGTCTCTCACCTCCACTCCTCTCTGTTTACATTAACTCCAGTGGAGTCTGGCAGAGCCAAAGTTTTTCGGGGAAGGGGCAGCTGCTGTTGAATATTCATGAGCGGAGACAGTTGGTGCCTTGTCCGTTCGCTTTTCTTATCAAACGAGAAACGCCTGGAACCACTCACGGTCAACCAGAGTACAGCATGGAACTAGTAAGGCGTACATTCGGGGGAAAGCTGAGCTGAATAGGTAACTTTGGGAACTCCAAACTTGACTGTATGAGCATTCTTACACAAAATGAAACACTACAATTGGACAGAAACTGTTTTTAATAAACCAACAAGGACCAAATTAGAATGAATCATTTTAACTGTTTTATTTATGGTGACCTATGTGCTGCTACACAGCAGTTTTAACTCTGTTAAAAGCGAATCAATTTTATAGATCAGGACACAGCTGCACGAAAAAGAGAAATCTTCTTCCATATCTCTGTGGTCTTATCTATAGGCTCTTTAATATGCCTTCTTTTTGTTTAAACTACCTAATTATATTGTTGCCAGCTGGGACTATACCCTCTCCTATTCAACATAAGGATATGGTGTTGATTAAGTGGACTAGGGACACAATCTGTGAACCACTGTGGCGGATTTAGAATGGGCTTTTGCTGAGTCCTGATCCCAGCACCCAAATCCCACTTCCCTGGCCTCTAGGGAGGATAAAAGATGAAGAGATCAACGATGGACAAAGAATGAGTATTTGGTGTTGAGTGGGAATAAAATATGCGAGCATGACAGTGGAAAGGTCAGTCCTAGCGAGAGGAGCGGGACAGAGAGGGTTTAGAAAGGCCATTATCTCCCTGTGGAAGCTGGGTGACAAAATCTAAGTTGAGAGCTGCTGAGTGGGTGCCGAGGGAAATACACGGCTCGATCTCTGCTCCCTGCAAACACCCACAAGGCTTCACTTTCACTCCGCAAACATGGAACCTGAGATTCGTATATGTGACTGTCAAAATACTCCTACCAGTACCACTTTGAAGGGGATTTTTCACTGAAGTAATTAACACGTACAGACAAATGGGAACAGACAATGAGACTAATGTTGGCGGGAGACACAATTAAGAGTTCCCTTCATCTGCTCAGGTTCACGTCTGTCAGCTCAGTGTTTTACCTCAAACTTCTTGACGATGCTGGCGAAGGTCGGGTTGTTCCTGCAGCTCTCTTCCAGTATGGACATACTGCGATCATACTCCGAGATATACGTGTCAAACACCCGAAATTCCTCCCGCCGTGACAGGATCACATCCACCACCCTTTGGCTCTCCTCCCTACACACACACACACACACAAATTAGAGATCAAGACATCTACAGAAAACACAACATTAATGGTGACTGCGCTGCATTATGATCTCTGCAAGATCATCATTTGTTCCTTTTGTGATAGTAAACCATTTTAAAATCTTGAGCCTAAAAAGAAGTTACTGCTGAGGTTCTCTACAACTGTTGTTTTATTTCAAAGATAATTTAGTCTTAAAGATAGTTTGACATTTCCAAAAAAATGTTGTCCACTTAATATTCATCTAGCAGCACAAAGCAACCACCAATCAACACAAGAGGTGTTGATTGGTGGACAGTTCACCCTCAGCCAGAGTCAGGTCAGCTGTTTCCTCCTGTTTTCGGCTTCTTTCTTTATGCTACTCTAAGCTGACCAGCTGCCTTGTATTAAGTGTACAGACATCAGAGTGCCCAAGTCCTAAAATGTCAAACCATCCCTTGAAGGTTCAATAAAATTTTACTTAAAAAATAACCTAACATTATCTTAAGGATGTGAAGAAATATCAAACAATACTGAAATTATGAAAGCCAGTATTGGTATACAAAACATATTAAAAAAACGCCTAGCTGTTTCCTATTAATGAGAAAATAAGAAAAGTACACCAAATGCTTTAAAGGACAGAGAAGTTAATTATCAATATTACAAACTCCTGGAAAAGCATTTCTGTGCAGCAGTGCTACTGTAGCTGCCACGCGAGGCCTCTTGGATGAAGAATGACCTCTCAAATTATTATATGAATTTTAAAACAGGGCTAGGATAGTGTGGAATAATTATTTTGACCTCGGCAGAGAATGAATTATGACCATGGTGGAAGTCTCTTTACTCTACATCCGTACTGCAGTAGACTGTGAACGTGCTACATTTGTGAGACACACCAAAATGAAAACTGAGCATCAACAACAGCAACCTCCGTCTCGTTTCTCACCACTGGCTGACGCGCTCCTCCAGCTCAGCGAGGATGCTGCTGTGGAGGGTGTACACCTGTGGGAGTTCGCCCAGTATCTCCCCTAACCTCTGCTCCTCCAGCACAGGCTCCCCTTCCTCGCCCTCGGCCTCTGTCACTGCCGACCTAAAGTCCTGCATGAGAGAGAGGGGAAACAGGAGAGGAGAGATTTTCAGTAAGACAAAAGAGTGGGGTAGAAAAAGAACGTAAAAGAGAGAGGAATGTGAGAGGAAGGGAGGGTGAGCAGGAGAAATGAAAGGCATGGAGGAATGAGGAATGAAGGGGGGGGGCTGAAAAATGGAGGAAGGAAGGAAGGTCAGATCCTCCTAAACATCCTTCCTGCCACCCTCCCTTCAAATCACCTCAGCGCCTTCCCACCTCTTTGGGCTCTGTCCAGGCATTCAGGAAAGGCGGCGTTGCTTGCACAAGAGTTACACACCAGGTGTTGTTGCATAATGACCTTGGTGCTCAGTGACACAATACTGTTTGTGTAGTCCCCACTTTTCATGTCTAAACTAAAAATTCCCTGATATACAATGAATTCCAGCCCATTCGGCGCACATAAAACATAAGCAACAGGCATTAATGGCTGTAGTCCCAGAGACTAAGAGGACTACAGTGAGGAGTTATGGCACATGGGAGCGCAAAAAGCAGGAGAGAGGTTATTTATCTACTCAGCAAATGAAGATGAAAAATAGAGGAAAGTGGGTGAATCAATGGACGGTGTCATCGCGCTTTTAAAAGAAAACTCAGCTCTCCCTGCCTGGCAGAACAACGCTCATATATACACTGTATAAAGCTTTGGTGTGCATGTAAGGGATAAGCTTCAGGAGCCCATCTATCCAAGTTCTGTGTAAAGCACAGACATAAAACAAATAGAGTTGTCTCAGTCAGATAATGTGGTGACACCGGGCGCTCTGGAACATGCTGTTGATCATGCACAATCGATCGCGTTTGAGTTAACATTCATCACATCTGCCGGGGTGAAGAACAGCTACTTTAACAGCAGTGGTTGACTACTTGGCCTAACACACACACACACTCAGATCCATGAATGAGAGGAGCTTTACTCTCCCTGCTTTCCTCGCGTAAGGCAGGTCAAGAAGCAACGTTAAGCAGTTGGCGGAGCCGCCAGTCATGCTCGGTCATAACTCCAGGTCACGTGTTACCGCCAACAAGAAAAAAATAATAAGCCTGAGCGTCATATGTCGGAGGGAAAGTCCTTTAAAAGAGGAGCAGGGCCTCCCTTCCTATGTGGGGACAGACTCTGGAAATTCTTTGTATTCTTGTTATTCCTTATCAAACAATGGAACAATAGCTCATGTGTGCCTCTCACTTAACGCTGCTCCTGTGTCCACCCCCCTCCCCCCACCCCCCAACAAAACATAAAATAAAAAATGAGTGTTTGTGTTACTGGAGTGTTCCCCAGCTGAATTACTTGGTTTCATGCTAATTATGTCATCATTCTGCATCCAAAAGTCACTAATATCTCCACGCATCACTGTTAGAAGTTTAAGGAACAATAAGACACCTCAGCGCTTATGCATTATGCAACAGCGTGATGAAAAAGCCCTCAATGTCACCTCTGAAAGGTGTCAAAAAGATTCAATTAACGGTTGTGGCAACACAGAAGAGGGGTGCAAGCCAAGGTTACTCCGTATGCATGAGGAAAGATCATTTACGTAGAATAATAGATTGGATAGTTCAGGCTATATAACTGACAAAATGTCACGTCTGATGCACTGATGCCCATATTGACTTGCAGCATATGTTTCTGTCTGTACTTTGGCATGCGGCAGCTAATTAGTATAATTGAGCATCCTGATGAGATTGCAGATTTATGATTATTAGAGGGCTCCATTGCATAATATTTGCATTTGTTGCAGTTTAATGGCATCAGATTACACATTACACAAATTTGCTGCTTTTGTACTCACGGCAGGCTTTCATAAATCACAGAGAGGGCACGTCAGAAATCCAGGTTATGACCTCACTCAAGGTTATAAGGTACAGTCTGACTGATGGGCTTCTCTGGGTTCAATGAGTCTTGCTGTCAGATTTGTACAGGCAACCATCAACTTAACACCTACCATTCTTTAAGAGGTGTGAACTCTCCGGCGTGAGTTTCATTGTTTTAGCTGTTTCAATATCATTTCTGTGGTATTTTTCGGTAAACATTTTTTTTTGTTCCACATTCTGCAGGGATGTGCTCTTATTTTGACAGGCAGTGAGAGAGGAATGATGGAAACAGTTGACAACAGTCGGCTGTGATGCGTGGCAGACCTCGACAGGCTTACCACAGCTCACCTTTCAATCCTCTGCCCTGCACTAACAACACCCGTAACTAGTGAGAGGCAAATTCTCTATTACAAGTTCAACCTGGTCATACGGAGCTTATACCATACATCCGACGTAGCCAGTAGGCCTCTTCGTGACCTTTAGGTGGCAGATTGCTAGCTGATCTGCTTGCATATCAGTAGAGTAACGGTACAGGGACAGCACCAGTGCGAGCGCCTGGCGGACGCTTGCTGCGTCATCTTGCACATTGACCACACCAGAGGACAACATGTCAACTTTGTAAAGACCAGGAAGTAGATTTTGCTGCAACAACACTGATAAACCTGAGCAGAGCCTTGCAACAGGGGGGGAGGAGACGAGGGAGACAGAGACTGGGGAGCAGACACACGTGATGTGATGTTATCAGTGGGGTTTCAAGAACGTTTCATCGGAATTGAAGCCGCACAGAGGATGTGGCAGTGTCTCTTACCTCTTGAAGGTGCTTGAGGGCGCTGACATGTCTGGGACAACAAGAACAGAGAAACATATGATTTAATCAAACTGTGGCATGACATGACAGCCTTCTTCACAACTGTGTTAATCTCTCTGCAACACTTATTAAATTACTTGGACTGTGCATGATGAGAAAAGTACATCAGAACAATGGTTGAGTATGTAGCAGGGCAAGGGCAAGGCTGAAGTATTTATAAGCTACACAGGACACGTGTAATTGGGAGTCAGCTTCTCTGCATGCAGCTCAGTGAATCAGTGCACAAGCAGGAGAGATACAGTTGGAAGGAATAAGAGAACAGGGCCACAGGAAGAAAAAATCTGGACGTCTGTGTGTGATGACATGCGGGAGAAACGTGCACACGGGGAAAATCCGCGAGTGCAGATGCTCACATTCTCTCGGAGTCGACGAGCTCTTTGGCGACGTAGAAGGCTCGGGATCGTCCATCAATCTGTGTGACAAGAGGGGAGATGAATGAACACAGCTAATGTTGAAAGGCTCTCTGTAGGCACTTATCCCCCTCAAACATTAATAGGAAGAGCAAGGAGAGTGGCGAAAAAAGCAAATGTCCTCTTTTGGTCAAATTTCTGCTCTCAAAATAAGACTGATTGTTTCATTACAGCGCGGCGTCGACGCAACGGCTTTCTCAAATGCGGACTTTTAAATTTGAATGCATTATGTATGAGAGGCTGCGTGTGGTGACAACAATGCTGCCCATTGATTTAGAGGCTAATCACTGGGTCTCAAAACATCCGAGCCAAAACATAACATTGAGGCCATTTAGAGGGTTTACCGGCAGAGCTCCTGCGCTTTATCAGTGTTATTTTTTCCTATGTGGGGCATTTCACAAATACTACAGTAAAGGCGCACGGATCCTCGTTTCCTAGAAATAAAACCAAAACAAGGTGCCATTAGATTAAAGTTCCCAAGTCTCTCTGGTCCCCTTCCTCTCTGTTTTTCCTTCAATTCATGGTATCTTTTTTGTATTTGAAGAAGAAAACAAGGAAATGTGCGCCACATGATGGGAGCAGGGGGCTGAAATTATTGTGGTGGCAGCAGGAAGGGCGTGGTCCATCTCTCAGCTACTGTTAAATGGCTGCCGTTTACTGTATGGAAGTCTGGGTGATACATTTTAACTGCAGTGCCACAGCAGTGAATCTGTAGTATGTAAGCCCCACAATCAAATGGATCATTCTGGACCTGCTTGTCCCACACAACATCTGATTCTGTCCTATTTTTATGCTATGATATCTTTTTTTTTTTTAATAATCCAAATCCTTCATTAGTAAATTAAGAACCTAATAACACAATAAAGCAGACTCAGACTCAAGTCTATTGGTTCAAGTCTTTCTTTTCAAGAATTTCTTTTCTTGGGCAAGGTCAAGTCAAGTTGCAAGTTATCGAAACAGTGACGTCCTGCCATAAAGCATTGAGTAGGACCATGGAGCATTACTCGCTCATCGCTTCCATTTGTCTCTGTAGCCTATATCTCACCTGTCGGTCATAACTTTGCTCCGCCACCCCCTCCTCCTCCTCTGAGGTACGCCCGTGGTCCTCATCCGCTGACAGCCCAGCAGAGACAGGGTTCATGGGGAAAGGCTCCGTGTAGGCACTGTCAGGGGGACGAAAAGGCAGAATAATTACAGCAACTATGATTATTAAAACTATAATAGCATCTACACTGCATGATGAGTGGATCAGCATTGTTTAAACCATAAATAAAGACACTAAATATTTTCAAGTGGGAATACAATGAGGCTTTGAGGATGCACATTCAGGAGAGCGCTTTTACAGTAAAAAGCTGATGTTTTATCTTTGCACCAGTATATTCTCAGAACACACCGAGCAATACCCCAACTCCCCTGTAAATACATGTTTTTCCTTTCCTGTGTGTGTCTCTGAACATTTCCACTCTTCACATAGAGTCCTCCAGTGACACACTGTTAATCCCCTTTCATGATTCATTCTTCTCACAGATGGCACGGCTGTGTCCGTACACTGGTAATCCTTTTGTGCGCTGCTGTGCCTGAGGGGGGCACGCTTTAGGTCATTTCACATGTAATCCTTTTAAATGCTACCTGTGGTAATAATTAATGTCCTCTGGCCCATTAAGACCCATAAACTGTAGGACAGTTGACCAAATTGACATCGCCAGGATGATAGCGGGATAGCAGGCACTCTCAAGGCAGCTATGAACAGCTTGTACTGTACATGTAGGATACAAAGTTCACCAGCAGTTCAAACTTAAGAGCTGAATCTTTGTGCGACACGTCACATGGAACAGACTTACAGTGAGATGCAGAGTGAAGCAGATAGAAAATGAATAGAAATGTGCTTCTACAAGGACACTCAGACTTCTTATCCAGACATCTAAGAAAAAAATCTTACGCTTTCCTTCTACTGGACTGATATATTCAATGACAAAAATACAATTCTGCTATGACAGGTTGTCTCATTCCTTAAGTTTCTGCTTGATTATCCACAGGAATATGAGGAAAACACAAAAATTGTATCAGAAATGGAAAGCATTTTGGACGGATTGTCGTGTCACACAACCTGAAATGATTAGTTAAATAATTGATTAGCTGACAGAAAAAACAACTATTTTGATAAGCAATTAATCATTTCATTTTCAATCAAAATTGCCAATAATTCTCTGCTTCCAGTTCCTCAATTTTTAAGATTTTCCTCCTTTCGCTCCAACCGAATAGATTTTGCCTTTGTGCCTGTTGGACAACAAGACAAGCATTTGGGCTTTAGGAAATTGTGGAAAATTGTGATTTGTTTTCCCTTTGTGTCTGGCATTTTATAGATTATAATGAATGTTGGTCCTGATGTCTTAAACAGCCCCCTGTGTGTGTAGAAAGTAGACGACTATTAGAAGAGCAAAGGTTAACAGAGTTACCCGCTGGACTTCATCTCATTCAGATACACTCACACTTCATGAGATGGGTTACGCAAAACCACACAGGCACCCACGCACACACACAAACACACACACACAATATTCAGCCCTATTGGGTGGGTTGAAGAGAGCACCTACAGGCCATTACTCATGGTTGACCTCAGAGTAGACAGGTCAGCCTGGTTTGGGCTCCTGGGTGATGTTGGAGAGGAAAGAGAACAGGGGTGATGGGTTTTCTTTTAACTTAAGCTCTTAAGCTCTGATTTATTCTAAGAGTGAGGGGAATACCTTTATATGTCCGTCCAGTATGAATGCACCGCAGGCTCTCACCTTCACCTTTTCACCCTCCACCATCAACAGCACAATGTCTGAAAACACACTGTCTGCACTGTAATTTAATATTTTGTCCAATTTATAATAATGTCTCCGAGGACATCCCAACAGCCAACTAAAAAACATTACCATAACTATTTACATTTGAATGTTTTCTTCTTTAAATTGCCACTAAATTTTCTTGGGCAAAAAACATTTACATTGATATCATAATTTTTTCTATACCAGCCTATTTCCTCAACATGAAATCCCCCAAATGCCTTTGTCGGGCTTCAGTCAGCTCATATTAGGTTTCAATATTTAAACCTGCCAATATGTGATATTGTAATATGGTAATGCATGAAGCCCTTTGACAAGACCATTAAGGTGATGCTATTATAATGCCTTGCCTTTTATAACATGGCAAAGTTAAATCTACTGTGTCAAATTCAGGACACGATGACTGAGAAAATAACCTGTATTCCCCCAATCTCCTGTGGATCTGATGATGCTTGTAATATGTAATTTAATTGAGCTAAACACTGAGTATTAAGATATATATTGGCTGCAATCCGACAGGCTTTTTATCCATCTCTAATGGCACTATTATAGGAAAAGGGAGCAGCTGAAGAGGTTCATTAGCCTGCTAACTATAGCAGATTGGGATACTGATGGAGGTGGATTAAGAGAATGGGAGAAGTTTAAAGTTGATTGCTGCTTTAACTGATGATGATTACATGTAGCCTGTGGCTGTTGTGCTGCTGCTGTTGTGACATGTGTGATGAAGTGATTTAGGAAGATTTCGGCACTCCTACTGCTGCTGCCTCACCTGTGATGTGATGGAAACTGTCTTTGGATAACATTAATGGAATGCTAGGATGATGTTATGCTGCTGTTTTCCACTCTACAACTTGTATAAAGGTAGGGAATCTCACAAATTGTAATGAATATGATGGATGATGATGGAGTGTGACAATATGAAGGGACATCAGGCCATATTTCAGTGTAAAACAATGTATTTGATAACCCATTGTCTAACAGCATTCAACCACTTCCTAGCTAACATTAGCACTGGATTACGTCCAGTGTGTTTTACTTCCACCAAATAGATGTGTCAAAGATGAGGGCTGATTTTAAAGTTCATTTATGCCTTACCTATCTTAGCATCTCACACTAACACAAAAAGTTAGCTCTGTAGTGGTTGGATGCTAACTTTTGTTGCTGTAGCCAATGAGCTGTCACGGAATATGGCCCAATTTCCTTCTGGTTTTGGCCTTTTTGGGTGCTGATAAATCAGGAAATGTGACATCACAATAATTAGTCTTATTCTCTGTGTTTATAGGACTTGCAACCTGAAACTAAGCAGTACAATAGCCGCCATGTGAATAGGGTCTATGAACACACACTGCCTGACTACACAAACACAAACTCTTAAATTGGTAAGACTAATAAACACATGAATAAATATCTCTGTTAAAATGCCATGGTCACGTAAATGCAAGCAAACTAGCCATAATGGACAGTCTGGAAAGGCTAACCAACGCGACAGTTGCTCTTTACTGCTGAAGGTGTGTGTTTTTTGCTAACTGGGTTAGCTTTGCTCAGGGGCTGTGTGCTTTGTGTTAATGTTAGCCACTGAAGGAGGCAGTTGCTACCACCATGGCTGTGTTCTTTGGCTTAGGGGCGGTGTGCTTCGTGCTACAAGCAGCTAGCTGCTGAACAAACAAGCTCACGGGCTATGTACTGTGAGTGCACATCATTTTCATAGCTAATCTATGTCTCACTCGCATGGAAGAACACACCTACCCTTTTCATAATGAATGTAAACAAGGAACATGGCTATAGTTAGTAATCACTGCTGTCAACTAGCATGTTAGCATTGGGAAACTTTGGCTCCACTTTCTCTGCCAATCTTGTACTACTAGCTCGCTTGTAGCTCTAGCAATACGTCTGCCTTGCCTTGTGGAATAATGCGAATAACTTACCAACCCTAGCTTTGATTCTGGGCCACATGTGCAACAGTGTTATAACCCCTGCTCACCTCTGTTTTCAGTTATTTATCCTCTGTGCCACGAGAGTACTTTGGGGTGTATCTAGTGAAAGACTGGAGGCATTCCTGAAAAAACTGGAGCAACAATAACAGCAGACCTGGCATTCCTGAGGGGACCACACCTCATCTTGTTGTTCAAGGGAGAGTCTGGGAACCTCCGCCCCACCACGGTGACCCCCTTCTCCTCCTCCTACTCCCATCAACCTATCTGTCCTCTCCTGCCTCCACCGCCCTGCCTCCCGCCAGAGCCCCGCCCTCGTCCTGCATTTCCTGTAAACAGGCGGGTGGGAAGCTTCTAGGCTGGGCGCTTCCTCCCCGGGGATGACCTGGCAATGACCTCAGAGTGCCTGGCACCAGACCTGGCGGGCCAATGACACACCCTGTCCACCACCTCGCCACACAGCACACAGCCACCACCCAGTACAACAATGCACTTAAGATGGCTCCCTCATCACTACTAACACTAACATAACAGTGGGTGGAGGAGCTGCTTTAGAGGCCATGGCAGAGCTTTGTCATCACTCTGAGGAGGTTCACGTTGAACTATTTGGAGTAAAACTGATGCCAAACCGTGAGCTAGAGATGTGTAATTTTGCATACATAAGCAAGATTTTATTGACCATATCGCTGTACCCCCCTAAAGTTAACTATGTGCAATGGGACAGAAACATGTCTGCATCACTGTTGCAGGTCTACATGGAACTGCTTAAAGTTGACATGAGGAACAGTTAAGGGGCGCTAAGCTGAGCACAATCACAAACCCTGGGCTTTTTTGTGTGCACTAAAAATGAGTTTTTCAACACTCATTTGTTGCAACACAGCCACTTGGCAAGGACAGTTCTGCTGAGACGACATTCCCAGCTGAAACCTCATCTTAGATAAAGCAGCACTGAGTTGTGACTTAGTGTGCATGCGCATATTTGCACACACACACCAACAAACAAACACCTCGGTGAGCATTGCAATGAATCATTAGCATGCCCTTTCTTTTTCCATTGTACATTACAGGATTTTGCTAATGAACTTGTCTCTCTGCTTAGCCTGTACGCTTTTGCTGAAGTAGTGTCTGAATGGTGCTATACATTAATCACACAAGTGGAAACGAGCCAAGCCTGTGGCACAGCAGCTTTGTGAGTACCCCTTAAAATGCGTGTCTGCTACTGTAGGCACGGTCCTTTTGTGTGCAGGGCTCTGGGGCCATTCGGTCATTTTCCTCACCACAAAAATCTACTTTTTCCTCCGCCGGTCTGAAACCACGCTGACTGTTGAATGTGTTCTCAATAAATCACTGCCATCTTCGGCAAGGCAGCCCGGGACGGCGGCAATGTCAGGCTTTGAACAGAGTTTAGCGTAAGATGTACACACAAAGGCAGGGACAAACATCTACACTGACTACACATGACTTATATTGTGGGCACACATGTATTTACCCTCACACTCAAATAAACATAGGTCTGTATAGTGTCCCCGGCAACTGAAGCATCTCTAAGCAGAATGCGACGAAGGCTAGGTGACAGGACAGACCTCCACCAAACAATGAGCCACATCGATAGCATCACTGGGAGAAAAAGAGCCCTCACTGAGGGACCATTGTATGGGAGATGGACGTGTTTCAAATGTTGAGATATCTTTAGAGTGTAAGTACACTGGAAATCATGGTATAATGTCTACTGCTGCACAGAATGTCTGGGGGAAAATAAAACCTCTGAGCTCATATGAGCTGCGAGCTGAACCCTTTTCTACATAGGCAAAAAGTTATGAAAGACAGTAGCTGCATTTGAATAATAAAACAAATCGCAATGAAGGAAGCATTTCCCCCAAGATTATTCAAAGCCTTAAGCTCTTGGTAATGGCCTGTCTCTTTGACTACACACAGGTCATCAAACACAACTATTTTATTAAGACTGGGGAAAGACTGTGGCCCACAGTGGCTGAAGCTGTGGCACACGCCGGGGTAATTTGGTACAGTCTGACCACGGTGATTCCTCACTCTATCACACGCTGCAGTAAATCCCGTGGTCCCTCAAGGGTCCAATGAAAGAGGAGCACTCGGGAGAGAGCTACTTTAATAAAAGCCCTCCTAAACTTAACCATAAGTGTCAGGTACAGGAGAGCAATTACACCAGAGCTGCTCTTGCTCCCTTTCTCCTGTTACTCCTCCCCCTCCTTCTCTCTACTACTTTATCGCTATATACTCGTTTCTTGTCTCTTCTAAACCTTCTATTAACACATCCCCTCCCCTTGTTGTCACCTTTTTCTACATCCTTCTCAGCTTCCTTGTGTGAAAGGAACTCCCCCACACTTTCTACCACTTTTAATTGCGGCCCATAATGACTATCTCTAATGTGAATAACCTGAGCACAGTGAGCTACCCAATTGCCATTACCTGTTCTATCACCTCAGACTTGCAGAGGAAGCAGTGGCGCCAGATGTGACCTCTAAATCAACCAAATGAAAAACAGGAGTAAGCTGTCCCACAAGCATTGTCCATCTTCCCAAAGCCAGCGATGCCTGACAGAGCAGGCTGCTCATCTCTCACTGAACACTTCCCGACAAGAGGGAGATCCGATTCTACTCAGCCAGGTGCCCTCTGCTCATCTGAGATACAGTGTAAGAATATTTGTTAGCTGTTCAGGGGCCAAGATAACAACTGAGCTACGAACGAACTATTTTAAGACAGAGATGAACAGTAATACATGTTCTCAAACCTGCAAAATGACCATAGAGGATGTCCATAGTTTCTAGACTCTAATACTACGAGGATTAGCAATCCAATCTAATATGATATCATAATGAAACTACTATCAAAAATAGCTGCCAACCGAATTCCTACAACCAAGCTATCATTTGACTAATTGTATAAGCTGTAATCACAGTCATGGATGATGTTGGTGGATAATACTTTTTACACTGACAGTTGAGTTTAAATCCAAGTTTGTGTGCTTGAGATGATACAAAGCCATTTTACTTTATTGAACTTTACTGTACCTTTCAGTGTCTGCTTTTGATGTCTGGGGTTTGCTGTCAATCCCAGGGAAACTGTTCATATCCACATAACCGTCATTGTCATTGCAGGTAACTGTAGTGCGGTTTGGGTCCTCAAAAAACTCAGTCACAGTGTGGGACCTGGTGGGTCTACCTGGGATCTGGATATTCTCATAGTCTGAGCTCATGGCTGGGATGTTTTCATAGTCTGAGGTGTCCGCACTGGGAAAGGAGATGGAGCGGGGTTTGGTCAAAGGGAGCGGCATAGCGGAGCGCCGAGAGCGCTCCTCGAAGGACTCCACTCTTGAAACACCTCTGCCGTAAGATTTCCTCTGTTGGTGGATAAAGGAGGATGGCAGGTCTAAAGGACGCTGCTGGGGGTTCACTATGTGGGACTGAAGCTGAGGAGAGCTGCCGGTGCTTCTGCGATCAAGCTCTATGACTCTTACTGGGCCATGGTGGCTGGACTCAGAGGAAGAACGTGAAGAGCGGACACTTCCATCACTGAAACCTTTTGAATCTGTCTTTCTTTTAAATTTAAGGGCCAGAAAGCGCTTGAAGGAGGACTTCTTCTTCTTAGGTATGTCATTGGGTTCATGATGGATCAGTAGGGATGGGGAACTCTTGGTGACTGGTCTTTTCGTTATGTATGCCAGCTCAAAGGGTGGTGGGATGTCCACAAGAGAGGTTGGCGTGGAAACACCACTGGATGATTGATGGCTGCGCTGAGAGAAGCTTCCAGAGGAAGTTATGACACATGGGAGTGAAAGGGTATCATCTTTCCTCCTAATCCTGAAGTCATCCTTTAAAGATTTGCTGATCTCGGTGGGCGATGTCAAGGACAATTCTGGACCCTCTGCTGACCGGGAATATAACAGGAAGCGACGGGACTTCATAGACGGGATCAAACAGTTGACTGCAGGCTGCTGTGAATGGCTAAGAGCTTCGTTGGTCTTATCCAAGCCCACCGTGCAGTAGTCATGAGTCTGGTACTCCGTCCCTGTCTCCTCTGGTACAGTTTCTGGTACGTAGCCTGGAACTTTCCCAGAATAAGAGCGCGATCGTGTGACAATGGTCTTCCGATCAAGTGTCACAAAGTTTTCCCCTTCTGAGTCAAACCCTGCCTCTTCATATATATGCTCTTCACTGTCTGACTCTGTGTCTTCATAGTAAGGCACGATATGGCAGTCCAGTTCTTCAATGTCTTCTTCAAAGGCCTCAGTGGTGTGGGCAAACACCACCCTATTGGTGAGCTCCGGGGTGCGGCCCAGGTCTAGGTCTGATGGCACGGTGATGTTGCACAGCCGAAGGCGAGGCTGGCAGCTCGCTCGCTGGCTGTTGAACGCCTGCTCACGTTTGGCTGTTCTCTCTTTTGCACTTTTTCCTTTGATGTGCTTCTTTTCCGTTTCCTCCTCTTCATCGTCATCGCCTATCTCGACGTAATCCTCGGATGAGACACCCTGCTCAAAGTCATCTGCTTTAGTGCAGAGCGAGTCGTCAATGTCTGCATACTCATCTGCTGACTCAATGTCCTTTGCTTTGCTTTTGTGCTGATTCGACTGATCGGTGCCCTCCTCGGTCTCCCCCTGTTCCAAGAGGGCTTGCTTGTTGTCTAGCTTGTCCACATCATCTGATGACACATAGTAAGGTTCCTGGTTGGAAGCACCTGCTGTTTGCATTTCATTTGAGGGTTTGTCATCAGTATCATCCTGACTCCACTCTGGGTCAGCAGTGTCAGACATATCTCCTGGAAGAGCTTCAATGACTGAATAAGGCCCAAACACGTCCTCGGTGCTGGAGGTGAATCGGAAACAGCCAGAGAGGTCCTTGGTGGCTCGTTCTGGTTGCCATACCTCTGTTTCAGCTTGGTCACATGACTCACATGTATCACTAGCATCATCTGTGGGGCCAATCACATCGTAGGGATACTCCTCAGTCACTGTCGGCAGCACGCTGAATCCAAATGCAAAACCTCCAGCTTCCAGCTCATCGGGACAGTGCGCGCAGTCCTCTCTTTGTCCACCGTCCTCTTCAATAATTCCAGCATCAGTGTCCTTATCACCCTGACTGAGTGACTGTGTTTGATCAGGGTTTTCTTCTTCTACATGTTCATCCGAGGCACAAAGCATTTCAATCTTTTCACTACAGCTCTGTTTCTCTTCCTCCACCTCCTCTCCTGCTTCATCCTCCATGTCAGCAGGAGGTGAGGGTGTTGATGTAGTCTCATCATCAGTGTGATTGCCACCTTCGGGCTGGTTCAAGTCAATATCAGTGTCCTCAGTAGTGTCAACAGTCGAACCATCATCTGCTTTGACTGTGTCCTCAGAGCAAATGCTGTCGCCATCATTATCGAATATGTCCACTTCTTTCTCTGTTTCCTCCTCGGTTTTTCCTTCTGCGACGTCTTCTTTGTCATTAACGCCATCCTCTGCCTCACTTTCCTCCTCTTTGTCCTGATTTTCCTCAGGCAATTCATGGAGATCTTCCGTCTCTCCATCTGAGTGAGCCAGGTCTCCGTTACTCAGGCTCTGTGGGGGGCAGGGCTCCCCCTGTTTGTGAAGCTTATAAAGGGGTCTGGGCTTGGGGGCGACAGGAGGTTTTGGACCATGGACAGGGGGACCAGGCCTCGACATCAGTTTGGACTGCACTTTGATGGTCAGATGACTTCGGACCTTTGGTCGAGGGACTTGCAGTGGATTTTGAAAATCTGTGCAAAGAGAGTAAAAGTAAATAAAAACTGCTTAATAACACAGTTATGTATTTTCTTTTTCTGCCAATATCTAAGCTTACATGATATGGTGGTACAGAATGCTGAGAGGAAGTTGAGTCACAGTGACATGCAGAAGGCTGCAGGGGACATTATCAGCAGGAAAAACAACAGAGCCACAGGGTACTTAGAGGAGGAACAATAACATCTCCCTGTCTGGGAAATGACACATGCAGGTTGGATGCTTATAGTAGAATCAGATTTAGCAATTTATCGGCTCATTTTCATTGAAACCTTGAAGGTGATTTAACATGGCAACATGAGGGATAATCAGGCCGCTTTAATCTGAAATCACAACATCCTTATATGGATTCAGATCTGGACTTGCAGTTAAGTGTTAAAATTGTAAAGTCATTAAAGAGAACTGCTTGTGAATTGTCATGAAACACACCCATACCTAACAAAGTGTGTACACCCCTTGTCTCTTCCTGTTATTTAGTACCTGCCCTGACGCACATCCTATTAAACCCTGTGTGCACTCTTGGTATCTCTGACTGCTTTCTCTCTCTCTCTGACTGTCATTGTGTCCCTCTCACTCTCTAAATGTCAGTACAATATGTTTTATTTATTTATCTTTTAATGAAGATGAAGAAAAAAGTACCTTTCATTGCCATATTTCGCTTTCTGTCCCCACTTATACATAATTTTTCTTGATAAATGTCACCACGCTCCATCTTTTAACAATTCCAGGTTCATTAGCTTTTCAGCAGAGCCTCCTTGAAGGTCTCCGCACAGGATGTCCACGGGGGGAAAGGCATTAACAGCACGGCCCCCCATCACTCCTCCATGAGCCTCTGTAGGAGTTCAGATTTTCACAACACAAATGGACTTCCTTCTCGTCATTCTTCCCCCAATTCTCACGAAACTTACTCACACCGAAACATGCACACTATTTTTTTTTTTTTTTTTGCCTAAAAGGTCCTTTGAGTGCGTCAAAGAACAATAAAACAGGGAGAAAAAACAAGGGTCCCAGTCTGACAAAGCACCCAACTGCAAACAACAGGATATGAATTATGCAACAAGAATTCAATTAAAACAAATGTTTGAAAAACAAAGGAAGAGATAGACACTGGGACCTTGGTTGTGCCAGCTCACAGGATATGATTTCAGTCTGTGTTCCTATCATGAAATGAAGTCTAAACCCCACAGAGTGAAGACTATAGAAGATAGGGATCCTTTTTTAATGAAAGAGATACAAAATACTACACAACTTTCAGCTTCTACTATTTAATAAATTCACAGGAGACTGCACTTGCAAGACAGGTGACCATCTGCACAGAATGATGGCTTTGTCTACTTTCACAACCATGGATTATAATTTAATCTAACTCCATAACTAATCCCAGAACAGAGCATTTTTCTAAGTGGAGACTTTCATCGAAAGCAACTTTATCCATGGATATTGATTTACACACCAAATTTCTGTATATATAACTAACCCCACTTGTATTGTTTCTTTATGGGGGGAAATCTGTTGCTGTGTGATTAATCTAACTGGGTGATATCTCATCTAACCAATAGATAATAACCCAATTCATGCACTAAAACTGTGACCATCACTTTGCATATAACTTTGTAGTGAAACATATGAAAATATTTTCTGACAGAATAAACCAATTGCGTTCATTCACACACCGCATCCACCCTCCACACATAAACACACACTCACGCTGCCATCACTTCAAACATAAAACATTTAAACTTTGGTTTCTGGACTCTTGACCTGGTAGGAAAACACGACGAACCAACCTGCGTTCATTGTGGGACATCATCATCCACAGCGCCCGACAGTTATCCTCATGTCTCCCGGCGCGCCGACCGCGTCCCTCGAAATGACGTGGGAACTTAGATCCAAATGCAAACACGGTGCGGGAAAATCAACTGGCAGGGGGGGAGCTGCGGAACATGTTGTCTTGTTTCTTTCCCTCCAGCGGAAAATCAACTTGTGGAAGGCGCAGTGTGTTCGCAGAGTCGCAGCTGAGCTTTCAGTCGGCGTGCATCTCCTGCGCTGCTGCCACAGTGAAGTGTTGCGCTCTGGTGTGGAGACGGGAGGTGCTGCTCGGCGCTTCCTGAGGCAGGACTACAGCAGCGCGCCGACACGGAGCGCCAACCAAACCCACTCTCTGTATGTTTCATGTATGCAATGCTCATCATTATACCTGTGTTACTGTAGTTCTTGGAGCATCGTGGGGCTATTATGCTCGCATCTGGTCATGTTTTGTTGCAGGGCTGCTCCGCAGATGTGTGGAACGGTGCCATGAACCAAAGGCAGCGGACTGCTAGACTGGAGTTAGGAACGGCCAAATCCACTCAGAATGAGAGATTTAGGCTAGAGATGTAAGCCACGTTTCATCTCCAATCTTTCATTATGCTGTCAGACAGCTTTAAAGCTACAGCTACTGATTTTTGCACAGAGAATATTATTCCCTGAAATTAAATCTGCACACAGCACGGGTCCTTTGACTTTATACAGCTGATAACAGCTGGAAAGGCAAGACCCTCACTTTCATGAGCTGCTCAGATATGGCACACCGGTCACCCTCTGAATGATGAACATCACAGAGGATCAGATATAGTGCAGGTCTATGAGATACTCAAGCACCGATTCTTCCTTGTGTTTTCTCCAGCACGTTTGCTCATGTATTGTTTCCTGAACAAGGGCTGCGCATAGAAAGGTTCCTAAAAACAGTTTCCAAATACAGTTTCTCTAGGACACCAAAGCTTTTGCGTTTGGCCAGGCTTCCTGGCCCGGCATCTGTTGCATGATTGAATGAATGCAACCCCTTTAAAAAACCTCTCTTCATAACAGGAAACGGCTCTCCCTGTTTCCTGCACAACAGGCAACACTTCCTTAGCAACAGATGGGAAAGGTTGGCGATGTTAACCCCTTAGGTAACCGCTCACAGAGCTGATTGAGCGGTGCTGCGTTGAGCCTGATGGTTCGAGGAACAGACAAACTTTGACCAGCTTCAGTGAGGGACTCGTGGCGTGCTTTCAAGGACAGAGGCACCTTGTGCATCACAGGGGGAGGCTGGGATCGTCGCCCACTTGGGGTCTTTGATTTGACAGCTCCCAACGCTGGTTTAACACCCACACATTGAAGGTCAAACAATGGAGAATACTTGTGGGATTTTCTTACTGCAGACTTGAAGCACATAATGAAAGAACAATAAAAGAATTAGCAGCGCTGTCTCACCGCAGGGCTCCGGTCCTGACTGCTGCAGCGGCATACAGACCCATATATTATACACACGGCAAAATTCCCATTCCAGATGGTTTGGTGCAGGAAGGATGACGCTCTGCTGCTGGTGCAAAGCTCCATCAGACTCTTAGAGAGTGTTCATGTCATGATCACCACATGTTATCTTTGCACTCGCATGAGGGTCATCTCATTAAGCGATAAATATTTTGGTGTGTGCAAGGAGAGAAGTTTCTAAATTATTGAGCAAGTCACTAAAGAGGATATTAAATATGAAGTAATTTCTGCTGAATATGCGACCATTGTGTTTGCTGCAGTAATTAAGCTGTTTGTTTGTGTTAAAAGGATGCTGAGTAATGTATTTTGCAGTGTGCTACAACATCACCAAAACAATTAAATCCCTCTGACTCAGTTGTTTTCTATCCCCTCGCTACAATGTGATACTGTAATAACTATTATGGCGTGCTGAAGCCAAGACAGTTTTTAATGTGTTAGTAGTAGCACATTTATAGCCGCCATAAAGTAACCTTTTGTTTTTGAATTGGATGGCTAAAGATAGCTCCCCTCCGGTCGTTTGGCAGTGCCAAATTGCCTCTCTCGAGAGCATTCCGCTTACAATCGCTTCATATGACCTTTTTTTTTCCCCCCCCTGGTTTCGTTTGTGCAAAATATGTTTTGCTTTTGCATGGTGTGCAAATAGAACCTGTCAAGAGTATTGTGTCATGTGGCCGCAGAGAAGAATGGCTTTAGGAGTAAATATCCCTCCAGATGTGGCACAGACGGTCAAAACATGTTTTTGGACGGAGGACACAAATTTCCTGGACCGCCTGTAGCTGCGTGCTGTGCTCTGTCACCCCACCTGGAACATGACTTGACTGGAAGAGTGGAGGGGAATGGAGATTATTAGGAAAAACATGCCATTCTAGCGGGGAACAAACCGACTCTATCTCCCCTCACCTCGCCTGCACACACAACGCCAAACAGGAAAGGGATCAGGGAAAGGGGTCAGCAACTTGTTCCCAGAGCTGAGACAAACCATAACACCTGCTTTGCCAGCGACTGGACGCTGGACTGAATGGATACGCTGATTGTTTTTACTACCCTCCGAGACTACAGCTATGTGACATCACACGTTAAAGCAGCTGATTACTGGAAAGCACGTGTTTTAATTTTTTGCCTCATTATGGCGCAGTGTCCTTTGATGTATGACGGTGGCAGCTTTGCTATAAAATTCATTTAAAAGAAAAAAAGAAGGCCCTTAATCATGCTGTTCTGCAAACCGGCTGTAATGTATGAAGTTCAAGTATTGATTTATGCAGTAATCAAGTACAATCAGGACTTAGGTCTTTCACCCCTTAAAGTGACCTAAACGCCTCTGTAATTGGATGGCAAAGCGGTTGACTGCTGTAATGGATCGAGTCATTATTGACATGTTTTATTGATTCCCCGCTGTGCACGACCGCAGCGCTCTTCAGAGACTCGTGTCTTTGCCCCGCGCTGTAGATTCTGATCAAGGGACTTCAGAGCAGAGGATATGGATATAAAACAGGACAACAGACTTCATCAAAATGTCAGAGAACTGAAGTGTGCAGACATTATTTTGGGATTAATAGAGTTTAGTTGTTTTTGACAAACAACTGTGGCAAAGGAAGATAATGCATTATTAATACACAGAACCACATAAAATGCGCAATGCATACGAATAGTTTTTGTGTAACCCGAGTGAAATAAGAAAACCCTGTTGTCAGCAGGGTGTGCTCCACTCTCCTGACAATATGAAGCCAGGACCCTCTCCCTCCAGCCCCCAGTGACTGCCTTTACATTCACACACACACATGCAAACCACAGCATGTGAACAGGTGGACCACGGAAGTCAGCACTTCATCAAAAAGCAGCAAATACAGGTTTAATTCCCCGCAGGGCCTTCAGACGTCCACAGCAGATCAATGAATCTGGCCTGTATCAGTGTTTTCATTTGAATAACAAAGAAAAAGCAATACAGAACAAATGTTGCAGGTATAGTATTGTTTTAATACTGCAGTAAGCGCTTTCTCTAAAAAAATGACACATAACTTAGCCAAACAATGATTGAGTGGTGTCTCATTAGGTCACATTAGAATGTAATTTCAGAAGTTCTGTTTGTCTTAAGTCTAGCCTACTCCGAGATGATGTGTCAGCACGGCTCCCTTCGCAAAAACAAAGTATTATTGCCCTGTAGGCCCAGCTCTGAAGGCCACGGCACAATAGCTGTCACATTGCCGTTAATTAGCCTGAAGCCAAGAGAGTAGGTCAGACTCTGATAACAGATGAATTTGTTATTCTTTTTCTCTATTGCTGCACAGACAATCCTCCGAGCTACACTGTAAAAACAATGATTTACTGGTCCCAAATTAAATTCTCAGGGAGCCCTTTAAAAAATGGAGCATTTATGTCCTCTCTGAGTAAAGCACAATAGCACAGTCAAAACATTAAACACTGACTTTTGGCGTCACAGATTAATGAATGCTGTCGCGGCTTGTCATTATAAGAGATGGCTGAGTTTGTCTCTGTAGGTTTCATTGCATTACATATTCCCTCAATCTCTGCTGCAGGTTTTTGTTTATCATTTTAATAGCCTTGAACGCTCCCGTGGTCCCGTGTGGTAGCATAACATGAATTCCCTGCTCTGAGCATGCAAGGTGTTTGTGTTTATGCAGGTGTGTAGTGTGCATGCATAAATACGAGTTTACAGAAAGCGAGTGTGTGTGCTGTCCTCTACTACCGTCGTTCTGTTTTTTTGCACAGCACTACAGGATCTGGAGGGAAAAACAATAGGATCATGAGGAAAAAGCCCCGCGGCCAGAATCCACTGTGAGTGTTTTCATATTTCTCAGCCAAAGGAGAGCGGGAGGATGCAGATACTCTGCTAGTGAAACACACGTCTTTGGCAGAGCCTTTGTGTAGTCTCACGCAAGTCTAGCTGAGTAGGTGTAGGCACAAGTTATGACTTATGTAACAACATGCAAGGGAAGAAACGTTGTCATATAAACCTACATACAAGGCTTATAGTGACAGTTCACCCCAAAATCCCAAAGATATATTTTCCTCTTACCTGTGCTATTTATTCACTGAGATTCATCTAAAAAAAATGTTCACAATGTAAAGCAAACCACGGACGTTGAGACTTTTCTTTACATTGCAACTTTACATTTTTTAGGTAACATTTTCAAAGTTGTAATTACGCTTGTGCTTATGGTCTAGTGAGGTTTAGGCACCAAAGCCACGTGGTTAGTGTTAGGAAGAATTCCGACCTCCCGATAGAAATGTGTTTTTTGTGACCACAAACATGGCTGGAAATAGTTCTGAGGACGTCTTAATAAATCGAGTGATGTCAGATTTACAAATGTTACTTGCCAACATTTTATTCTGGCGACTGAGCCGCTAACCACATCACCGTGCAGAAGGAAACATGGATCTAGACATGGACAACAGGCTCGCTAACTACGCTAACAAACCTAGCTAAAGTTACACCTCTGCCAAGGTGGACACCATTAATGTTTACATCCAGCGCCGTCAGGAACCAAAGCGCCATCGCAGACATCTGCAAAACTCAGCAACTCACACAAAAGCAATCCAGATGGATAAACAGAACCACGAGTAAGACTCAAAATATTTTTTTATTTGGTGGTAAACTGTCCCTTTAAATTTGTTCATTAGCTACAGTGTGTCGAGGGCTAAACTATTTCTATTGTGATATGACAGAGTTGTAAAATAAATATCACTCTCGAAGGTTTGTAACATGAATAAAAAGAAACATTCTGCACAATGCCAGCACAAACCACAAGGCGAGCCTCTGATAAATCAGCGCCATTCATTCTGAAATAGCATGTACATAAATTGTGTGCTTTACAAAAACAATGACACTCCTACGCACACATCACAACACGGAAAACATATCTGGGGGCTTTCCAACTTCTTCTGACAATGCATCCTTCATCATACGGCCCGCGTGCGTAGATATACGTGAGCGATGTGATGCCCGTGTGCATGTGTGTGATCACTCAGCCGGGCCCTCGGTGGTCGAGATAGCCGCACCAGAGTGTGTGGAAAACACAGATGGTTGTTGCTTTTGCTTCTTCCGCCAGACCTATGTGACCTTTTACACAAAGATAACAGGGCGGTCTCTTATCCCCAGGACCCCCCGCCCAAAAAACAGCAAGTCCTGGCAGCTCAGACAGACCACTTCCTCCCTTCGAGCTGTCTGATAGAACAATATCAACAGCCAGCATTACGACCTCCCCTTTGTGTCTCCACCAGGCTTTTGTTTTGGAATAATTAAGTCCTTTCTAATCAAGACGTGTCCCTAACAGACAGGAAATGAGAGATGTGCATTCGAATAAGATGAGGTTGTTGGTGGTCTTTTAAACAATATGCGACCCTGTCTAACTCATTGGTCGTGTATATTTAGCTCTCACATGAGACACATTGCAATACACGCTGTCAAAGGGACAGTCAGATCGTAAGTCTGAGCCTCGTTTGAAACTTTTAATCAGAAAAATTCGAGGCTTCTACTTTGGATTGTTGTGTTGTTTCGCGCACTGTTGTATTTGAATTTACACAGTGCATATCTGTACTGTACATCACATTTGCAGTTTCAGTTTTGGATCATGTAGATTTTTTTTTGAGTGATTAAAGATAAGACTTAGGGGATTTCTCAGAGGATAAGTCTGGCATTATTGTTTTTTTTTTTTTCTTAACCATCAACAAATCCGATGAAAAGACCAAAACCAACAGTGTGTTATTCTGCCCATTAGTCCTTACTGAAGGCATACTAATTCAGTATGGGTCTAAAATGTTTATAACAGCTGGGCACTGTAGTTTTTTAGTGAATGTTACACAGCAGGAGTACATAATGGATTAGTCTGGGACTATTTTCAGCTGTGGCTGTAAACACATTTTTTTTTTCTAATAAGTATTTTCAGCATCATGACAGTATGAGTGGATCTTAATAATCAACACTGTCCATATTGATGGAAAAGGAAATGTCGCCCAGTAACAGTGTGGCTCACTGCTGTGTTTTTTAACAGGTTTTGGACGACAACAGAGTTCTGCTGCATAAAGAAATGCGATCCACGTCACTGTTGTTGTTTTTTTGTTGTTGAGGTATATACTGAAAAACAAGAAAATAATGAACACTAGACTTACACACTCTTTGTCAATTTAAATTACTATCTCATTTCAGCTCCTCACATCTTTAACTTCTTTCCTGTCGAGTGGTTTTGGTCTTCATATCCAACGAATGTCTGTTATTGTATGCACTGTATGTCGTGCCAGCTGATGACGCTGAGGTTTGCTTCAGGTCATTGTGAATTCTCCTTTGGCAGGTCAATTTTTCCCTGGACATTGATGTCTACTCTGTAAACACAAGGTGACCCTGTGGAAGGCTGTTATTGCAGGAATTACAGGCTAATTTGAAATTAATTGACTGCGAACTTCTATGTCTTCTTTCTCTTTCATTCTTAGTAACGTCCCCATTCTCACGTTATGGTTTTCCTTTCTTTTATTTCTCTTTATCTCTCTCCAGTACACACACACACACACACACGCACACACACACACACACACACACACACACAGTAAAATGCACTCAAGGGACATGAGCGGTCTAGCTGTCCTGTCTCTGGTCAGATATTTTGCTGAGGTGGTTTCAGCCCGGCCCTTGTGTATCCTCACGCGCAGTGAGCCTCGGGGGGGATGACGGTTGTGGCGGTGGGGGGGCAGATGCTTCGTGTACAAACTGGAGGCTTTTCTACCAACATCAGCAGAAACAGCGCGGTCAATTTTCATTTATGGAAGCAGCAAAACTGCTAAAGTGTGGAATACGCTGCAGCATGTATATTCGAAATCGTACGATGTAGCACGACAACAATGCATGGGTCACAACGTTGCTACAGCCTAAAGTGGTGATAAAGAAAAAAGACGCTGACCTGTGGAGACCTTCGGCGTGCGTGCTCGTCTGTCTCTCAGGAGGCAGAAGACACTTATAATTACATTATCTATAAGCAATATCTGCCCCGGGTGATGGGTGTCAATCTCAACACCCGGTCAGCTGATGCCAATGGACAGCTATCACTCCGACAGAGGCCGAGTGTTTCCATGGCAACCTGGAGGTCAGAGGGGTCAGCTTTGATACAATGAAGCGCAATCAATCGTTACTGTCGTCGCCACACATTGGCAGGGTGATATTGCCTGAGTCGTCATTATTTGGCGGGGTGAAAATCCCTCTCGCTCCGTCTCCCGGGACTCACTTTCTCTGCTCACCCCTCATTGACCCAGTGGCCATTGTCTGTAACACCCGCACTTGTTATCGCGAGCCGGGCCCTGGCTCTGCTGCGTCGTATCGGTTTATGAATCCAGCACCGTGGCGCCGGTGCAATAACCAAGATTTAAACGTCAGGTGATGGAGCCACTTTGAGCTTAAGTAGGTAATAAAGACATATTGCTGTAGAGAAAGTGTCCTTTTAAATGTTCAGTGTGTAAAGGTTGAAATATTTGTTTATATTTCATGTGTGCAAGAGTAGACCAAAAATTGTTTTTTTTTTCTTTTTTCATTTTCCTCTAATGAGGTTAAGTAGCACCTGGAGGTCAAAGCTGGACCACCAGACAAAAATAATTAGGAGCATTCATTTTTGTTATGTTTGATACAACTGGGCTTTGTTCCTCTGTAGTGAAGCCAAATTCAACCTGTAGTACTGAGTCATAGCAAAACACATCTGACTGTTATTGAGAAATACATGTTGCAATAGAGGCAACAATTCAGACTAAACTAATGAAATGTGGCTGATCGAATTGACTCGGTGTATTCAAATGGCATCGCTGTCAGTGAATTCAGCGGACGGTCATGAAACACAGCTGTCATTATCATCGTTACAGTCCCGCCGGCTCTCTCTGCATCCCACGCTAAACTGATTTAACCTCGGAATAAGTTGTGTAAGATGTCAACGTTATGAGGCCAGAGTGGTTTGGCTTTGGAATGGCTTTTATTGTCGCATTTCAAAATGTAGCTATGAAAGCCGCACTTTCCAAAATAATCCCATTTTGCGATTGTGTTGCAGAGCTGTATGAAGAGTGAAGAGATAAAATAACACTCAGAGAGCACGAGCACCAGCGCTCCAGCCACTGGAGCGGCGATCGGTCCCCACTGCGACTAAATCTGTACCTTCAAGCAGTATGCACATTTTATGAGGTCCATTAGAAAGTTTGTGCTAACACCGACATAAACAGGCAATAAAACAGGAGATATCATCCTTGGGGCAAACCTAGCTATTGGATTCCTGTTCACCTCAGGATGGACACATGCTTATTGTGCTAAACGAATCCCCGCTCCGTTCTGCAACATCACCTTTCAGCAGTTTCCCGTTCAGCCTTTGGGATGTGTGAACGTATGTGTGCACACAAGGAGGTGGTCTACATAAATCCACAGCCGCACTTTTCATTACTCCCATAAGGTGAGGTCAAGGGGGTGAGGTCTGCTCGGGTCTCACAGCTGTAGCTGCACAACTGGTGTCATCGAAATGAGATGTAATATGTGGCGGAGAGGTTTTCATCAAACCGCGCGTCCTCGCGGCAGACAGTGAGCGGGTCGGGCGGTGACAGGCAGGGAAATGAAGCTTTAGGTGGCCGTTGAGATGGAGCAGGAGATGTCTCCGTCAGATAGATGGCAGCGAGCTAACAGCAGAGACACTGGGCTCCCTGCAGAGACTGTCAGCAGAGCACAATGTAAATGATAAGACAGACATATTTGCACTGGCAGGCAACTTTATGCTTAAGGTGTGCGCATAAACAAACATTTTCATCAGCAACATGCGTGTTTTGTATCAAATTTGATGCGATTAGAGCACATTCATTTATATCAGATTTTGTTCCATGCTTCCGTGACCAATGTCCTCACCTGCAGAGGACGAGGCTGTCACAGTCTCATCTCCGGTGTGCATCCATTACTGTGTGGAATGATAATGGGACAGAGCCACTACAAGGGCAGAGCCAAACACTAACATGATTATGGTAATGACTGCCAGCAGCTACTCCCCTAAGCGCCAGGGAGATGCGCACCGAAAACGCAATTCCTAACAATTAATCAAAACACATAAATAGACATAATGTCATTGACTTTCACTTCTGGCAGACAAGCGATTGGTGAATGTTGTTGATACCTCCAAAGCTATTCAATCACTGTGATGCATGGAGTTGGGGGTGGGGGGATTTGGCAGGCTATAATACATCATGCCAACATTCAGTTTACACTTTGTCAGCAAATGTAATTAGCCAGAATCACAGTTTTATATGTGAGAGACCTGTGGCAGATATTTCTAGCATCCATCTCTGTAATTGGGCTATGGAAATTGTGAAGCGGCTGGATGTATTTCATATTAAACAGGCCCAAAGGGTTCCTATTTTGATGACAACCCGCACGGAGCAAAACTAAGATCTTTCCTCTGGCTTGACATGAAAAATATATCGAAAATAGTAATAATGCTTTTAATTATGTAAGGTGGTGATAGGCCTGAGCCTGAATTGTAATTGAACAAGACAAAGAGTTGACAGTCATGCTAGTAGCTCTGTGAGGATCCACTTAAAGAGGCTCATTGGGACAACTCTGTGTAACATTTTACATGTATGCATACACTAAGCAAGCAATGTTCATTATCTTTGTTTAGATTGTAAGCATTCTATCATTTTCTACTTATCACTGGCACGTAGGCCTAGAACATGTGAATTTGATTAGAATTGTATTGTTTTTTCACTGGCGGTCGCTTTCCTTTAGAGACCATATGCCTTCTTCTGAACGTCTAATTGCTTTCTCTTTCTTTGGAGATGCAACTTTATAAGAAATGTCATCGTCCGTTGTTATCAGTCCTTTCGTTGTTTGTTCTGCCATGACCATTCAACGCAGAGACCAGGACAATCAGTTTGTTATGTCGTATACAAACTCTCTCCTCTCTCTCGCTGACCAGCCAATGCGACACCCATTGTGCATCTTTGCAATTACAGCAAATCCAAGGGCTTTCATCAGTGGGCCATAGGCTCAATCATCATTGTGTAACCTCATTCCTTCGAGATTATTACCTTAAGGACTGAGCATATGGCATCCATAGAGACAATGTGCAACTCAGGATATGTAATGACATTCGGTTTATCTAGGAATAGAAAGATGAAGCAATAAAAACAATAAAACAATCCCCTCATCTATACATTTGATCACATTAATATGATATGAATACACACACTGATTACAGGATGAGCTGTATTTTAATCAGATAACCCTAAATGGATTGGAATTACATGTGCAACACAGCAAGTCTATGCTAATTTCCGTGGCTAATCAGAGTCAGTGTGAGTTTTTAAAGCGCATTATAACAATGCTCTATCTGCTTGACATCCCACTGATTGGATCTTCCAATCTTCTGCTGAGGGGAGCAGCAGTCACGCACATGGTGTAAATCCTGTGAGCCACCAGCATTTCACAGGAACATCCCACCTCAGCACATTCGCTTCGTGATCTCATGTATGTGTGATCAGTCGAGCATGTGCTTAAATGCAAGAGTAAAGTCCTACCTTGTCCACAGACAGATGGTAACCCCCCTCTTCCAACACCACCTTCCATTGCCTCCTTCTTTTAAAAAAAAATGCATGCGTTTGCTTCATGTCGGCAACTTTCTCTTTTGCTCCTCCTTTCGTCTTTTAATTGCTACAGTCTCTCACCTTCTCTTCTCTACACACGGGATTAGAGAAGGTGCTGCTTCTTTGTGGGGTTGGAGTAGGAATGTAGTATATGGCTGTCAACTTTGAATCAAAATACAAATCCAATCTTGTGCGGATCAACCTGAGGCTGGCCTCACAGGCAGCTCTGGCCTCCCACCTGAGAGGACACTGTTGTTTCATCTAAACTAACCTGCAATCTCGGGGGGCTATCTCTGTTTATGTTCCTGGTTTCAGGCAATATGAAAATTTCGAAACCACAATAAACAATGATCTTTTCCTTTTTACCCCATTTATGTTTTTATTGCTTCCCCTGTAACATGTGGGGGGATTTTTTCAACCTCGGTATCACCATGGGAAGAATATAACCAAGACAGATATACGGCTTTTATCTTAGAGTAGCTTAAGGGTTCCCGTATTTCAGCAAGGGCCTGCACTCAAAAGATATACACCTTGCATGATCACATTACGAAAAAATATGCCACTGAAGCACCTGCTCTTATTTGATTTCTCAGCATCCGTATCAAGGCATGTACAGTACTGTTCTTCCCATATGGCAGCAGAGGATGCATCAGTTCAACACTCACTGAATTCATGGCAGTGATATGGAGCTGATAATAGCTGCAGGCAAGGCGTCAAATGTTGGAGATATTTTAAGGCGGACAAAAAAAAAAATCCCAAGATGAGCAACTGTGAAGTGTGTGATCACATCCCAAGTGTGCAAAACAGAAGCACCCCTCTGAGTTGAATCCATGTATTTATCCATATTTAGTCTATGCAGGAACATCATAAAGTGGTGATGGAGCCATGACGGAGCTATATTGATCCTCCATCAACACCTCACATGATAAATCCTCATCTTGACACAGGGAATGAACACTGAACAGATATTTGCCTGTGGACTGGATTGTGTGTGATAAAGAGCAAATTGTCAGTAGTGGAAATGGCTTTAAATAAAAAAGGCAATTTTCTCTAAAAATGCCACATGCATGAACAAAAACTGTCATGTGCTTGAAGAATGCAAATTTAGAATTACAATATGAATTTATTAAGTTCATCTGCCGCAGCGTGGGTACTAGAGCACAGATGTGCACCAGTTTGTTGACAAGGCAATTAGCTGAAATTTTCAGATGGGATTTTTAGACCAGAAGCTTTCCATTTTTGACAGCTGTTGCTGTACATTTTCCGGTAGTCATATGTTTAAAGGACACACATAATGCTAATTTTCAGATGCATAATTTTATTTTGGGACATCACTAGAGTGAGTGTACATGCTTTAGTGCTCAAAACTGATCAGTTTTCTCGTACTGTCCAGTGCAGCAGCACTGTATTCCCCCTCTGTCTGACATGCTCTTTTTGATCTCCTGTCTCTGTAAGGCCCGACCTTCTGAATACCCGGTCTCTTCTGATTGGTCAGCTCACACGTGCCAACACAGCAGCTGTGCTAAATCAATTCTCAGTTGCCATACTAGCTGCTATGTATTGATTATGCAAATGTGTACTCTGTGTCATAGTGTGATGTCACAAAGTCACCGAAAAAAAAGGTGGGACCACTGAAGAGGCGTTTCATGAGCAGCATTTTCTATGGGAGAGAGGAGCTTCTGTTGGTGCGGACCTTTACCTTTTTTAACTTTTAAGATCTTTTTTGCACACAAGAACATTTATAAAACACTTAAGGAAAATAAATAAACAAAGAGGAATAATAGGTCTGCTGTAAAAGAAAGTACAATTACCGCAGTCACGACCAAAAGTGAATTCCCATCTTCTCAGGTAAATTAATTTGTTCAAAATATAGCTTGATGCTAATGACAACCATTTGTCCCCTGCTGTGCCAATAGATTACTTCACTCTGAAATCAACCAGGTTGATCAACTGTAGGAAGACAATGTGTAAAAATGCAAATGTGCTACATGTTTGCCAAGTGTTTGCAGGGACAATAAAGCAGTTGTCTAAGAAATGGCAATTCTATTCTACATATCTGTGCGCACTCACACACTTTGTTGTGGAAATGGGATAGGTAGAGTACATGAACTACACATGCAAGACACAAAGAAGAAAGCCATTTATGCCATTTTATTATTATTTATGTTATTTTGAATAATAATTATTAGGAATTATCCACTATTTATGTATTCTTGTCATATCTTAGTGGCAGATTTAGGCGCATCATGCCTCTAACTTTTTAGAAGATATCATTTACTGTTTCCCCTTGAAGACACAAACATCTGCTGGTGACAAACTGGCTTTACACTTCAATAAAAGAAAAGTTTTCCAGCCTCCAGTGGCGTAAGATTTCAAGGACTTCATTTATAATCAAGCATTCTGGTGACTTTGTGGCAACATTTATGATCACTAGCAGAATCATTATCTACTTCTACAGAGAGTTATAAACTTAATGACTCAGCATAATCTCATTTTCTACTTCATTATTAATCTGTTCCTCGGCAGCTGTTATCAGGAGGGAAAATCTGTTCAAAACGAATGGTTTTATCATGTTCGTTGCAGAAGCCGTGCAAGCTGTTGCCTCACTGCCTAATACGTACTTAACCAACAGTGATATGATGACACCATGAAAATTCCAAAACTTGACACGAAAAATCCATACTTGCATTTTTTTTAATACATGGTCCACTATTTTGGATTTTATGGTCAAATATGCGACATCCTGTAGGAGAAAGACACATTTTAGACATCACATATGATTCAAATGAGCATTAATGACGCGAATAGGCTGCTCCATCTCATATCCAGAGAGACCACTCACAGATAAAGCCAACACGCCTTTTGAGTAGCAGGGCTTTAACCAAATCTTCAACAATTTGCAATAAAATGTATGAAACTATCTCTATAGATTATGAATCCGAATATCTGTGCTCAAACGACGCACGACCCACGACCCACACAGCAGAGGCTAAAACGACAGCTGTAGGCAAGCTGTTTTTGGAAAAGCAGTAAATCCCCACTAGATGAGGTGTAATGAGGGAGTGCTGGGCTGTGATCCCGTCTGCCCCGGGACTTAATATGGTAATACCTGGCCCCCAAAACACCCTGGCCATCAGCACAGAACACAACCAGGATTTACTCTCTTTATTACCTCAGTGGAGCATTTAATTTCCCGGGCATTCGGGGTGGGTTAGTGGCACAAGTAGGTGGGCGTCAGGACTGGCAATCACTCAGGGTGATGCTGGGAGACAGTGACATACGACAGAGTCATCACACTCACAGGGGGGAGAGAGAGAGGTGGAAAAACAAAGTGAGAGTGAGAGAGAGCGTAAGCCTTTGTGGATAAAGAGGCTGCGTGGACATGATTTTGTTGGCGCCTGTGTTTCTGTGTGTATAGTACATACAGTACACTGAGTCATGTGACGGCCATTACTTCGCTGAGTGGCCCACAGGAGCAGATAAGCACCACTCGGCCAGCACCTTAATAAATAAGTAAGCACCCAAATTGTTTTTAATCAAGATCTCATTTTAGTTGCGCTCTAATGAATTCATTATGGCGGTTTGGGGAGAACACTGCGCCCAGTGCCGGCTCGCAAGCTGCTTGCATCCGCTTAAGGGAATCCATTGTAGCGTCACCAAACACAGCTTAATCAGTGATCATCACAAATTGCACTTTTGTAATGAATCTCCTGATGGTTCAATGATAATATATATTTTCAAAATTTCCATCACTCTCCGTGGTACATAGCATTTTTCTGCCACTTATGATATCACTGCATCAGTCAGAACATAAAAAAATGAGCAGCCAGAATTCCACATATGGTTTACACTGGGAGGAAAAACTAAAAGTGAGCAATGCTGCAGTATTGGCAATAAGTTCTTAGTAACTGGCAAACAGTGGACAAGCACCAATATCAGTCTTCATTTGGAGTTGTGTCCACCTGCCTTAGACTCACTGTCCTTTCAGCTTTGTTTTAGTGTCCAATTTGTTTTAGTGGACAATTTGTTTTGCAAAGTCACATTCCCCACTAAAACTACTTACAAAAGTCAACATCAAAAGGTCAGTAGCCACTGAAATTCCACTTGAAACATGTGATAATGAGATAAGGAAAATATACCAGAAATCTGCCTGATCCATCCATAATACTAGAGAGGTCAAATAGATACAGAATACATAAAGTTCCATGAAAAATATCAGGAAACGAAATGCATAATAAGGTAAGTCTTATTTAATGGTCTTCAATGCAGGTTCTCAAGGATCCCTGCCCTCCATGTTTAAGATGCCTCCCTGACCACCCAATCTAAATGAAACGGTCATTATCAGGCTTCAGCAGAGTTTGATGACGAGCTCATCATTTGAATCAGGTGTGTTACGGCAGGGAAAAATATAAAACATGCAGGGCAGGGGGCCCGAGGACCAGGACTGAAGAACCCTGACGCACAGAGAAATGTAGCGTAAATATTTGGAGAACGAGGTTATAAAACAAAAGTGATAATACATCCCAACAAAATCAGGAGATCATAAGTAGAACTAATTGTAAGGGAGGGGAGGGCAGGGAGTTGGGCCAGGAGGGGTTTTAGTGGCTTAACTTTACCTACATATATCACTTGTAGGAACAAAGAGACAAAATGAGTAAGGAATACAGGTCTACATTCTTGATACTTAAAAGAAGGACTTATGTCTAATGTCTCATTAAGCCCATTCGGCTTCAGGGAGTTGACCGTGTATATCCAATATGCTTCTTGCCACCAGCTCGCGTAGGAGCGAAACTGTCAATGTTTCCTTGAAGTGCCTCGCAATCCTCCACTGATCAGCACCTGATTATTCAAAGAACACCTGTTGGCAATTAAAGCAAATCTGATGTAGCAAACATGCGGAACACGTTTGGTCCTTGTCGTTTTCAATGTAATTGTTATTAAAATAGTGTCAGTCAAATCCTTGTGTGCGCTGGAATATTGTTAATTTTGGTCCACTGGGGTTTACCATGTAGCAGCGCACATGAGAGAAGCGCTGCTGTGCACGGGGTGTCTTCAGTTGTTTGCATAGAGGGCAGATTTGATGAGAGTGTCAACAGGGAACCAAAACAGTAAAGCTGTGGCCGTGAATCCAAAACAATGAACAAAAAGATGCTAAAACGGTGCTCTTCAATTCTGTTCCATGGGGACTCCTGTCAAGTGTGTTTAAGATGTTTCCCTGCCCCAACACGCCTCACTCAAACTAAACAGGTTATCAGGTTTGATGCTGAGCTGATCATTTGAATGAATGTTGTGTCGGGGCTCCCACGTCGTCTCATTTAACCTTGTACAGTACCATTAACATGAATGATCACCAAAACACCAACAATAAGATCCAAGTTATAAAAAACTAGGAATTGTCTTTTAAACTGCGCTACTGTTGTCGTGGTATTCATTTGTGAGCAGAATTAAAAATCAAAAACAGCCTTGAGCGTCCCCCAACACTCAGAGATGGTAACAAACAAACGGCCACATCATATTGTCATTATGGTTGTTTAATGTGGTGATAAATTTGTGAGTGTGTTCATGAATTAAATGATGCCCTGCAATACAGACTGCATGCAGCTCTACATCCAGCATGAAGATTAAAAGTCAACAATAAAACACAAATGAATAAGCGTATGATTCATTAATGTACGTGATTAGTCAACATGAGTGATATTGTGCAGCTGCGATCTTAAAGCTAACTGTCTGTGCAGTTACGATTATGGCTGGACTGTGTATAAGTCAAAGTGAAATATGAATAAAAACGTTGCTCTTTTCATTATGTGTTATAGTTGATCTTAAATACCACACGCGCATATAAACAAGACTTATGGTTTGCGTGGACTTGACATTTAAATCTTGCCAGAGAGAATGGCGATATTACAAGGCTGAACCACACTTGGAAACATATTGCTGCAATGAAGTCGCTGTGACAGAGGAGCCTGTTTTCTTTTAGTTGTCACTTTTTTTACAATACAAATCTCACAGGCAATTTAACTCTGAGGGCTGCCGAGCTGTCAGGTGCACTGCCGTTTATTACTTGAGTGGGGATAGTGGAAGACATCAGGATGCTTTATCTCCTGTGACTGTTTCATATGCATATTACCTGTAAACACCTGAGTCCGCTGACACAGGAGATAAACTCTAAGTTTCTAGTGGTATCTGTAGTCCTATCACCGGTTCGGAGCCCGAGCCATCCCAGCCTGCAGCCTCTCTCCTCAGTCATGTTCTCAGTGGAGAGGAAGGATATACCCCACTTCCTAAAGCTCCACCCTGCCCCATGCTCTGCAGAGGAAAGAGGAGAACATAAAATGCAGGGCGAAGGAACTCCCTGGGGGTTAAACCTGAGGGTGGGAATGACATAGACTGCTTCTCGATCATAAATCAAGGCGGTTTATATGATAAGGTATGATGTGGGGCTTGTCTTAATGTGAGCTTGAGTTTGATTTTGTCGCTTTGACTTTGACTTAACTGCAACAAATTAAGACGTCAGAGAAAAGCTCTGAAGCAGTGTTCAATGTGTGCACAGCGTTGGCCAAATGAGATCAGCAGTGAGTCATTGCTCTTCTTTGTCAAGCCAGAATGTACTGGATCAATGGGAGGTTTGACATTTTTGATGGAAAAGGAATCTCACAGCGTGCATGCGTGCTCACATGTGCAGCGACAGGAATGATAATTTGACAGTTGGGTTATGGTTTAGGTCATTGTTGCATGAAGCTGACATGACCAGTCACACTTGAGGTGGCTGTAGGGGTGTTCAGGCTGACAAAGTGCTACTGGCCAAGCAGGCCTGCCACAGACATGGCTGGGTCCCATGAAATGGACATGATCCTCCTTCTCACAGGTGGTGGTGGTTGCCTCACTGACTACCTCTTACCTCCTAGTTTAATGTTTGACTGATGACACACCTAATTACATTATAATTTGGGGCTCAAGCTCTTGCCAGCTCAATCTTTTTCTTCCCCTTTGTTTTTCTGACATTAGCTTTATTTGCGGATATTGGCACGGCAAAGGAATTCACTGCATTAACATTAGCATCCAACATTAGCTAGCAGTTTGTTAGATTGCAAATTTGACTGGGCCTGTGTGATGAATATTGGCATTTTATCTGTATTGGTGGATAAAGACTTTAAAATGACATATCAGCATTGGCTCTAAATGAACATCTCTGATGACATGAACGCTCGATAATATGATGCTTTATTATGCAATCTCATTTGACTTGTCTGACTCAAACTGACTGCATTTTCCAGACAGAGGGTTTTTATTTTGAAACAGGCTGCATTTTATTAAAGCAACAAGACATTCAAGAAACTAAATAGTGACTCATTTGGATGAGAACTAAATCTGGTCATCAATGCAGCTGAATTTGACTCTTGCTAGCCTCCATTGGCCCCCTAGTGGCTGGGCCTTAGAAAGCTTTCCACTTTTGACCTTGTTGTGGACGCCCCTGTGGCCAAGTGCACTTCTGCACTGTATTTTCATCGCGCTTCGGTCAACTGATGCGACTGGATCAAAACTACACTGCACCAAAACTTTAGAAAATAAGGGGAACTTTCCTTCTGATGTGTACCGTCTCTGTCAGGTGTGGTATCCTGCTTAGATGGAACTTCGGAACCTTGTCGTGTCTGTTGTTTTCACTACTAGGTGTGTTTCACTCCTGTGAGGAAATTCTTGGGTGCTTGCTGACAGACTGGATGTTGTCTCCATAATGCGCAATGTCTCTTTTTAGCAAGAAGGGGACAATGGTGATGGAGGAACAGTAGGAATGGCAGAGCAGGAAGCGTGCTGAGGAGGACAGGAAATAGGAAGCGCAAGCAGGAATAAACGCTGTTGAAATAGCCGGAGGGAAATTTCCGTTGCGCTGTCTTAAGGCTCTGCTGCAAGAAACTCCTCTGCTGTCCTTAAAAGACACAGAGAGCGAGCCCCTCCCAAAGATGAGAGATCTGATAGAAGGAACATATATCAAAGCTGATATTACCACTGATACAAATCAGCATCATGGAGACATGGGTCCATGCATTTCTTCTTACTCTGACCTTTGATTCACATGAGCAATATACGTAATGACCAGGCCTACTTGCAGTGATTTTCAGACTGTACAAACTGCTACAAGAACAAATCCAGTGATGTGGCTGTGAGATACTTAAAGGAAAAAGATTGACATTTTGTTCTTTCTTGCCCGTAGTTGGAAGGATACCAATGTCATGTGTCAACTCTAGGTATGTAGCTGAGATCCAGCAGCTGGTTAGCTCAGCTTAGCACAAAGACTGGAAAAAGGGTAGCCTGGGTGTGGTCAGAGGTACAAAAATATCTGCCTTCCAACACCTAAAAGCTCACTAATTCACATATTGTCTCTTGTTTGATAGGTGTTTCCCCCAGCTGCTAGTCTTTTATGCTAAGCTAATTACCTGCTGGCAGTTGCTTCATAGGCTATTTGCCATGGACACATGAGAGTGGTATCAATTTTCTCATCTAACATCCAGCGAGAAAGCAAATGAGCCTTCTTCCCCCAAAAGAATGAATTATTACTTCAATCTTGACAACAGATGATGGAAATTAAAATCAGATGTGTATTTTTATTAGTCTTTGTTGGCACGGTGTTTTGGCATCTCAGTGTAGTTTATTGTTTTTCTCTTACTCAGCTTTTTGCCCTGCATGCATCCATGTGTATCTCTCCCCCTCCTGACAGCAAGTCCCGCCTGAGAACCTGACACACGTTTGCTGGAGGATATTAATTTTGTTCACTGTAATTGTTTGGAAGGTTTGCTAAGAATGAGGACATTCTCACTTGTAATCGGCAATCTAATATGAGTTCAAATATAAACAGAAAAGAGCACGTTTTGGCTCAGCCTGCTTTTGGTCGTAACAGGAGTAATACAGAGCTACAGTGATAGTGAGAACTATCTGTTTAAAGGTATGTCGCCTATAAAGGTCCAGTTTGTAGGATTTAGTTAGAGCGGACTATGGGCGGAGGTTTAACACAATATTAAGAATTATGCTTTCATTTGTGTGTAGTTACACAAAAATAAGAATCAATATTGCCATGTTTCTACAGTAGCCCAGAACAGACAAACACAAACACTGGCTTGAGAGAGGGCATTACCACTGTAGATTCTCCTACAAGGTTTGAAGGGGATCGTGAGACGAGGGGTATTCAACTGGTCCCAATCTCAAACCTCACCACTAAATGACACTAAATCCTTCACACCAGACCTTTAAGGTTTAATCAAACTATGGTCAGAAAGTAATACAAATGTATTCATGTGAAACATAACTGTAGGATGTGGATCAACCTTGAAGCTCTAAGATGTACTTTTAGTTTAATAACAATCTGACTACAGTGGGACATGTATCACTCAATGCACTGGGACCTGTTGCCTCAGAGCCGTCACAGGATCAAAACTTTCTGGGCCAATTCTTCAGCTCCTCTCCATTGTAGAAATAACTCATAGGGACCAATATCAGTGGGGAAAAAAAAAACTATGTGTAGCAAAATCATGAAGTCCTCCACCCCTGTAGGCAGGAAGTGCCGCGCACAAATCGTCTGTGGGGCCGTGCCCATCAGAAACAGGAAGAACAAAGTGCAAACCAGCAGTGACGGCACACCCGATCATGCCTGGAAGATGGATTGTGTTGTTGAGCACCTTGGTGATGTTGCAGCGACCCCGTGAAAGATCCCCCTCCCATCCCACACACACACACACAAAAAAGCCTGTTTTTTTTTCAAATTTGGGATAAAAACACTTTACATTGACACGCTGGCCCTCATTTGCTCGTTTTTCCTCTTCTTCAGTCAAACTAAAGTGACCAAAACCAAAACCCAGAGCCATGAACCTTTAAACAAAGCATGGGCTCATTTTCACAGTAAATAAGATCTATTCATAGAGCTTCTTGGCAATAGTGAAGTGAACACACTCCAGGCAATTTCAGCTAAAGGTAAACACATCCATCACATGTTATGTAATTGAAAAAAGCGCTCACGTGCAATACATTTCCTGCTTTAATACACAAAAAGTGAACAGAGGGGTGTGTTTTTTTTCCTTTGGAATTTGCTCAGACTGACTTGGGGAGTGTTTAGTTGAACGCCATCACAATATAATGTAATAATATATGAAGATAACCCCAGGAGCGTGTGCACGAACACACACACACACATTGGGATCATACAGCAAGTCGAAGCTGTTTTGTTGAGTGTATATAGAGAGTCTAATTACATTGTGAGCAATGGCGATAAATCACCAGAGTCTTAATCAAAGCACTGCAACAGGGAGAGTCATCAATCACTTACTACACAACACACAACATCAGCCTGTAGCTTCTGCTTGTCTCCTGGCTGGCAGCCCTGCTCCGTGCCTAACATGGGACATATTGCTGTGACACATTATCATTAGCACAATCAACACCACTTTGGACGTCCTGACGGAAAGCCATCAGATGGCAAATGGATATGAAGATGTATGGGGCCATAGAGCTGACAAACCCTGATTGCCACGTCAATGCATGTAAAGGAAATCTGAGAACGGAAAAAAAACAAAACAGATTTCCTTCTCTGTTTTCTGGAGAGCTGGATGGGGAGAGACACGGAACATCAGCAGCACCTCTTGAGGTTTTTCCTCCTGGCAAAGTGTCACGTTACTGACAGGCTGCTATGATCAAGTATTTCTAGTAATGTTCTATTCAACTCTTCAGTCTCTGCATGGTTGTGTTAACTGTGGTTGGCTGTGATGGATGGCAGCATGCTGGGTCACCTCAAAGGCACGGTAGTGACATTCAGAACGTCCCTGCTTAAGGTGGGGGAATGACAGATGGCATTTCAATGGAATCCATAAAAATGTGTCACCACTGGAAGATGTTTTGACTTGTAGTCCTCGCCTGCCCTACTTTAGATCCAGTGCACCTTCAACATCACTCAGTGCTTTAAAGACCTTCAAAATAACACTGGGGGTAAAACCAATGGAGGAGACGTGCTTCAACCCGAGGGGCACAATTAACTCGAGTGCCCATGAGCAACACTCCCACAGCAATGGTCCTCATTCATAATATGAGCGATATTTAAGTGTCTTCTGGGCTTCCAGCTATCATTGTTTTTTTGCTGAAATTCCGTTACATTTCCCTGCTGTTTAACGCGAAGAGCGTCACTGAGGTTAAATGACAGAGGACAGAACAAATAGAAAAAGAGAGAGAGGAGGGCTGAGATGGCAGGCAGTCAGTCAGCTATGAAGGACATGGCCGCAGCAGTTATTTTTAGTTATCAGTTTTCGGAGGCTGTCATTCGGAACATCTCATTAAAAATCAGAAAAAAAAAAAAAAAAAAAAAAAAACGTCTTGATGCTCCATCAAACCATTCAAATCACTGAAAGTCAGAGGAAAAAAAAAAAAACTCTACGTCCTGCTGTGCATGCTCGCTCTCTCTCCCTCTCTCACACACACAAGCACACACACACACACACAGCTCTGAGTGGCAGGCTTTCAGTGTATACATTAGGCGGATCTTCGGTGACCTCTGCAAAAGGTATCTCCACCACATTTCCTTCAGGGGGTTGCGGACAGATGGATTAATTATGTTCATGTTCCCACGGGCAGGTCTCTTAACATGCAAAGAAGAAGTCCATCCAAGGTTTATTAATCATTCTATAATGAGAGATTAAACACCAGGATTCATTAGTACAATGTGGACACAGTAAATCAGATACAGGAGGGAAATGTCCTCACTATTAAAGTCGTTAAGCTTACTAACAGGATCTCAGTTTTATGCCTTATTCATGGTAAGTGCCTCATGCAGCAATTCACATGAATGCACATGACTGCAAGTCAAATAAATACATTTGTAACATATTTTACGACGTTTTAGCAGTTGTTTTGTTATGGTTTTTATTTGCAAGGACGTAATAAAAGCATGAGAAAGAAATGCTGTAAATAATATTAGATACTGAATTACTGACCCAGCTACAGATCAGGCCAATGAGCCCAATAAGACTAATTTCAACTCTGGAAACAGATTTATTTAACTCAAATATGCCATTTCTGTCTTCATCGCTCTCTTTGATTGTTAACTGGTTTTATAGATAATTGCAAAAGATATAGTGCTGAAACACACTGTGCAAAGCAATTACCAAATAATTACTAACAGAGTCAATTATTTAACTCTCTTTGCCATTGTTAAAGCTACTGCTCCAGTCCCCTACATTTCTTGAGAGAGCCCAAACTCGTACATGAAAAAGCGTCAATACTTGGACAACTGTGATAAATACACTCTCTGATCATTTTCATTTGTGACAGAAACACAGTTTGACATTATCTGCAGTAAATATTCACAGCGGTGGCTGCACTGTAGGACATTTGAGGCTTAAATATGTGTAAATGCTGCCACCTGTCAGATGCGAGGTGTATTGCAGCCTGTAAAGCTTAGCAGTGACAATGCTGCCTTCATTACTATCGGAAAAAACACAAATCAACTAAAACTACACCGATAATGCCAAGTAAGCTTACAAACGTTTATCGTCTTCAGACCCTAGCGGCACGGTACACCGTTTTTCTCGGATTAAAACAGTTTGCAGATCTTTTTTTCATAAAGGGTATCTTGTATAGTGCCGGAGAGTTTTTGTATTTACAACCGCAGACTTCGGCATTTGAAGGCAAATAAGTAGCCAAACATGGCGGACGCGGATGAGCCGTAAGTAGCAGCCGAAGAAAACAAGCAAGAAACAGTCATTAACTGCTCGAAAGATGCTTTCAAATCTCATTAATCTACGAAAGCGCAGCATGAATGAACCTTCTTTTATTCTCTCTTTTTAGGGAGAAGAAAAGAAGGAGAGTAGTGGAGCTGACTGAGAAGTTAGTGATGAATTGGTAGAACTGGCGGAAGGTTTGAGGTTACAGGAGGAAGGTTAACGTTAGCTAGCTGTGGAAGCTAACCTAATATTGATATCAACAAATTACACTGACAGCTAGGCTGCAGATAGAAATAACGTTGACGTTGGTCGTCAGTAGCTTACACGTCTGTACAGTAAAAGTGATGTACTATCATTCACCTCTATGTAAAGTTAGAGGTCTTTACTGTACCTTCTCACTGATGATATGCTAGCTGCTCACCTAGCCTAGCTACCGGGAGCTGTTTAGGCAAGGGAGTAAAAGGAGGGGGTCAGAATAGAAACGCCCACCTGTCAGAAATATGCAGTTTTACACCTGGAGTAACTAAACAGCTAGAGGTTACACATGTTAGAGCAGACACAGGGCAGACACCAGAACACAAGTGAATCTGAATACACGAATCGTAGTTAGTTTCTTAGACCTCTGAGAGTCTTGCATGATCTGCTGTGAATTGTAAATAGCCTCTACACAATGTGATACTTTATCACAGTGTTAAGTTAAGGTCGTAATTGTTTGTCTGTTTTTGTTTTCGTTTTATTGCATGATCTTTTCTTGTATAATATCAAACCATCCAGTCATATTTGCCAGCCAGATTGTCAGATATGCTGCTGATTATAAATGTGTATATTGTTGTTCTCAGGATGGTGATTGATGGAGGCCATGGACGCAACTGTGAGTGGGAGGGTCGATGGAACCACATCAAAAAGTTTCTGGAAAGATCGGGACCCTTCACGCATCCTGACTTTGAACCCAGCACAGAGGTAACACCAACAGCAAAATGATGCAAGCTTCTTTGTTGCATTTGCCGTCTGCCATCTTGTTCTGCTGTAATGTATAATATCTTTATTTCTTCTCACAGTCATTGCAGTTTATGTTAGATACCTGCAAAATCCTGATCATTGGTGCTGGTGGCCTGGGATGTGAGCTTCTTAAAGACCTGGTATGAGCATTAACTACTATTAAGAATAATTGAAAGGTCTGTTTTGTGCTTGAATGAATTTTGAAAGAATTTTTTGTTTGTGGCTCAGGCTTTATCTGGCTTTCGCAACATTCATGTTGTCGACATGGACACCATTGACGTTTCAAACTTGAATCGACAGTTTCTCTTTAGGTCAGTGGAACACTGGAATGAATTTAGACCTGTTTTATTGGTCAGTGTTATGTTCGAAGGGAGGAGATGTGTTCTTCTAATGTGTGTGTAATGCTGAACAGGGGAAAAGATGTGGGTCGGCCCAAGGCAGACGTTGCAGCTGATTTCATCAACAGCCGCATACCTGGATGCTGTGTAGTCCCGTATCCTTTGGATTGACCAACTATTGTAAGATTTCAGATGCTTGACATAAATGCAGTTGTTAAAGTACCCACATCACAATTTCCATGATTTGAATGTAAGGAATGTTAGTTTAGGAATGTATGACATAGACACCATACAGTTTGTGAATGTCTTTTCCTGAATGCCTTGTTGTAGACACTTTAAGAAAATTCAAGACTTAGATGAAACATTCTACAGACGTAAGTATCATAAGGACTATTCTTTCAACCTTTCTGATATCTGGTTTTAATGGATACAACATTTCAGTCAGTCAGTAATATTCAGTCAGATTATTTTGTGGCAGACATAAAACCTGTTGCAGCGAGTTAGGGTGAGAAAGAGCAATTGAGGACAGCAACACATTGTCAGACTTTGTCTCTTATTCCAAAAGATAATTTATTGTTCACAAACAAGAGCCTCCATATCTGTCCAGGAAAGATGCCCACGAGACAATCACGAATGAGCTGTAAAGAAAAGAGCCTCTCTTCAGGCTGTTTTCTTTACAACCCACACAAAGACACAGTGAGAAGGGCTCTGATCTTCATTTAATATCACTAGTCCTTGGTCACTCTCAGATGTATTTCATTGTGCATAAACTTCATTATGTTTTGGCAGCCCATAACAGGTACACTCACAATACTTGAACTATTCGTGACCAGTAAACACAAATTAAAACACTATAAACAGCAGTTAACAAGAGCCAAAGAGTCTTTATGGCAATCCATTCCCACTCTGTACCGATGTACAGATTCGATTCAAATTATATTGCATTCCATTTTTCTGCTCTATCAGCAGGTTTTTGCATCATGGCATTTTATAACACCTCCACTGCTTAAACTGTGTCATTATCAGACATTAGATTTAAATTCATTCATCTTTTCTGTTTTCATGTAGAGTTCCATATAATTGTGTGTGGACTAGACTCTGTAGTTGCCAGGAGGTGGATGAATGGTATGCTGGTAAGTTACTCTTCTTCACTGTGATCTTTATCGCAGTCCTTTTATCTCAGTGCTCAGGTGTACTGTTTTTGCTCAATTAGATATGTATTGCATTGAAGGAACACGTTCCCCTCTGTGTTTCTGTGCAGCTGTCTTTGCTGGTGTACGACGATGGTGTACTGGACCCAGGTTCCATCATTCCTCTGATTGATGGTGGGACTGAGGGCTTTAAAGGCAACGCCAGAGTCATTCTCCCTGGTATGACCGCCTGCATCGACTGTACACTTGAGCTTTATCCTCCTCAGGTGAGGCTGCATTTTTGAAACGTATTAAAATAATTCCTGCGACCATTACTTTGCGGTTTCACAGTAAGAGTATATGGTCAGTTTGTTGTTGCTAAAATACAGCTGTTTCTGCAGGTCAACTTCCCGATGTGCACAATCGCCTCCATGCCTCGTTTGCCGGAACATTGCATTGAGTATGCCCGGATGCTGCTGTGGCCCAAGGAGAAACCCTTCGGAGGTATGAAATCACACTGCAGTTACAGTTGTTTCTGTAGAAATGGACTTTGCATGGCTTGAGGCGCAATAAACCCTGCAGACTGACTTATGAGACCTTTTCAAGTAAACAGAAGCCCTTGTGTATGTGGATTAGATGGTGTTGTCCTGGATGGAGATGACCCAGAGCACATCCAGTGGGTGTACCAGAGATCTCTGGAGAGGGCAGCAGAGTTCAACATAACAGGAGTCACATACAGACTAACCCAGGGTGAGCACACACAGCACATCTGTCTGTCAACGCCAGAACGCAGCTACTTTTCTCACAGCTCTGCTGGGAGATGAGCCAAAGTACATAAAACACAGCAAGCTGTTACTGTCGGGATGATGATAGAAGCTCGTTACTAAGCCAGAGTCTATGGAACACTTTTTCTCTTTGTGTAAGACAGATGGTAAAACAGCACTGCAAGCATACCTGATTGATGTTCTTTCTGATCAGAAGACTTTTAGAGCTTTTATTTCTTTGTGCCTAACTGTCTAAGTTTAGAAGTAAGCATCAAACATTTATTTTTTGGATCTTCTGTAAATGTTGCAGGTGTTGTTAAGAGGATAATTCCAGCTGTAGCGTCTACAAATGCTGTCATAGCTGGTGAGTGGCTGAGACTAAAGAAGTGTAATGGCACACAAACCTGTGGACCTGACGTTTTTATTTTCTTTTATGGGATTGCATGCCCTGCAATATAAGTGTTAATCATTTCCAAACAGTTCTGAGTATATTGACTTTATGTACATGTAAACAGAAATGTGTTCCCGGACATTAACAGTTTTCTTTCTGATTTATTGACTCAGCTGCTTGCGCAACCGAGGTCTTCAAAATAGCATCAAGGTGAGCCTGTGTGCTTGTCAGCCATCTGCTCAAAATGAAGATCTATCTAAACAGCACAGGCCTTTTTTAATGATTTTAACTTTTGCATCTGCAGTGCCTTCATACCCCTTAATAACTACATGGTCTTTAATGATGTTGACGGCCTGTACACCTACACGTTTGAAGCAGAACGGAAGGTTTGTCCCTGAATCTATCATTTTGTTTGCTACTCTGATAAAATTGCCTTTTTGATAAGTTTGTTTTTCATTCACTTGTGATGCAGGAAAACTGTTCAGCCTGCAGCCAAGTACCTCTGGACATGCACTTTTCTCCAACTTCCAAACTCCAGGAGGTATTGGACTACCTGACTGAGAGTGCCTCTCTGTAAGTCTGCGATTATATATTGTTACTGACTGCACTCTTCCATCCTACTCAAGTTCTGTGTGTGGTTATATATTAACTAAATGTTTGACTTTTAGTAGTGCATTACGCATCGACTAACAACCAACTATAATGTATTTTTCAGACAAATGAAATCACCGGCAATAACGGCAACGGTGGAAGGAAAGAACAAAACATTATATTTACAGGTAATCAACCTCTGGTTTTCCCACTGTTTTTGTGTTTGCAGTTCAAGTCTCATAGTAATGCAAGTCTGAGGTGTGTCCCTATAAAACTGGGAGATTGGGCAATTGGGCAATTGTGCAAGTTGTGGTTTAAACTGAGATTTACTTGGTATTTTGTTTTACAGTCTGTTGCATCAATTGAGCAGAGAACACGGCCAAATCTGTCAAAAACGCTGAAGGGTGAGATGATTTATCATCTGAATATGTCTCCTAGAAATGGCGATTCTCCACAGTGAATATACTGACTCACTTACGTTATTAATGTGTTTTTTCCAGAGCTGGGGCTGGCTGACGGGCAAGAGTTGGCTGTAGCTGATGTCACCACACCCCAGACCATGTTGTTCAGACTCTGCTTTACCTCATAGGATGAACACTCCCGCAACCAGTCGATGTCATTCTTGTTTCTTGGCCAACCTTGACTTGATGCAGATACAAAATATTTAAAATGGCCTACAAACTAGAACAGTTTACAGTGTATTTAACCACAGTGTAAATTTAATTGTTTTAATGTACTTTCTGACGAAAGCTAATGTTTTGCACTGAAAAGCCAAATCATAGTTCAAAACCTGTCATGTTTTGGTGATACATTGTCTGCTAACATGAAAGATTATTGCATTAATGTGTTATCTGCACTACAACGTTAAGTGTGCTCTGTGCAAAATAAGACAAGCATTTGTTACTTTGGAAAAGATTATTATGTACTTGATGCGGTTTTGAATATTTTGAATATTTATTTATTCCGACACAGTTTTTTAGTTGCATTAACCACTGACGTGGTATCAGCAGACACTGATAATGATGAGTGAACTGGAATAAAACATTTTTTTTCTTACAAAGTTTCTGTTTTCTTCATGTACCTTTATGCAAAACGTTCGAGCAAAATAATATTTACTTGCAAGTCTCGAACCTAGGATTGAGAATCCTTATTGAGTAAGACATTGCTTTAGAGGCTGTCTGTGTACATGTACCAAAATGGACAGTGGGGCCTTTAAAGGGTAACTTTAAAAAACATTAGTGTGTTTACAGGTATTGGGAAGTACCACTGCATATGTGAGGAAAGTAATATAAGGCTTTTTATGGCATTCGAGGAATCTGGATGTAATGTAATTTTGAAGGTCTACTGATGGTCTTGACTTGTATTGTGGGTAAGGCTGATAGCAGTTTTGAAAAGCACTCCACTGGTTTAACTTCCTACAACACTTCTGGTCTCATTATGGACAGCCTTAGAACAAGATCAAACCACCTTAATACAGCATAACCAAAGATAATGCTGTTTTTATTCCACACATTCTTCCATTTCAAAAGCTGGTGCCTACATTACCCAAAATGCAACATGGCACTGGGTGACATCACTGGAGGCAAGATTGTTTATATATATATATATATATATATATATATATATATATATATATATATATATATATATATATATATATATATATATATATATATATATAGATGACATGACATGTTAGATGACTTGTTAGATGACATGCTGTTTTCTCTGAAGCCACAAAGGGATTTATACAACTTTTCTCCAAGACCTATAAAACCACTTTTATGTCTGAAATTGGTGGAGTTACAATTCAATTAAATGAAAATCAGTGTGCTCAAAAATCATGTGGCTATGGTATATACATCCACACTCCTGTAATCGGGACGTTAAATACTTAGGAATAGAAGTGCAGCAATACATATCCAGTCTAAGTTAGATATTAAACATTAAAACGGCTTGCCATACAGGTTTGTGTATTTTGGAGGACTTCCCTCTGCTGACTGGACTGGCACCACAGCGGCCCCGTCAGACCGGATCATGACGTCATAGTGCTACGTGGAAAGGAAGTAGCGAACGTGCTAATGCTAGTCGGGCTACAAGTTGAGAGCGACCAAAACAAACGATGACGGTCGAGCAAAGGAGCTTCAAACAGCTTGGATTCACCATGGGAATACGTTCGCTTTGATGGCTATAGAGTTGTAGTCACTGTATTAGAGATGTCTGTGTTTCTACATGACTGAATCGTAGAGAAGTTATGTGATTTTCTTCAGCGCAGACTAGCCAGGGTGAGCTGTAACAGTATCTGGATGCTGTCCCTGTACACCAACGTTATGCTTTTGGCTAACTTACAGCTTTGCTAACTAGCTAAGCCGTCGCTAGCTGTCCAGAAAGCTCTCTTGGACAGAAGGTTATTTGACACTGCGGGATGTTGTTTCGTTGATAGCGAAACATGCAAGGACAGTCAACGTAATTGAGCTTTGTGTGGTAACGCCGTATCCCCTTTAACATCCGCGTAACATTTTATAAACTTGATGATAGCTAGCTAGCGTACTGGTCAAAATGAGTTGGTTCAACGCATCTCACCTGTCCAGCTTCGCTAAACAAGCTTTAACATCAGCTCAGAAGTCAATCGACCGAGTCCTGGACATCAAAGAAGAGGACCAGTGGAGTGACACAGTTGTAATGCCCTATGATGGTGAGTAAAGTCACGCACTGACACAGCTAGCCAATATGACAATATGACAGCCAATGTTGTCATATTCAAATGTCATATAACTGCTACAAATTGTCCTATTGCTTCTCTCCCAGATGTCACCTTACCTGGCAAGCTGTCATTAAGTGGAGGTTGGGGTTTGACGCAGTGGGAAGCACCACCTGAAGAAAAGACCACCACTCCTCCTCCTTCCTCTGAGGCCATTACTACTCCTGTCACCCGCACAGTTGTGGATGAATCCGAAAACTTTTTCAGTGCCTTTCTGCCACCTGGAGACGTACAAGGAGTGACCAAATCCCAGGTCGTGTCTGTGCCCCCGGCAAAGTCTCAAAGGCGGCCTCAGGAGAAGGAAAAGATAAACAGAGAGGAAGTGGTCCAAAAGGAAGCAGAGACCCTAAAGTCAGCACCTGCTGATACAATTCATGAGAGTCAGATGGTTGCTGAGAGCCAGCCAGCTGAGCTGGAGTCTTCACCGGCAGCTCCTTATGCAGACACTATCATCCTGGAGCCAGTTTCTCCTGCCGATTCTCCTTCCAGTGATCTTCCTAATAACTCTGACAACAAAATAAGCAGTGTAAAACCAGATGCTGGTTCCACAGATACTGTGGACTCAAAAACAGAGGAGTCACAGACTCCATCTGAGAACCAGGTTGAGCAGGATACCACAGATTCCTCTGAACATACTGCAGTTACTTCAAAATCCAAGAGCTCTACCCCTTCTGATCATTCGCCCTCCCCGTCCTCTAAGGAAGCACTCACAGAGCATAAAGACTCAAAGGTAGAGGACCGTCAAAATGATACCCCCTCTCCTCCAGTCAGTGCTTTCTCCTCAGGAACCTCCACCACCAGTGACATTGAAGTGCTGGACCATGAGTCTGTTTTAAGTGAGAGCTCAGCTAGCTCCAGACAAGAAACAGGGGAGGGCAAGGCTGGTCTTCACCTGATGCAGGGCTCCTTCCAGCTCCTCACAGCCTCCACTTGTGGAGACTTCCCACGTCTGGAGGACTATTCTAAACTCACAGAGAGCTGCGGCTCCTCATCGGATGCATTTGAGCGCATAGATTCATTCAGTGTGCAGTCGCTGGACAGCCGGAGTGTCAGCGAGGTTAACTCGGATGATGACATCCCCGGCAGTCGAACACTAGCATCTGTCACCGCAGGCCCTGCTCCTTTAACTGTGTCATCAGTGTGTCAGAAGCAGGAAGATGGAGTGGTGGGGAAGGCTGGAGAGGAGGAGGAGGAGGAGGAGGAGGAGGAGGAAGGCTTTACTGAAACAATGAGGGAGCAGTCGTTGGATGAGATGGAGGAGAGTGGACGAAGTGCGACGCCTGTTAATAGCGAGCAGCCTGAGGAGCTGTCAGAGCAGGAACAGGGTTCTGAGGCTAACATCACACTGTGTGACTCCGCCTCCAAAACTGAAGAACAAATCACTCCACCAATCACAGAAGAGATGAAAGGTTTCTCAACAGTTCAGATTTTGGAGCTTCAAAAGGTAGCAACTGTATTCCTATTAGGCCTGCATGGTAGTTTAAAAAGATCACATCGAGATTGGTTTGGTTAGACATTGCGATATGAGTCACTATTGCTGGGAATGATCATTTTTGCATCACAATTATAATTTTTTGTGAAAAAAAAAACTATTTAAGATTTATTATATATGTACACACTGAATGTATATTTATGTATGTTTAAAAATTCTACAGTGCTACTCGAGTCATGTTGAATACACCAGAGTTTGGTGTTCAACTTCAAAACAACCACCCTCCAGTATTTACTGAAAGTCTTTGCCACAACACTTTGCTAAACAAATATGAGTGATACTTGTTATGAACTAGTTGTGAATGTCGTGCCATATCTGAGCAAATAATTGACTGAAAAATAACTTTTATAACTGTGCACAAGTCACAAAGCTGGCACTTTGCATAGCCTTCGTTGGTAGGCAAACTTGAACTAGATAGCTTTGTGAGACTGTCACATGATATTTTCATATTGTCATGTAAATCCTTCCAATTTGATAGTCCAGAGAAATCCTTTGTGTTCCATCTTGTCTAATAGCTTTAGTCCCAGCATTTTAAAATATCTGACAATACTTGGTAAGAAATTTCATTCAAAAAGTTTGGTCAAAGATCAGTATTTCTCCCATAACTCCCAGTATATTTTATACTAACATGATATGAGGGAGGAAACCAGTATATGTGAACTATCCCACACTTTTTGCTGTATGAGTAACTGTCTTATTTTTTAGGCTTTTTTGTGCATCTAGTCTTGTTAACAGAAAAATGTTGTGGGGTCGTTGTAGATTATTGATGAGCTGTCAGGCCGCCTTGAGAAGAGAGAGTCTCAGCTGCTGACAGTCAGCAAAGACAAGGCCAGGCTGGAGGAGGAGTGTGACAATCTCAAAGAGTGAGTATATAGTACACACACACACACACACACACACACACACACACACACACACACACACACACACACACACACACACACACACACACACACACACACACACACACACACACACACACACACGCGCGCGCGCGCACACACACACACACACACCTTTTTAACAGTTGCACTGTCAATAATCCTGATAAGAAACTTGTGTTGACCAAGAGACTGATGCTCTTGTTGATTTCCTGGTCAGCCAAGGCATTGTGTACTACTGTACATGTTGTTTATGAAACTAGTAAATGCCACAAATTTGTGGAAATCTTAAATTGAGCTACAAAAATGTATTGTCTTTTCTTCCAGCCTCTTAAAAACCTAGTTCAGTGTTTTCATTAGATTAATGAATGCTTAAAAGTATGTGATATGAGTGTGTGTGTGTGCATATACAGTATATGTATATATGAGAGAGAGATTATAAGTCTATAAGCTGTCTCAGCCTTGAGGCTATATAAATTTTGGCAATGGGTTCTCACAGTAATGGCTCTGTTCATCCTCCAGTGAAGTGGTAAGCCTGAAGGAGGAGAGCTCCACTGTTCAGTCCCTAAAGGATGAGTTCACCCAGCGCATAGCAGATACAGAGAGGAAGGCTCAGCTCGCCTGCAAAGAAAGAGACATAGCCAAGAAGGTAACTTGCATGTTTATGATCAGAGACTCTACTTATACTGTTAGGTATATATGTATTTTACAACAAGCCATTTATCTGCTTTGATAGTAAAATGTGATATGTCCAAAGTGTGTGCATCAAAGACAACATTTTTATTTGCCGCAGGAAATAAAGGGCTTGCGTGAAGAGCTTTCTACAAGACTTAACTCCAGTGACACAATGGAGATCATCAGAGAGAAGGAAGAGCAGATCCGAGGCCTGCTGGAAGAAGGTAAGACTAGTTGAGGTAGCAGACAATTGTTCTTCACTTCTAACAACCCACAAAATTCACCTCTTAAAAGACTGTACTATGAAGAACGTGTTTAACATGGAGCCAGTTGTCAGAATAGGGCTCAAGTAGTAATACAGCTGCTTTCAGAAAGTGCAACCTAGCAAAAAGTAGCACAGAAGACAGGTCATTTACCAACATGATATATACATGTAAAGAACATCTGCAAACTGATTTAAAAATATTGAGAATATTGAAAAACTTGAGAAATCTTCCATTCGTCAATCTTGATGGAGTAGAGTGTGCATATTATAAATGGCAGGTGACTTTGTATGATGTTATTGAAATGTTGCTCAGATGTACTGGGCATCATCTCAGCATCTGTTTTTATCTTTAAGTTGTCTGAGTAGGTGTTTATTCCTAACACTGATAGGTGAAAAGCTGTCCAAGCAGCAGTTGCAGCACAGCAACATCATCAAGAAACTGCGTGTGAAGGAGAAGGAGAGTGACACCAAGATCACCAAGCTACAGAAGAAAATCAAGGAGCAGGACGAGGAGCTCAGGCAGTTGCAGCAGGTCTGATTGTACAACATACAGTGTTCAAAGTGTCAGTTTAACAGCAGTACATTTTTACCCGGCTATTTTTGATGGACTGCCTTATGAGAGGTTCTTCGATCTGGAGAATCTTGGTAGTAGGAACTATTCTACAAATGTAATCATATTGAAGTTTTCGACTTACTTTAATATTTTCAGTGTTGTTGGACTTAAATTTCGTGTTTAATTTTAAAGTCAGTTTGTTAACGTTCTTAGTATGATTAGCAATTTGTCGTAGAGACTTAATCAATGGTTTGAGGGGTTGGATCTGAAGTTAACAGCTCATTTTTTCTTACAGGCAATTTAGGTCTGAGTCCAGTCAAGATATTCAAACTGAACTTAGATTGTTTCAGTTGGCAGCATTTGAGTTCTCAAGTCTCCACTCAGGAGGATAAAATTAGAGGACGTGAGGTTGACCGGTCAGGGATCGGTTTTGGTAGGAGGTGCAATAAAATGACTTTGAAGTCAGTTTATTGGTCCATTGGTTGACATGGTTTCAGCTTTTCATTAGAAAAGGCAGGATGTAATGTCACCAGATGGGACTTTGACATCATCCAAAAGCTGCTCTTCACTCTGTGTAAAGTTGCCACCTTCTGAATTGAATCAACCATTATAACCATACTAATGACACTTAGTACCACTTAGCACTGGGTGAAGTATATGAAAACTTGCAGCTAGTGCTATTTTCTAAAGGATTATGGTAGATGTACAGGTTTAATATGAAGTTGGGTGGAGTAAGATAATTCATTTTAGAGTCTAGAGTGTATAATACATTAAGTTAAAAGTGGGTCACAAACACAAATCCACAGCACAGTGTCTTGATATGTCTTGAAAAAACATGATGAAATCCTTTGCTCTCTTGCTGTGTCGTACTGGATATTGTTCAGGGACACTAGATAATACAGGGCCTTTAAATGTTGTGTACGTGTGCCTTTGTTATTGTGTTGCCACAAGTCATGACTGTTATCCTCATCATCAATCATAAATCTCTTGAAACAGGATTTCTCATGTCCTTTCCCTTCCTTTGTTACTTTTCATGATTATAGTGTTATTGGTAACTTAGACCACAATGTAAAGTAAGATCATGGTGACAGCTCTGTCCATGTTTCATGTGTTTAGGTTCTAGATGGGAAGGAGGAGGTGGAGAAACAGCACAGGGAGAACATCAAGAAGCTGAACACTGTGGTAGAGCGTCAGGAGAAGGAGCTGAGCAGGCTGCAGACTGAATCTGAGGAGCTGCAGGAGAAGAACAGGAGCCTGCAGGCTGCTTTGGACAATTCTTACAAGTAAACACTGACGCACCCTGCTAACAGATCCTCCCAGCCAGTGCACTTACTTTAAATGTCACATTCTCACAAGCCAGATTCTGTTTTGTATTGTACTTCACTTTCATTTCATCATAGTAGTTAATGGTTGACAGAGCACATGGCGCAGACCAAGTGTTTAAAAAGTTGCATATTTATTGTGTAATACACCAGCTAACTGGATTTGAAGTGATGCAATCAAAGTGAGGTTAATATGTTGACTTACACCTTTGATTTGAGGGTGTTTACATCTACATGGGGTGAACAGCGATTTTATGCATAGTCCACCAGATTTAATAGGACAGAAGTACAAACAAACACAATAGAATACTTGAAACCATATGTAAATACCTGTCATTGTTCTTTCATCATTGTGTAATTTCAGATCCATTGTGTTGGTCAAATCCAAACAATAACAAATACGTCACTGTTTTTACAAATAGGAACAGCACTATAATGATGTTGACGCTCTACTTCTACATATCTGTTGCCAGGGAGCTGGGAGAACTTCACAAGTTGAATGCCAGCAGAGCCAGTGAGGCTGAAGAAGCAGCTCTTAGCAGGAACACGCAGGCCAAGGAACAGCTGAGCTTGGCTCTTGAGAAGGCCCAGGAGGAGGCCAGGATTCAACAGGAGGCCCTGGCTGATCAGGTAACACAGGCTCAGACATGCACCAGAGAAATGTGTTTGCTATGATTGTACGTGACATATTGAAGTATAATCAGTCCCACTGGGTTCAACCATCTGCTTATATTCACGTCACGATCAGTGGGATAGGACCAGGAAGAGCCATGTAGTGAATGTTTACAGTATATTCTTCGTTTTGTTGGTAATACTACATGAGCCAGATAGACATTCTTAGGTAATGATTCCTTTAGACACGGTCATTTATTTAATTTTACACATGCAGTAGATAAGAGGCAACCAATGTCTGACCCAGCCTTGCATAATTTTCTACACTAGACATTAATTTATTAACTGCCAGGTTCAACAGACATCTTGTATGATATTCTTCAGCGGGCATCTCCAACAGTGACACACACGTGTTGGTTTTCTAATTGTTTACAGAGCCCTTAGTGGAAACATACATACCACCATACATCACTTCCACATTACACTACTCCCATAGATACTATTTGACCTGCTCAAGTGGCTTATGGTTGAATTCCTGTGTAGAAACAATTTATATTTTTTACTGCACACATGTGAATCATTTTACAAGATGCATTTAAATTTAACACAGTTATACATAAAAACATGAACTCAAAGCATTGATTACAAACTATTCCATTTTTGAATGTAAATGCTTAAACTTTGTTCTGGTGGTGTTTTTTTTCTCTTCCCAATCATATCTGTGTATTTTCTGTATTAAGTGTAGACTTGAAAATGAGTGTGTGCCTCGATGATTCCTCGAGATGTAAGTAAAGGTTGAATTAATTAATTCGGTTGATACCTTTCCAATGCTGTGTACAGGTGGCTGACCTGAGACTGGCTCTTCAGAGGGCTGAGCAACAGCAAGCGAGGAAAGAAGATTATTTGAGAGAGGAGATTAGTGAGCTACAGCAGGTAACATAATATGATGGTTTGACTAGAGGCAGAAATAATCTTGGGATTGGGGATGAGATTTATTTGATGCATGCCATTTTTTTTCTTCTCATCTTCCACAGAGGCTTCAGGAAGCAGAGACAAGGAACCAGGAACTCAGTCAGAGTGTTACCTCAGCAACACGGCCCTTACTGCGACAGATTGAGAACCTACAAGCTTCTTTGGGTGGACAGACGGCATCCTGGGAAAAACTGGAGAAGAACATCTCTGATAGGCTAGGTGAGAGGCAGGAGTTTAACTGGATCACACAGATTTAGAACTGCGCAATGTGATCAAAAATCTTTACATCTGTCCTCCTTTTAATCTTTCATCAGCGGACGCTCAGACACAGCTGGCAGTTGCTGTTGAGAAGGAACGTTCAGCGACAGAGGAACTGCTCTCTATCAAGTCCCAGCTGACCTCTCTGGAGTCCCAGAATTCATTGGTCCGCCAGGAGAAGGCCCGACTGCTGGCACAACTTGAGGCTGAGAAGAACAAGAGAGAGAAACTGGAGGATGAGAGCAACAGGTAACATATTAACTTAATCTCAAGCCTGCAAGGCTGAGTGATACAGTATATCTAGCTGTCACCATCATCACTGCCTTCACGGTTTATGCTCAGTTATATATTCTTTGGGACTAACACGTGTGGGGAGAGTTAGTTTAATTTTAACTTTGACACGACTTTTAATTAGTTTGGCAAATAAAAGTCATGTCATGCCACTAAATTGTACTCAGACCACTAGACCATTCACAAAGTGTGTTGCAGGACAGAAGGGGTGAACATCAATAATAATCTATAGCAGACAGCAATGTATTTTTACTAAATAGCATTTTTTTGTCTTGTCTACAGTTTATATTTTTTCGGGTTTCGAGAAGCACCAGAAACAACATTAGTACACAACTTTGTTAATTTTATGCTTCGTTAAAGCTCCTCCGTCTGTCTAGATTTTCATCCTTAATATCAAGTGAAAATTAGTGGCATAGTTTTTCTGTGTAAGATTAAATGGTAGAGTTTGTAACCACATCCTCCCTGGTAATGCTAATGCTTTTTGGAGAGTGTCTGTTTCACAACAAATGCATTTGTGGTTGAGAAGAAGAGGCAGGGGAATCCCCCCCCAACCCCCATCAGAGGCAGCCATGCATGTGCACATGGCCTTTTGTGGGATGCTGTGATCTTTTGTCAAAGGCTCAATGGTAGCAACGGGCCAGTGGCGCAATGGATAACGCGTCTGACTACGGATCAGAAGATTCTAGGTTCGACTCCTGGCTGGCTCGGAAGCTTTTTAGAGCTTTTTATTTCATGCTGTAAAGTAATTGAAGTATGGTGTACTGTGCCTACATTTAGAAACACAAAAGAAGAAAATGCATCTCAGTAATACAATATCATGACTTTTGAGCTGCCATTATAATAATCAAAATATATAGATATAGATTTTATTTAATTATTAGCATGTCAGAAAGGTATTTCACTCATCTTGAGAGTTTGAAACTGTTCATTGTAAAGACTTAATGCTTGTTCTCTCAATGTAGGGAGCACGCTGAGCTGCAAAATCTGCGAGGAGAACACAGTCGGATGCTAGAGGATGCAAAGAAAGAGAAGGTACAATAATGCTCATTTCTACTGTTTTTATCTTCTTATGAAACAGCTTCCTCATGTGCATCTATTTGCTTTTACCTCCAGCTGCTGCTGACCAATCAATTAGAGATGGAGAAGATGAAGGTGGAGCAGGAGAAGAAGAAGAGCTACTTGGCACAAGAGGCACTCAAGGAGAAGGTTTGGGAGGATTTAGAGATTATTAACACCAAGTTTTGTTTGGTTTAATCAAAATGTCTTAATTTAAATGGTTAAGATGTTTTAAATGTTTCCGTTCCCTAATAGCTGTGAAATCTTTTCCTCTCAGGAGCGGAAGGCCATGACCTACCCTGTTGGCGAGCCCCCAGCATCCTCCACACCCTCCCTGTCTCGCTCCAGCTCAATCAGTGGGGCAGACAATGCTGGTCTGCACACTTCTGTTCTTTCCCAGGTAAACACTCAGAAAAATACTCAAATCTAAAAAATGAAAATTAGCCGGTATATGCATGGATATGTGTAGCTTGACTTGCCTGACATGTTATTTTATTTGTCCACAGGATGACTCTTTAGACCATTCACTCAGTACCATGGCCATGTCTGTGTCGATGAGTGGGACCAACCTGTACGAAGCTGCCAGGCTTTCTGGAGGCTCCAACATCATAGAGAATCTCCAGTCTCAGCTCAAACTCAGAGAAGGAGAGATAGCACAGCTGCAGGTAGGAATTCAGAACAAACCCACATAAAGCTACTTTCTCATAAATGTCAGCCCCACTTGAGTACAGACAAAAGGTTGGTCAAATCTACAAGTGAATGTCTTGGAAAAAACAGCATGCCTCAAAAGCCAAATTAATATTTTCACAGAAAAAATGAATCATCTCCTGCTCTGAGAAGCAGCTATGCACCAGCGTTTTGTACAACCTCTTTGTTCCTCATGCTGTTGCAGCTTGAGATCTCCGGCCTCGAGAGGAGTCGTTCAGTGATGGCAGAAGAGCTGGTCCGACTCACCAATCAAAACGATGATATGGAGGAGAAGGTGAAGGAGATTCCCAAGTTGAAGGTTCAGCTCAAGGTAAGGGCTATTTAAGGTAGTAGAGGATGTTCTTTGAAAAATGTTATTTCTGAATGTTCCTGTGTTTGCAGAGATTCCTCTAATTGGTGTGCCTGTACATTTCAGGATCTGGAGCAGAGGCACAACACCATCCTGCAGATGTACGGAGAAAAAGCTGAAGAGGCAGAGGAACTGAGACTGGATCTTGAAGATGTGAAGAACATGTACAAAACCCAGATAGATGAACTGCTGCAGAACCAGAAATAAACAGTTTTTTATTACACTGTGTTACTTCTGGGACATTCACAAACCAATCATTTGATCATCTTGGGCATATAAGCATTCACAGGAAATATAGGGCAGAGAAATCTGAGTTTAATCACTGTCAAAAGAAAATCCATTTATCTTTATCTGTTATGTTATTTTAAATATTTTTTACATAATATATTTAAGTGGAGGAGTTGGGGTTATGCATAACATACATTGAATCATTATTGAGGCAGTATGAAGGATTGCCACGGCTGTGATTTGGGTGTCCATTTGAAATCTTTGGGATCTAGTACCAACTTTAGACATTATTTCTCATGACTAAAACCTTTCACTTAGTATTGTATAGACAGTATAACTGTAGGAGATGGTGAAGGTTATTTGCACTATACAAATTCACCCTTGTTTATTTCTTAATACATTATAGAATTTAAGAAATATATAAAGATATTGTACAGAAAAATGTATGTATTGTTCTTAACTCCTTACAAATCACAGACCGAGACACAGTAGTTTGTGACTTAAGTCCTATGATTGGATTTTAAACCATATACATATGTACATTGATAAACATTTATTTGGATGGTGCAAAGTATGGTTATTCTTATTTAACTTGTGCGGAATCACGGTGGAAGTAGAAATGGGAGTTTCATGCATTCACAGAAAATATTGCATTTTCATATCAGTGCACAAAACTCTTCAAATAAAGCTGATTTTCTGAACAATTTCACATTGTCGTCCAATCTATGTTGTTATGAAAGAGTACATTTGGTTTGGTATAATTTAATTTCATTGATAGTGACAAACATTTTATATGCAAAACATACACTGCATAGCTTGTGCATGAACAGGTGTTTTACTTACTGTAAAGGGAAACATCACATTTGGATTAAAAAATGTCTATGAAAGTGAAAAAACGTTATGATGATTTAAAAGTTAGTGTAAAAATGATCCTTAAAAAAGTTTCCAGAAAACCCACAGTGGTTAGCAGTGAGTGTAATCTAAAGGAAAAAGAGAGGCACATGGCGCCATCTTGTGCCTGCAGCTCCATATTACAGACCGGTATAAGGTTTCCGGTGTTATGGCGACCACCGGCAACATCTTCGCTTCAGTGTGGAGGACAGCGAGCTGTGTATTCAGGTGAACTGCCCCTCACAGTAACTCATCTTCATAGCCATTAGACCGCTAGTGATAGCGAGTTTGTTGTCCGTCCGAAATTTTTTCACCATGGACATGTTTAGTATGTTTTCTCTGTCAAGGCTTTCGCGGACACATTGGTACAGTTAAAATGAGCGTTAAGGGGCTTTGGCTTTGTGAAGAATTGACGCTACATGTTAGCCACCATATCAGTATAATTCACACATTAGCCTACAGTGAAACATTGACATATTTTACACTATGAAAAAGAAAAAAAAACGACTAAGTAAGGTGTTATTACCTCCGCGTAGACTCACTGTGAAGGTTCACTTCACATGTCCAGGTCACCGAGTGTCTGTCGGCTTATCTTAACGCTTATCAAGTTAAATCACCGCTAGCTAAGTTGTTTGTCGCTAGCTTGAAGTTAAATAGTTACACAGGTCTTTTGCTGGTCAACTGGAAATTTGCTTCTTCTGTGAGAGCTCGGGTGCGACAAAACGAGGAAGGCACAGGGGTATGGCTATTCAAAACAAGCACAATTAAGTCAAGTAATTAGTAAGTAAGAAACAATGAAAGCCATACTATGATAATTCACGCTAACTTAGCTACAACTTGCTGCTTCCATCCAAATCAAGCGTGTTCCGTCCAAAGCTTGTTTTTCGCTGTTATTTAAGCCTTGTTGTTGCTCCTTGAGAACACTTGTAATTAGTGATTTTTGATGACTCAACTGTCACCAAACTCACTGTGAAGAAAGTTTTATGATTTTGTAATACACGGCGACATCAGTCGTCCTCAGCACCTTCAGATGTGCAGACAATTGGGACACAGTACAGAAGCACAGTGTGGTGACTGCATTAACAGCAGTCACACTGATATCCTATGATCATTGATTTTTGGGTTTGAAGTATGCCAGTGGCTTTGGGCTGTGCAAGCACACTCAAAGCTCCGACTTCACAAACTCACATGGCTCATGGAAAAATGACTGTCTGTGCTGTGTGTAAATAATGGTTTGGCCACCTGGAGCTGCACAGGTCACATTGTTGCCAGCCAGCAGTTTACACTTACCCGTCAGCCTCAGTTATGATTGCTCAGACAACAGGCGGAAAAAGGGTCAGGAATACTTCCTGCGACAGGACCTTTCCATATGTGGCGCTCAGATCCGCCTGCTGCTTAGTTCCCACACACTTGCTTGTGCCCACATGCTTGTATACTGTGGTGTTAGGCTTTCAACCAAGATTACAGAGAACAAGTCTGAGTCTGTGTCTGTGTCTCTCCTCCCCTCTCTTTCTCCTCAGGCTGCTGTGAAGAGAAGGCGACTATCTCATATGTCTGGGTGATTCTGACTATGCTGCTCTTGGTAGCACTGGGTATCGTTTTTTCTTTCACTGTGGTCACCACCGAGAGGGTTGAGAACACCAACCACAAACCACCATCACCGCCGCTCAATTACAGCTGGATCTCTCTGCCACCAGAACACATACCCTACTTCCTCTACAACAACAAGAAGGTTGCCAAGCAATGCCGCCTGGACCCACTCTGCCCTTTTAAAGTAAGATATTCACTGTGTCAACTTGTGACTGTTCAAAGATGTTTTCAGTGTGATCAGAGTGTTAGCACAAAGCACGCTCCTTTACGTTTTGCTGCACTGTAAAAAAGCTTGAACAAAACTTTTGTTTAATCGACTGTCAAGTCCCTCAAAGTTTAAATCAATGATTAACAACAACATGAAATTTGTTGAATGTTGTAATAAGATGGTTACACTGTGTTTGATTTGTCATTGTTGCACTCAGATGCAGTTTTTTTAAGATGTTTTTTCTGTTCATGTTAATGGTCATGTTTATGCTCTCCTGTGGATAGTAAGAAAACAAGAAAAGTTGTCCTGGCCCTTTGTCTGTGGCATCACACTGGTACACTCAGATGGATTTAGAAAAGTTTGAAAATGGCTATGACATTTTTTTTCAAACATCAGGATTATTTTCTTTACCTAAATTTTCCACTTTTTTAAACCATAGTTATGATCATTATTCTTCTTTTACTGTAAAGCACTTTAAGCCCAATGTCTAAAAGCTGCTATAAGAATATGTTACGATTGTTTACTTTACAGCACTAGCATTTTGTTTTACACCATTGAGTGGGGTTTACTTTATACTTGAAATTACTACAATAACATTAGAGTAAATAATGATATAGACACTTACTGTTAAATTTTATCTGTATCCTATGTTGCAAGTCCTTCATTTAGGTAGCTCATGAACTGGATTTGAAAATATTCCTGATCCTCTATCAGTTTGATTTGGCTTTCTTAGCATATGAAAATGATAACATGTCCACAGAATCTGATGATTTGGTCATAGTTAGTTACACATCGAATCCACCCCTACCATTTTAACTTTGATGTTGCATGTGTGTGTGTGTGTGTATATATATATATATATATATATATATATATATATATATATATATATATATATACACACTTGTCTTGACAGCAGGATGCACTGCAGGATCTGGCACTCTGTTGGGGTTATGAGAAGAACTGTGATCCAGGGAAGCGTTTCAGCTATCCTGTGTGTACCAAGGCTGACTCTGGATGGTATTGTCACTTACAACCCTTACCTTTAACACATTTTATGTTATCACTTGGTCCTTCACAGAAGTATAATACAGTTTACATAATTTATGCCATCACGCATTTAGGCTGTGCATGATGTGTCAGGTTTTCAGTAATCTTAAATATAACAAATGGTAGTAACCTTTTATTCATGAGTTTTGTATTTACAGAACCACAGCCTCCATAATTTTTACAAAGTAAAAGTGTACTCCTTCAAAGCATGCATCATTGATGAAGCATCATGGTTTCGGCTGGTCTGATCGGCCTGAATCTCTGACCTGTCAGGACCCGTTCACTGGATGCAGCCCAGGAGCTTTTCTGGAAGCAGGCTGACTTTGGCTACGTCCAGGAGCGTCTCACTGAGCTCAAAACACTCTGCAAGGCCAGCAAGCCAGTAAGTCTGCTCATTTCCTTAGTTCCCACGGGCCTGCTGAGTCAACAGGAAAAAAACAACAGGTAGAAAAAGAAACAGCAGTAAACAAATGAGTCCACAGACAATAGGCCTGAACATAATGTGAATTTCCAAAACAGTAGTATTCGAAGAGTATTGTATAGAGACTACCCTCATGATCTCTAAGGTACAGGGTTTATTATTATCACTTCTAGACTAAATATTTCTGTTCATAACATTTTTCCCAGGGGGACTCATCATTAAAATGTAGCAGCCACACTCGCTTCTGTAAGGCAACCAACCTTTATCTGGACCTGCGTAAGCCACGTAGAAGCCATGAGAGGTCAGTCTATTTGAAAGGGACGTGTACATAATAATGCACAAGAGTTATATAGATAGGAACATTTTAAAACTCATCCATGTTCATGCTGCAGATACAGGGAAGACTTCATTCAGAGGGGAGAGATTGGTGGTCTTTGCAGACTGAACAAGAAAGCACTTGCGGCTGAGGGAGAGCACAAGAGCCCCTTACAATCCTGGTGAGATGTGACACACACATTCACACATTCACTTACAGAGCTTAAGTCAGTCAGTGCGTTTACATGCACATCTTAGTCGGATTACAGCCATAGTTCGACTATGCCACTCAATCAGACAACTGCAATTATCCGAGTATACATGCCAGTGAGAAAATTTGATTATTGGGCTGGAGCATGTCACACCCTGGTAGGCTAGGTGGCGCTGTACCCATTTCAAATAGTGGTAACAGAAACATCCCGACTGGCCTCTTTATGTCACCAGCTGCCTTGGCATTCAAGAAAGTAGGTGTAAGAAGAGCGAGACGAAGCTACATCTTTGTACGCTTCATATATGGTATACATAATAATTACACAAACTAGATGCACAATGATGCTCTTTCTCTGATCACAGTCGGACTAAACCAGTAATTTGGTTTTCTTAAGTGTCATGTAAACGCACTGAATGACTGTCTATTTGGAACTGGAGAAAACATAGGTTTATTGCCACTGAAAGGGATAAAATTATGTTCCCTGACCGGGAATCGAACCCGGGCCGCGGCGGTGAGAGCGCCGAATCCTAACCACTAGACCACCAGGGAGTGGGAATTAAGTGCGAGAGCACAATTTTGGAAGATGAATGACATGCATGCCAACAGGATGCCCATGACGTCGCTCAGAGATCAAAGGTCAGGAGACCCCTCTGCATGTTGCATTTCCAGGGTAACGTAATGCTGTGAAGAGACTCCGGTTTTACTTAGCAGTTACTGTAATGGTGTACTTTGACCAAAAGCATCTGCTAAATGCCTTAAATCTAAATCTATTGGCCAAGAATAGACATCTTAAACTTGGGGCGTGGTTCTTGATCAAGAGACCCAAGAATTTTTTCTCACTTTCTTTAATATTGTCTTTTTTTTCAAAGTTTTTGTAAATTTCTCCGTGAATTATGCATCGATCTGGACGACATTCCAGGTTTGATCCTGTTTTAGTTACTAAACAGGCCCAAAATACTCAATACTTAAAGTGCAAACCCACACAATTTTTTTGGAGGAGAAATTTCGTCAAGTTTTGATATTGCAACATCTCGAGGGACAAGATGTCATCATACCCCTGGCACCTTAAAATGTCACCCTTTAAATGAAAATAGTGTTCCCTGACCGGGAATCGAACCCAGGCCGCAGCGGTGAGAGCGCCGAATCCTAACCACTAGACCACCAGGGAATTGTTTGTGTTTTTCAATCCTAATTACAGTCATCTGCATATTCCTCATTATTTGGACACACTGATGAATAAATGGTCTGCATGTCCATAGAACTTGGAGAGCTACACATATTCTGATACGATTTGACCATGATTTTTAGAGTGCAGTGTCAGCAACATCCTCATCATGTAGAATGTGTCTCACCTTTTTATTACCTCTGCGAGGGAGGTTATGTTTTCATCCGTGTCCGTTTGTTGGTTGGTTAGTTGATTTGTTGGCAGGATTACACAGAAACTACTGAATGGATTTTCCATGACAATGTAATGGAGGAAAGGTATTGGCTCAGAACAGACCCCATCAACTTGGGGTGCAGATTTGGATGAAAGGAAGGACCTGGAATTTTCTGACTTTAACATTGTGTTTCATCCTAGACCACCTGGAAATAGTGGATAGTGGATACTGGATAGTAGCTTTTGAGCACCATTTTCCGAATCAATGACATCCATTTCTCAGCCAATAATGCATGGATCTGGAGGTAAAAAATCAGGTGGCTGTTATAATTTGATGCATATCATAGATCTGATCAGAAATTTGGGTTAAGCAGTTATGAATGGTTTACAATTCAGAGTACAGGGCTGTCGTGTTTGATATTGGATTAGGCTTGTTTGAATCAAAGGGGACTGTTGTGCCTTGGTGGAGGTATATTGTTGGCTATTGTAGTTTTGATATTGTTGTATCTACTGAATTGTCCTTGATGAAATTGATGGAGGCACTAATGACCGAATGGTCTGCACATTTGCCCTGTGCGTGTTTATTAAAACAAGAATAGGACTACGAACGAAAGACTGTAGATTGTGTAGTTGGCCCAAATGTTTGTTCCCTGACCGGGAATCGAACCCGGGCCGCGGCGGTGAGAGCGCCGAATCCTAACCACTAGACCACCAGGGATACATCTACTGCTGTTTTTTATAGCAAAGCTCACAACTGGCAGGACATGCCGTTTTTGGATGTAGCAACACAGACTATCACTAGGTGGTGCATTTTACACCACTGAGAAAGATTTGTGCTGCAGGCATTAATGTTCTGTACTGCTTAGGAGCGGCTAATGTCCTGTCTAGAGAAGGAACAATTGTAATATGTGTCATGTTTACCGAGTCAGATCTTCAAATGATGAGTTAGGTAAAGCAAAGGACTTAATAGTTTCTCAGTGGAGCTATTGATAACTTGTTTGACTTAAAATTAGAAGATTATCTGTTCGATTTCTGTCTGCCTCAGTTGCATTTTTGTCATTTGTGAACAAATTGACTACAATAATCAAAGGGACCTGGGACAACCTGCACCTCATATTATATTATATTTAAGCTTACCTTGTCTTGAAGGATGCATTTTATTAAGTATTAAAGTTTTCAAATGACCTTTTATATAAAATCATCAATAGTCACACCCAAAATACCACATTGTCAGTTATTATCAGGCCTAATATACCAGTATATGATATAATGTATCAGTGTCCATGGTTTGTTTCTGTGCCATGTTAATGCACAATGTGTGCAATTATATTTACAATATCATGATGATGTGATGTGCTATTTTTTTTTAGGTATGCTGAGCTGCAGACATACACCGAGCTAGACTTTGATCCCATAGAGGATGGACACTGTGACATCATCGTTGAAAAACCCACAGTTTTCATGAAACTAGATGCTGGTAAGTAATGGATTTATGTGACAATTGAACCAAGTTACAAAACCTTTTATTTTTATTACATTTTAATATTGTAGAAAACACATGGTCTTTCCTGCACATTGACACTGAATGATGATATTTCTGCAGTAAAGTCATGTAATAATATATGGAGTTGTTGATAGAATATGTGATAGCAATACTTGTGACATGATGACAAAGATAATAACTGTGTGTTTTATAATAGGGGTGAACATGTACCACCACTTCTGTGACTTTGTCAACCTCTACATCTCCCAGCACATCAATAACTCCTTCAGTTCAGATATCAACATCATCATGTGGGACACGGTGAGTACCTGATGCCTCCTACCTCAGCCTTAGTGATGGGAAAGATGAAGATATTTCTGAGTATAATGTTTCTGTGTAAGCTAAACCAGTACATAGTGTACAGTTGTGTCTGAAGCCTGATTGTTCTTTACAATAATTAATTACATGGTTGCAATTGGTTAGGCAAACTTGGTAAAATGTGTGTTTCTGTGGCCAAAACATTCCTCCAGACCTCCCTAGTTGGCTACTTTTCTGCTTTTGGCCAAGTATTAGTTTGTCAGCAGTGCACTATGGCCAAAGATTTGTTTAACAAGCTAGAGGCATATGTGCCTCATGAAGACATCAAGGGGAAACACCAGTTGAAAAACAGAGTGCATTTACGGACAGCCTTATCCGCCCATTGTTCCCTCCGCTTCGCACAGAGGTAAGGAGGAAGGGGGAAAGAGAGAAAGAGAAATGGGAGGGAGAGAAAACTGTCAGGGAGAAGGAAAACAGTGACCTTTCAGCTTTCAGCACAATCTGCACTCTGCAGTCCAAACAGCGGCAGGCTGTCACATAGTAGTGTGGTAACTTTGTACTTTGTACAAAACCAAAACTTCAGAAAATTACAACCAGCAGGGTTGAAAACAGATGACTGACTCTGGCACTGCTAAAGGCTATAGTTGTTTTTAATTTTACAGCTTTGTTTTTCATTTAAGGTGTAACGTTAATTGAATTAACATTTGTCCCCTTCTTTCTTATGGCTTTTTCCAGAGTTTTTATGGTTATGGAGATCTGTTCAGTGAAACATGGCAGGCCTTCTCACAGTATGACATCATCCACCTGAAGACCTATGACTCAAAAAGAGTAGGTTTAATGTCATCTATGGGATGGTCATTGCGTGCTCCTTGACTGTAAAGATGTCTAATTAATCAATTACTCAAATATGTTTGTTTTGGAATTGGAGCTTCTACGCTTAGTGAATCAATTGATAAGTTGATTGAAAGAAGATTGGCTATTTTGATTCATTTTTCAACCAAACATGTTTCTAAACAAGCTTCTTAAATGTAAATATTTGTTGCTTTTTTTGTCCTTTATAATAGTAAATGAAGAGTCTTTGGGTTTTGGACTGATGGATGGACAAAAGGAGCTTTTGAAGACGTCACTTTTGGTTCTGGAAAATTATGATGAGCTATTTTTCATCAAGTTATTAATCGATTAATGAAAATAATCAGCAGATCAATCATTAATGAAAGTAATCGTTGGTGACAGGCTTTTTAGAAATATAAACTATTAATTAATCTGGGTTGTTCTTTTAAGGAATGAACTTCTGGCACACAACACATTTTGTGTTTACTGTATCCAGAAACAGCAACAATAGTCTTAACAAATGCACTTTGGTGATTCCTGAGAATAGCATATTGCCCAATTGTTAATTTACATCCAATCATCCTTCCAATAATTTTGAAGTCACTTGCAGATGTCAAATACGTATGCATACAATACCACATTACATATGCACAAACTGATGTATGTGCCATACTGTAGCTTACTTTATTTATTCATACTTGTCCATAGGTGTGTTTCAAAGACGCCTTCTTCTCCCTCCTCCCGAGAATGAGATATGGCCTCTTTTACAACACTCCACTCGTAAGTTACCCTCATGTTTATGTGTGTATGTTACTGTGTACAGCCACTAACCTAACATACTTCACGTATCTATGTGCTCTGAGCAAATAGCAGTGTCTCATACATAATTTCAATGCTGCCTTGCTTGTATTTTCATTTTTAGATGTTTTTATTTCATGTTGAGGTAGATTTGTTTTCTTCATTTACTGCCATTATCTCCCCACATGCAGAGTGATATCCGGTTTAATCATAGAGATGCAGTTCAGGTCAAATATTTATGTGATGTATTCAAATGCTCAGCAAGTGCTTTTCGTTATTTAAATGATAATTCCAAGGAGATTACTATAAAGATGATACCATGTAAATATGTGTTGCCCCGTTGTTCCAGCCTTGAGGTGTGAAATATTGATAGGTCAGCCTCAAGCTGATGCTTTTGATTGCCCCTGCAGCACATGTCATGTTTATATTCATGTGCTCACATTTACAGCTGCATAGCAGCGACGTATGTGTGAGAAATGCTTAGACTCATATGATATTCATTCGAGGGAGATCAGGAAATATGTTTTCATTTGTCAGATTCCCTGTGTGTTACTTATTTTTCATCATATCCCAGTCCAGCGTGACCAGATTCTGTTTGCCTTCAATTCATTTAAAATCAGAGAGTTGATTTTCTAAAAAATACAAATATTGTTCAACTTTATGTGCAACCATGTGCAGGTTGTAACAAAATTATAGTTTTAATATGATATTTTGAATTGAACAAATCTAAAATGAAAAGCTTATGTGAGGGAAGTTTACACTTTGTGTGGTGTGTCGATGACAGATTTCGGACTGCTACAGTGAAGGGATGTTCAGGGCATTCTCCCAGCATGTCCTCCATCGACTGAACATCCCACAAGATGGGCCTAAGGTAGGAAGAATTCTAATGTTACCTTATAGAAATTATACTATTTACTACGCGCACACACACACACATGCATGCAGGGAATTTAAGTAGATTTATAACAGCTGTGTGACATGTGCAAAAGCGATGGTACGTTGTGCATTCCTCATCCTTCATCCATGAAATGGTTTGAATTGCCTCAAATTCTTTTTTCAGGTTGAGGTGATTTTATGAAGCACTTTTATTATGTCTAGGTTCTTAATTTGACTACAATCAGAATGTTCCATTTTATGTAAATCAAGATTTGTGGCAACATTTCCTCTCTACCAAAGTAATTTTCGAATGTCTTAATGACATTCTCAAATGCTGGTACACTGGGCAGAAGTGTTATCCAGCTGTCACAGACACACATAAAGTTGGCATTCCCTGACCGGGAATCGAACCCGGGCCGCGGCGGTGAGAGCGCCGAATCCTAGCCACTAGACCACCAGGGAGCTGAAAGGGGGGATATTTTACAAATCATGGTCAGTGATAGAGATATAATGATTAAGTAGGTAAAGCCAAGAATGAGAACAACCAGACCACCAGGGAACTGGATACATGATCTAGATTGCAAAAAGTAGACCACCAGCTTTGTTTTTGATTAATATTGTAAATACTAACGGAACAAGTTCAGTCCCATCTGCTTGTGCCAAAATTTCTGTTTGGGTAACACATAAAGGGGTCACCTCTATTACATGCAGCCATAGAAATCGTGGGAACATATCACCTTTTATCATGGTTAAGTTTATTCTTTATTTATTGGGAAAAGAAAAGATAGAGAACCCCTAATTCATTCATCCCATCTGTTGTGAATGCATTTAAAAGTGACTATTATTGACTTGAAGCCTCTCTAAGGTGCCTCCCTGCCCTCTGCCTAATAAGTACTGGTATAAGTTCTACCACCAGACTGAACAGGAGTAAATCCAAATGGGTAACGCGAGTTGTTCAAAAACTTTCTTTTTCGTAAACACTGTGTACACAAACAATGTTCTCAATGCTTGTGTTAATGTGAAGAGACCCTGGTAATACTGTGAGCAATGTTTCATGTTGTATTGAGCCTTCTTAGTGTTTTAAAAATACTATTTTGATGCTAACATAGTATTTGCCCCGAGCACTCCATTGAAAATTATTTCGACCCGAAAACGAAAATATGGTCAATCTTAAAAGTGGCTCTTTTGTCATAATTATGATTTTCAAAGAACATTTGACTCAGGTACATTCACAAAAGACCCTAGGTTGCATTTTGGCGAGAGTTTCACTTTAGAATTTCCTCGTTTACCTCGCTAGTTGACAGTGAGAAATTGGAAATCGGTAGAAAGTAGTATCAATATTTTATTAATGAACACATTTGGAAATTCTTGACGTATTGTCACTCATTTTAAGCTGTTTTGTGATGTTGCAACATTTCTTCTTTACCACCTCTGCCACATCATGGCAAAGAAGCAGGCCAGAAGCCGTAATTGTTCCGAGTGCTTACTCTCATAAGCTAAGACTGTGTCAGACACATAAAGTGAGAGTTCCCTGACCGGGAATCGAACCCGGGCCGCGGCGGTGAGAGCGCCGAATCCTAACCACTAGACCACCAGGGAGCTGTGTGAATGGTAATAATTGCAAATTGCATAAAATTATCTTTAGTCCCACCAACATGTCATGTCATGTCATGTCATTGTCCGTAACCGCTTATCCCTTTCCATGGGGTCACGGGGTGTTGCTGCTGGAGCCAATCCCAGCCTTGTCTCAGGGCGAGGGCAGGGTACTCCCTGGATAAGTCGCCAGCTCATCGCAGGGCCCTCCCACCAACATTGAACCTCCTTCTATTGAGATAATCAATCCTACCTGGAACAGTCTTGCATTATTAAACACACAAAATAGGGTTGTAGTTGTAAAATAAAGTTTTTTCTTAAAAATTATGATGTGGATTCATGATTTCATATTGCATTGATTACATTGGATCTTTGATCATTGAATAAAAATATAAACCCTGATTGGTGGATCGTTACATCACTACTTCACAGGTTTGCAGTTGAGATCAAAATGAAGGTGAGTTTGAAGTTACCATTTGTGAGTGAATGAAATTTTAATTTTACTGAATGTTTGACAGCGCTTGAATGCAGTGTATGAATAGCAAGACCTTTATATGTTAAGAATATTGTTTTAATTGTCATTTAACCAAGAGTACAGACCATATTTTGTCAGCGATCTGTTTTTAACAACTTTCTCTCTGGTGGTCTGGTGGCTGGGGTTCATGCTCTCATTGCAGCAGCCTCGGTTTGATTCTAGTTTAGGGAATTCTTGATTTATGTAAGTAAAACTTGAGTGATAGAGCACGTTTTTAAACTAACCTCACAAATTGCTTACATCAGTAGCAAAACAAAGTAAAGTAATTTACATGAGAATGACCAATTACTGTGTACCTGGCACAAAGTACACTCAATTCAAAACATATTCAAGTACAGACAGAAAATGCCATGTGATCATGAAAGTCAAGGTGCCAGGACTGCAAAAGAGCAGTTTCCTTTTTTGTTTTAAGTTAAGCACGTGGATACCCAAGAGGTTCTGGTTAGCTCATCTAAGAGGCTGGTCAGTGGTGCATGGGGTCAGTAAGTCATAAATATAAGCTTGGGCTAAGCCATGTAATGCCTTGTAAGCAATTAAAGAGTCAAATAATCAATGCTAAACTAGACTGGCAACGTGCAACGACTTTAAAATTGCAGTGATGTAGGATTTCTTACCAGTCCTGATTAATAGCCAAGCTGCTGCATTTTGAATGAGCTGCAGAAGAGTTTGGGTAGTGTGATGAAGGCAAGTAAAAAGTGAGTTGCATTAGTCAAGACAGGAAAAAATAAATGCATTTTAAATCTGACTTTTGCAATGCTCCTTAGCTGAAAGACAGAAAGGTGGACTTTCTTGGATTTGTCTCGGTTTGAGTGTTTTATTATGGGATTATTATGATGCTGTTTTGGGGTCTGACTTTCTTCTGCTTTGTGCTGACTTTGGCTGAACTGATGTGCTGTGCTCCAGCATTCGGCAAAATTAGAATCCTTATGTATCTATGAAAGGGTTCAGACTGCCGGAGCTGCAATGGAGTAGATCCGCAACGCAGGGGATCCAGCGGAAGTACACAAATAAACTAGAGTGAAACCTATCAGCACACTGCTGTGGCGGATCAAAGACGGACTAAACACAGATATGGTAGAATTTAGGTGCTGAGGCCCTGCCCACTCAGGAAATTCTTTAAACAAGGCTAATTCTATTAGTTTGGCCTTTAATACACACGTAAATGGCATTAGTCATTGAAATTGGACCTTTTGGAAAACTCCCTCCAGGGTGAAGATATTCAGGAACTCTGTTCTCTGTGTTTACGTTTGGATGGGCAGCAATGTAGATGGATGGAAATGATGATGCAGACACCCACGTTCACTTCCTGATTGAGACATGGTAGTATATGAAGCATTGTTAGCAAATGTGAACTCAAAAGTATTTATGAAATGGTGCTAAAATACTTGGTGGGTGGAGCTTGTTTTTGTTTTAAAAGTATGTTTTGAAAAATACATGTATACGTATAGAATAGGCCTAAAAATTAGCCCTGATTATCCAGTCGTTGATATATATATATTTTTTTCTTTCATTTTTTTAATTTCTCCTGAACTTTCCAGGTTATAGTATTTGTGATGTCAAGCAGACACAACTGTCTGAATAGTTTTCCTGTTCTTGATGGTAAATTTCATGATATTTTCATTATCTTTGACAGAGATGAACAGTTACTTTATACTGACTTGCACAGTTTGTAAGATGCACATAAAGTGAGAGTTCCCTGACCGGGAATCGAACCCGGGCCGCGGCGGTGAGAGCGCCGAATCCTAACCACTAGACCACCAGGGACCTGTGTGGGTGTCCTAACTGTGAATAATTCACAGATTTACAGTGAGATTCAGTGTGCCATACCACGTTACGAAAAGGAATAGATATAAATCGTAGAACATGTCCAGTCCTGCTTGTGCAGGAATGCCTCCCAGTTTACTTTGCATTTCATTATGTCGAGATTGATGGATCCTACCGAAGGGACTTAAAGATTACTTGTAAATGTATTTATGAAAGAGGCTGCACATCTCATTATCATGTTGACCTAAGCAATTCCACACACTGCAAACATGTTATGTAGAAACACTAAAACCTAATCACTAGCTCAGCAGTGACTGTCTTCTTTTAAGTGTGTGTCCTTCAGCACATGTACCAAAATAGCAAGATTGAAAAGAGCAACTGGCACAGAGTGCAGCTGGCCTCATCAGAAAGTCCTGGGACCCACACTGACACTTCACTGACACTCCAATCCCCTACATAGACATAACACATAACGTTAACGTAGTCTCCGCATCTCATTTGACATTACATTTACACATCTGTTGTGTCATTGTATCTGTACATGTTCTCCATCTAATCAGACATTTTGTTGTATAATTTCTTTAATTTGTCTGTTTTCTATTTATGTTTGGTGACTTATGCAGTACACTGACAAATAAGGCAGTAGACTATTTCTGCACGGATTTCCTTCCTGAAGACAGAAATCTTTGTGAGCTCAAATCATTGCATTTGAAAAGGGTCAGAAGTTAGGTAGATGTATGTTGGGCTTTCTGGATATACAATTTATATATACTTTGTTGTTTTTTTTTTGGTGAAATCAGGCTGCCGTCCAGCTCCCTGGTGGTCTAGTGGTTAGGATTCGGCGCTCTCACCGCCGCGGCCCGGGTTCGATTCCCGGTCAGGGAATCTAGCTTTTTTTCCACCTTTCTTCCTCTAACATAGTACTGCAGACAGCTGCTAACTGTGTGATGAAAAGGGAATTGATCCTTTCCACCACTGTCTCTGCTTGCTAAATTTATCTAATATCCTCAACTTTTATGTCAATCCTTCACTCTTTCTTGCATCTTGTACTCCTACTAGAGTGTTCTAACATGCACATTAGGGAGACAGGTTTAGGTAGTATAAGGAAGAGGACTTTTATGGTACATTTTTTGGGACATTTTACACTGGCAGACTGGAACTGAGAGGTTAATTATTGTTGACCCTACTGCGTTCATGTTTGAATGTTTTGATTACAAAGCTCAAAGTAATTACGTTGTTGTTACTCGAGCGCCTGTTCTTTCAAATCGATTGTTACAGTTAAATCAAATCTACTATTCTATTCTGGCAGGTATCTTGTTAATAACCAGGGTAGTGCCTTAGCCAATTATTGTGATCCTTATTCGAATTGCTATTATAAAGTTATTTACTTTCCAGTTAGTTATGTATAAAGTCAAGGTAAAGCTCTATTTGCGCAGAAGTAGTATTACCATTAGACCTCACCTGACAGACATTACCGCCACGTTTGTGTTTTGTGTGGTGCATTCACACGGGATAAGCAATGTCTGTATTTCACCTCTATTTACTGACATTATCTCCAGGAAGTGATGTCAAGGTTCTGACTCGAAGCAAAGCATTTGTTCCTCAGCAGCCATATTATTAGTATATTTTTGGCCACTTTCTGCATATGTTGCAAGCATAGATACACATTTTCAGCTCATTTAGATCAAGTAACAGATAATTTATCCACTTGAATGTGACAAATTTTTGTTGCTCCTAACTTTTCTGTGTTTTAAACATCAATATAACCAATCTCATAGCACATCCGCATACTGCTGTTCAACATATTAAGAACCATGATCAAAACAACAAAAAACTAATATAAATAAATATCACCCCAAATCACAAACATGCCAGTTCACACAGTATATTTATCACAAGTGCACATCTACCTATCTACCAATCCACCAAAACAACCAATCCATTCTTTTGAGGCTTAAATCAAATGCTTACTGTATCCATCTTTTGTTGTTGAGGTTGTTAAGTTGTTAAGTACACTCAGCCTGACTTTACTGGTCATCTCATTACTACCATAAATTCAGAGAAAGAGCTCCTCACTGATATAAGTAGCCCTCTAGCTTTTGACAGAGTACATGAATAACGACTGTTTGTGCGCTCACACTTTTACATACTGTCACTGCCATGCTCCTGCCACCTCATTCATCTCCTACACCTATAACTCAGCGGCGCTTCTCACAGGTGTTTTACACTCCCAGGTTTCAAGTGCTTGACTGTATCTTTATGAGCAGCAATGGCCGATAACTTTCTTACGTCCCGCGGAGCAGCTCATTGGGTATTCATGGCCTTCACTGGAAATATGCTAAGAGGCTTTTCAGCAAGACATGGGGCTGCTAGCGATAGCAGGGCGGCGTCTGAATGAGAGGTCTTCTCGGCCCTGACCCTTTCTCCAGCTCCTCCTTTCATCCCCAGATTAATGGCACAGCCAGAGACTGACACTGCTGCTCTCCTCTATTGTGTCCTATTCATCCGCTTCTACCGCCCTTCTCCTCCTATCTTCCCCTCGTCATAATTGGCTCCGGTCTGGTCTTTTTAAATACTTGTTTAAGATGTTTTTGAAGTGGAAGAGAAGAAATTAGGCCTGTGTTGAATACTCATATGTCCACTGCTTATAGTACAGTGCCTAGCTGTAGTTTGTCAGGTTTATTGCATCCAGGTTGTAAATTGCTGAGTTGCTGTTAGTGTCATTACTTTGATTTCAGGATGGTGACATTGTGATCATTAGTGTTTATTCCCATATGTTACAGAGGTCTAAATTCTCTTTCAGAACACAAGGTGGCAGTAAGAGAACATAGAAAAAAGAAGCATCTGTGTACTGTGTTCCTCAGAGAGGAAAACCTTTTATTCCACTCAAAAATATTTTGTAATGTGATTTAAACTAATGTGTCCTCTCCTCTGTGCCTGTTTCAAAGAGACATTATAAGTAGAGGCTTTGTAGTTAGTTTGAATGAGCATCATGTTTTCCCAGCCGCCTATCTTTTCTGTCCTTGGCTGATTGATTATTGGGTGCATTGCTGTTTTCAGGAGGGGCGTGTTCGTGTCACCCTGCTGGCTCGCAGCACAGAATACAGAAGGATATTAAACCAAGTGGAGGTGAGTCCAGCAGCACCACCCTCCCTCCTTCCTTCTTCCCTCCCTCTCTTCTTTTTTGCCTCTTACTTTCTTTTCCCTCCATCCACCTGTCCTCCTTTGTCTTTCTCTTTCCCTCTCCGTCTCTCCCCTCGTGCTGTGCGGCTCTGCCACTCCCGCAGCTCCTCCTATCCACCATTGATTTACTGCCCACATCTGTTAAGTGCCTATTTAAAATCTTATTCGCTATAAACAGTACAAGTAAAAAAGGCTTGTGATTTATATGGTCACTGCCGATATTTGTTTGCTCTCTCATTGATCAGAGAACACGCACCTCTGTTGTTTTTACAGCTGGTAAACGCCCTCAAGACTGTGCCTTCCCTGGAGGTCAATGTGGTGGACTACAAATACAAGTGAGTTATAGGAGCACTTGCCACATTACTACATGAGCTATTCAGTGCTGCTTAGCACTGGTTAAGGATGTAACAGTGCTGTATGAGCACAAAGGAAGTGTGTAGCCTTTTAAATTGTGTAATAGCGACAGTGTTCACACACTGAAAATGATTGATATGTGACTCCCTGTGTCTTTCAAGGGATGTTCCCTTCCTGGTGCAGCTGAGGATCACCCACAACTCTGACATCTTTATAGGGATGCACGGAGCTGGTCTCACACACCTCCTCTTCCTCCCTGACTGGGCTGTCATCTTTGAGCTGTGAGTGACACTTTTTGTCTGCCTGTGTGAGCATGTGTGAGAGTGACAGACAGAAGAAGACAGAGAGGGAAGCAGGGAAGAGCGATGGGTTTGGCAGGGCGCTGAGCCCAAAGTGCCCCTCAGACACTTGGTGTATGACTGTGAAATACCGTCTAATTAACCAGGCATTCATCACGGCCGCTACCCTGGGCCGAGGAGTTGATTGGAAAGTGTTTCTGTGCGTGAGAGTGATTTTTTGTGAGTGACACCGAGCGAGCACCACAGTGTCTATACAGCGAGAGAGTGGTTAAGATGGAGGAAGAAAGAGTGAAAGTGAGGCAGACCGAGGAGAGCAGGAGATAAAGTGGCTGCATCTGTCCCTCCCAGATATAATTGTCAGGATGAGAGCTGCTATCGAGATTTGGCTCGGCTGCGGGGCATTCGATACGTGACTTGGCAGAAAATGGACAAAGTGCTCCCACAGGACAAGGTAGGGGAAACTCCCGTACCAGCCATTAGCTCTCCAGCACCTCGGTGTGAGCTTTTTCAATATATCTCGCCTATCCTACATATGTATGCACACACATTTGATTAAGTGTAATTTGTATTTTGTCAGCTAATCTAAATGTGGGCACTGTTCTCTCACTTCTCCCAGGGTCACCATCCAACCCTCGGGGACCATCCCAAGTTTACCAACTACTCCTTTGATGTGGCGGAGTTCATGCGTCTCGTGCTGGAGGCAGCTGATCACGTCAGACACCATCCCAAATGGCAGCGCAGGGCTCTTCATGATGAACTCTAGAGTCTCTGTGAATGTGGGACACACACATCAGGCTGCTGAGGAACTCTTAACATGAACCTGCCGTTGTTTTTAAAGTCACCTCTGCCACCAGTGAGTATCAGTGGTCTGGCAGAGTCACCTCCTGTCTGCTGCTTTGATAGGTCAGGATGGGCAAAAGCAGTATGGTGGACAAGTTGGAGGTTAGCTCCCACCAGCTCCATTAGTGTCAAATCAGTTAAAGGACGAGAAGAGTGCAGTGTTGAAGCATCTGGAGAGCGATGAGATGTGTCCTATGTTTCTTCATTACCTCCGCTGCGTCTACTTCATTCTACACCGACAAAGTTAGCTAATGAGCAGCTGTTACGGCATCCCTTCACATGCGACATCTTGTCACATTTGATCAGAGTCACCTTGATGCGCGCCTCTTCAGAGCTGTTGACAATCACAACGCCAGAGTTTTTGAACACATCCAGCACACGACAGTCTAATATGACGGGTGCAGTGCTCACATGCTGGATTCACAACTTGAATTGCAGACTTCGACTTTTTGTTGCAGGAAGTTGGATTTGTGAACTCGTGTAGTTTTCATTTATGTTAAGTGTTAACAAAAATAACTCTAAAAATAGGAGACAGAAAGTAAAACACTCAAGCCACCGAGAGGAATCCCTTTACTATCAGTATTAGCATGCTTGTGTATGCAAGTTCAGGAACACTTTTAAAATGATTTGATACCAAGTACAGTGAAACACATGAAAAACTTTTTGTCAGTGAAATTGAACACTCCATTGTTTTATGCAACCCTATGACAGTAATGTTAATATCAAAAATACCTGGCAGCTTTTTATATGTACCTTTTAATATTTGCATCTGTATTTACAGTTTACATTCCTAACATTTGGTATTTAAACATACAGTGTGTATTTGTCTTGTTGGTTTGATGCTGTTGATACTGATGTCTATTTTAACTATTCATTCCTTTGCATTTTCCCAAAGGAACTGCTTTGTTAAGATGGTCAAAGTATGAGCTACTGCTGATGTACATTACTTTTCCTTAAGCCTTTTGAATACTGTAAGTCAGATATTTTACATTAGACTAGTCTGAAAAGGAACAAGCACAATATGCATGCCGTCTGGTGCAATGCACAAGAATATCTGGGGTGCTAAGAAGATAATTTTTCTTATTTCTTGGCCCTCAGTGAGCTTGATGATTTATTTATAGTTGAAACCATGTTGAACTCGGCCGGACCTATTTGGTCAGGGCTGCGCTAGACTTGTAGGCAATTTCATATTCAGAAGCTGTGTAATATTTTGAAATAAATAATTCTCAAAAATGCTGAAGCAAGTCTTCTCGTCTGCACCGGCCACATTAAACATCAGAGATTTAATTCATCTTAATTTAATCAATCATCTTCTGAAGTATGACCTTGGAGGGGAAAAAACTGAAGCGTCTGTGTTGCCGGTTCTTGCTGATTCCAGACAGCTCTTTGCTGTGGCTTTCATTATTTTAGTGAGTTCAGGTCTAAGGAGGGAAAGGGCTCCTCGCGAAAGGGCACTGGTTCAGTTTTTTACTGTCACCATAATAAATCTGGATGACCTCAAAGGCTGCCCAAGTTAACAGTGACGCATCGTGGCCACATGGGGGCAGTGCAAGACCGCACATGAGGCCAGATCGTCACCGTGCGCGGTGTGATCGTCCCTGACAGACTTATTCCAAACAGTGCAGAGAGTGAGAACAATTTATTCACAAATATATCAAATGGGTCACAAGAAGACAGTGTTTGTTTAAATGTATTCCTTCCAATATCACAAGTTTGCTGTCAGCAGCCGTGCTCCTCCTGCACGCTCTTTGCGGATGTTGTGTCTGAACTTTCTGAGTATTGACAGACACCGGGCCTGTCTGGGATGGACACTATTTATGGCCCTGCTCGGGTTACTGCCAGTGACCTCGTAAAGAAATGAAGAATCTCTATGCAGGGGGGATCAAAAGCAGAGGAACCAAGATGTCTGTTCTCATTAACCTTCATGGCGGCTCCAAATCGATGACCCAGGCTTTTTTTTTTTTTTTTTTTTTTTGCGCAAAGCTGCCTGACTGCTGGATGTATCCAAAATGGAAGACGTCAGAAACCCATCGGATCACTCCCCACACCTTTCGATTAAAAGTATGAAGCGTGAAGAAAACACAGTGCACAAAGTCTTAAGTGCAAAAGCATCTCCTGTGTGTGGCTCGGTCTCTTCTTTTTTCTTTTTTTTTTTTCTTTTACGCACGGTATCACCTTTAACTTGCCTCGTTGGCCGCCAGAGCGCAGCGTTATGTGCACTTGTGTAATTAGTGGAGTCGCAGGCACACTTCGTCTCACCTATCATTTCGGAGCAGGCTCCACATTTACCGCCGCAGGCTGCTGGAAGTTTACCACACACACACACACACACACACACACACACACACACACACACACACACACACACACACACACACACACACACACACACACACACGTCTTCAGCAGCCGTCTTTGGGTGGCCTTATTTTGTCGTGCCTTAAGTAATCGTGTGGTTTTCCTCCAGAAATGTTAAATTACTTATCTCCGCGGCCCTTAATGCGGGCCTGGCGGAGAGAAGAAATGGGCTTTAGAGGCATCAGGACAGGAGAGGAGAGCTGATTGCGAGGTTTAATCACTGGAGGTTGAAGCTGCGAGTAAAGTCATGAGATCGCGCCTGAGCCGAGATTCACACTTAACGCGCTCCGCTTTCCAGGCACGAGAAGCCTCACTAGCTGCTTTTGTTTGACTGTTCGCGTCCCGTTCTAGTTTGTCTGACATTTTCCACCGGAGCGACAGGATCGGCAGATATGTTCTGAACTTTCTGCTCCGTTATTCACGCAGCCGCGCGGCCCGGAGCAGCGCGCGTCGGCGCCACTTCTCCAAGCTGCTGTTGCCTAAAGCCAACCGTGCGTCCACTTCTGTTTGTGTTTTACAAAGTGGTCGTTAGCATAATCTGATTCATCTCAGAAAAAGACAAACATTTTCTCGCCACTGAGCTCAGACAGAATCAATCAGAAACCCCTCTCACTTTACCCTTTTCCAGGGCCAGGGGAGGCGATGTCTTTCGTGGGGATTGAAGCAGAATATCGATTCAGGAGAAAGAAATATTCCTCGAGTAATGAGCGGATACCTCCTTAATGTTTTTCTTTCCCTGGGCGATGATTATTGGGGGGGAGTATTCCCGGAGGAGATCCTATAACCCCGCTGCTGTGACACACGACACTCCGGGACCACCTCAGCCTATATACTCTTATTACCCTCTCCACAATCCGGCAGGATGTCTCTGCGTGGGCGCACACGGTGAATGAAGCGTGCTGGGAAATAACCGGTGGCTCTGTAACAACGACGAGTAATGGGAAGTATGAATGAAGAACATCACCGATCAGCCTCACACTCTGAAGTCGGTGTTTACGTCACATGATGTGTTTCCTCCGATACTATCTGCGCCCTCAGAGGAGGCCGACATGAGATAAGTGCTACGGGCTGTTGCATCCATTAGCTGCCTCACTTTAAGATAAAAGGCCTCCTATCCCCACTGCGACACGCAGGTTCTCGCACTGTAGACGTGCTGCAGACAGGATCTATTGGGTTTGAATACTTTCTGGTGTTCACTTAGAATTTTACGCAGCCAAGCTACTTTGTCTGATTCGTCTGAGACGTGGCAGCAGAGAAAAGCTCGCTGACACGAGAGTTGTGGAGCAGCGCAGCGTCCCGGATTCATGCGCGGCGCACCTGGCTCTGTCCATGGTGCTGAAATTAGGATCTCTCTCTTTCTTTCTTTCTTTCTTTCTTTCTTTCTTTCTTTCTTTCTTTCTTTCTTTTCTTTTCTCCTGGCGAGCCCTCATCAGTGACTAATCTGCTCTCAGTCCAAAGTCAGACGGATCGATTTGCAATAGATTGGAGGCTTAATTAATTAATCGGTTGAAAATAACAGGCGGCACCCGCTCTCCCCTCCTGCACAGGTGACAAAACGGTCACGAGGGGCGGAGGAGCGTGCCAGACAAGGACGCATGAGATTGCCGCGAAGATAAAAGTCTTGAAGGCCTGCATGAGATCCTCCACGTTTCGTTGCGCGGGGCTCTTTTGTTTTGTGCTTGGATAAGTTAAAGAAAAGAAAAGAAAAAAGAAAAGAAAAGAAAAAAAGAAAGGAAAGCGAGGGAAAAGACAGCGCGGATCTTAATGCCTCCACCGACACAGAGCTCGCCGCAAGGAAGACATCTGAATGTATCGGATACTCCTCAACTTGGGTCGTTAGCAGACATCGACCTCCTCTAAGTCTTAACGACTGCAAATACAGCGCAAGGCAATCAATCGCCATCAACACGCTGGAATATTCTAGGGATGGAATAATTGATAGGCTGTCTCCTGGTGCGTAACGGAGAGGCGGCGGTGATTAAATTCTGTTTAACATCTCGCTGAGGGCGGGGGCTGAGTGTGTGTGTGTGTGTGTGTGTGTGTTGGGGGGGTTATACAGCCGACTGTATGTATTGATACACCATCTTTAACATGATCGAAGTGTAGAGGCGAGGCTGACTCTGGTGTGATGGGGAGGAGTTCATTGACTCGCGTACCTGTCAGTCAGTCAGTCAGTCAGTCAGTCAGTCAGTCAGTCGGGGGCCATGAGTCACCAGAGCCCCTCCTGAGGGGGCCTCCAGTTTGTGATCCCTATCAGGAGAAAACTGCTGCCAGTTTGAACATCAGATCTCAGGAACTTTGGAAGAATGTGTCCATCTGCGGGGGGCCATTTCTCTTATTTCTCGGGGGAAAAAAGATCATGTATCTGTCCCTCTTGTGCAGTTTGTCTCGTGTCATGCACAAGTGAAAATGTGTCTTGTGACCCAAAATGAAGACAAAACGACACTGAGCGACTTGTTAACATGAGTCAGTCATGTCCCCCATCTCTCCTTGGACTAACACATAATCTCCCCCCACCTTCCTCCTCCTCCATCACCCCAATAGTCCAGGCACACTTGTAAACTACATGACATCAGTGAGGAAAAAGAGGGGGTGTACTTGGGAGCTGGTGAACTGGGCGGGCGCTGTTGCACGTGTTCTGAATGGGGAAGACGGGCTCGCATCGCATTTCTCATGTCCAATCGATCCCGGCTCGGGAGGAGCGACGGGAGCGCAACTATCACTCCTGCATCACTATACCATCACTCTCATCAGCGTCTCTCCGGCGACTATAACGCCTTTTGTGTGACAGCCGCGGCGCAAGGGGGGGATGAACTTGTGTGGAGTGTTCGCCAGAAACCTCCGCCCGGCGTCTCTTTGGGGGAATTACGCACTTTTCATGACTTTCTCCTCAGTGTGGTTTTGAGATGGGACGCGGGGAGACCGTGGCACGTTGGGCCACGTCGCTACTGCGCGAGTGCTGCTGTCTCACCCGGCTCCGGAGGGCTGGTGCTCCGGCGTGGCTGTAGCACCTCCTCACCCCTGCCTGCCTCGGTGCGCTTGTGCGCGGAGCTCCGGGGAGCTGGACGCGAGGCTCTGAAAGGGATTGCCCAGTTTAGCGGGAAGCAACGTCAGTGGAGTTGAAGCGGAAAGTGGCAAAGCGCTCTACTACTTCGCCTGGATCCTTTACAGTTCCCCGCGATCATGCCATCGAGTTTTTAGATCTGGGTAAGGTGGTGTTTCTTTTTCATTTAATTGAAATACATTCACATGTTAATTCCCTGTGTGTTTCCGTGGCGCGCGGTCAATAGGCTAATGGAACGAGGATGGGGTCAGAGGGGGACTTTGGCTCGTGGAGATGTGGAACATTTTCTCCGCGGGCAGCAGGGTGAGAAGGGGGTGGTGACGGGCGGACACACTCACTGAACGACTGTCGAGCTGAAAGCAACTTTGATGCTCTTGGCTCGGAGCGCAGCGAACACAGGATTTCCTCTGAAAGCCTCCCCCGGTCCCCAGGTGACTCCGCTCCCTCTCGGCGAGTGATGCGTAAAAATCAAACACACGATGATGAGCCGATTCACTGCCTACCGATTCCGCTGACCGTGTGTAGCGCGTGTGTCGCGGGCGGTCCGGGTGGAGACTGAGGTGAGATTGATGCAGCGTTTCGCCGCTGTGGGGTTAAATAAGCCATCGGTCGGGAGCTCGCCGCTGCTTAGTATCTATTGAGTGATCTGCGAGGCTGATCCGCTGACCGGGCTCTTTTCACGCGCCTTTCTAATCGCTTTGCATGGCTCGTGATCGGCTGGGAATGGAGGAGAGGAGAGGAGAGGAGAGGAGAGGAGAGGAGAGGGGAGCGCACGGAGCTCAGACATACGGGGGGAGAAATGAGGTGCCGCCGGGTTCTCCAGGCAGATTGCGCACAGGAGGCAGGGAGGTGTGTTGCAGAACCAAATGGGCACACTCTATTGGGTGCGCGCACTCAGCACGCATGTACGCACGCACACACACACACACACACACACACACACACACACACACACACACACACACACACACACACACACACACACTCCCTCTCTCTCTTTCTCTTGCGCACACGCACAAACTGAGAGGGGAAAATTACTTGCTGCATGTTAATGGGCGCAGTAATGAGACCCAGCCCCTATCGTGTTGTAATTGTTAGTCATCCTTGTCTCCACCCCTCCCTCCCTCCCTCTCTCTCTCTCTCTCTCTCTCTCCCCCAACCCTTCCCTCCCTCTCCCCTTTTTGCTGATATCTCTCGCTGTCCCGCTGCTCAGGTCTGCAATTTGTACTGTATTGAGAGAGTGTAATTATTTCCCCATTGTTTTTAGCGCGCCGGCACCGGCACTCCACAAGAAGAGTGGTGTCATTAGTGTGACAGGGGCGGACAGGAGAGGAGGGAGAGAGGCAGAGGAGGGCCTGCTGGAGAGGATCGGTCCGGGGACTTAATTCTCATTGACAGTCACATTAACACAGGAGCGGCACTCTTAATCCTGCGGAGATTACTCTCTCCTACCTGACCCCCTGTCACCCAGCCGTGCTCCGCACACACACACACACACACACACACACACACACACACACACACACACACACACACACACACACACCTGTGTGAGGGTGGCACTCCTCTGACGTCTGGCTGTGCTGGTTTTCCTGTCCGCAGTGGATGACTTCTCCTCTGTCTTTGTCACCTCTTTCCATCTCCTCACACCCACCCTCCCCTCCCTCGCTCCCACTGCACTTTTCACAGATCCACACCCTCACACACGCACACACACACGCACACACACACACACACACATTCCCACACACACACATTCCCACGCTTAGCAATTACTCCTCTCTCCAGGCTCAGTCTCATCTGGACCCTTCCTCCTCACCCTCCCTCCTATAGCAGCTCCCAGCGGTGGGACAGCCGGCATCCTCAGAGGGCCGTTCTGGCTCTGTATGTCTCAACAGCCTCCTATCTACTTACCCCACAGAGGGCTGTTGAGGATGACTGGCTGGGAATGAGGGGGAATGAATTGTGTGCATTTGTGATTGCGCATGAGGACACAGCCAAGCGGCGAAGCGACGTACAGGCGGCGAGGAGCAGGGAAGAGCGAAGGAGGCGAGAGAAATGAGCTGGAGAGCCAGGAAAAATATTTGCGAGAGATGAGGCGAGGGAAGGAGATAGTAGTGTGTGTGTGTGTCTGTGTGTGTGTGTGTGTGTGTGTGTGTGTGTGTGTGAGAGAGAGAGAGACAGAAAGAGGCAGCCTATATGTGAAATGACCTGTGTGTGTGCCTGTGTGTAAGTAATCAGGGGAACTCTGCACAATGGGATCTTGTGCATCTGTGTGTGCTTGTTCATGTGTGACGGTGAGGAAACACTGTGAGATGATGATGATGGTGTGTGTGTGTGTGTGTGTGTGTGTGTGTGTGTGTGTGTGTGCGTGCAAGATGAATAAGCAGGGATCAGGCATGTAGGACTGGTGAGGTGACAGCATCACGACAGACTGGAGATCACCTCCACACACACACACACACACACACACACACACACACACGCACTGGCATTAAGAGATTGACTGTGATGAATGGATACTTCCCGACTGAGAGGAGGAGGAGGAGAGGAGAAAGGAGAAGAGAGGAGGAGAGGCATTCTTTCATGTCATGGGCAGAAAGATGGAGGGAGGCCTCTCATTTGTAAACGACTGCATCCTGGACAGCTTTTCATCTCGGGGCAGTTTCTGGGTGTACTGAGTCGGAGAGCATGAACAGGCCCGATGCGGAAGCAGTGGACAATAACGCCTTCACTCATCCTCATGAAATCAGGTTCAGAGGAAATACACTTGGGGACTTGACGTGTCTCCTCAAACAGGAGATCCATGACTCTAATGGAGGACAGGGAGATATTAGATCAGCGAGTGTGTGCGCGGCAGCCTGTATCTGTTTCTTGTCTCAACCACAAAACCACAGCTGGACAGAGGTCACGACCCCCGGTCGAATAAAAAAGGGTAAAGGTCAGATGATGCTGACAGGCCGGAGTGGAAACATGTGATACCTCATTAGATTAGTCTCAGGATAATATCCGAATGTTACATGATACACAATATATGTCCTGATATTTGTAAATCTCCTCCACAGCACTAGGACCAAGGGACAAATTCAAATATCGCAATGTTTTCAACCAGAATCTGGTATTGCAGCAATATCGGTAGTTTTACATGACATAAACACACAATGAGATTTTTTTTTTTTTATCAGTACTCACCAGTAATGTGGATATAATGTCAAAAACAAACAAACAAAAAAAAAAAACCACATGCCACCCCCCCCAGGAATTGACTGCAGTTGTGTTTTATCAAAATATATTGATATCCAAAATCTAAGATGATATTTAGTCTCATATAATATTGTATATATTACCATAAACTTCTTTCTGTGGTTTTCACTCTCACACACCCTCTCGCCTGTAGTCTATAGGTAAGTCTACCAGCTCAGGAAGAGATCGGACCACTTATAGTGTAAGAATTTTAATCATGCTGTTTTTGTGTATAGGTGCCCATGTGCTCAGAGGCTGTGTTGTCGCTGCAGTGGCCGAGGGTTCAAATCCAACCTGTGGCCCTCTGCTGCATGTCATCCCCTTTCCTGTCAACTCTCCAGCGATCCTATCAAATAAAGGCATAAACCCCCAAAAGTAATGACAAAATAAATAAATAAATGAATACATAATTTTCATCCCTGATTAAACAGTGGTTCCAAAGGAGATAAAACAGATGACACTAATGTCTTAGAGTTAAAGCTAGGCCGATAAATCCCTCGTTATCAGCTTATTGCAGCCATGGAAGTATCAATGTACACGCTGGCTGCTAATTAACAACCTGGAGTGCAGAGATTCCAATTTAGGTTTGAGGTAATTTCGCTAGAGTGTTTTCATCACATCACAGTTTTAGTGTGAAATGTCCCACTTAATATGTATGCGGAAAAAACTAAATGGATTATGATGGATTGTAAAAAAAAAAAAAACATTTGCTTACATGTCGTTATCAGATTTTTAAAAATCCTTAAATATTAAAAATTGCAATAAAAAAAACAGTATTTGTCGTGCTATTGTTTAAATTTCCTTGTAATTCATATTTTCTCTTTTCTTGTAGTAGCTAGTGCTCCTATTCCTTTATTTGCGCCATGTTTCTCCTCCCCCTGCCCCTGCATGAGTAAAGAAGATACATTTTCGGGTATCCCTGCCCACTTAATCCAGTCAGGAATGAAAACTTCATCCAAAGACGGTCCTGTCCTCAGGCAGAGAGCAGGATCCTCCTGTTATCGTACCTACCTGGCGGAACTGGAACAGGGACGTGAGCTCACTTAAAATCTTTATCCTGTCAAAGCCACATCAATGTACCTATCCACAAAACTGAACTTAAAAAACCTCAGCTGATCCACTCTTTAAAGTTTCCTCTGAGCAAAGGTTTCCAGCACTGAGCTCTGCCCTCGCACGGCAGTCGTTTTGCCTCCACCTGCTCCATCGACAGTGGAGGTCTCGTGTTGGACCTCCACAGCTGTGTGTCTTCCATTCTCCCCTCTGTCAGTCACTCGGTGACAGCAAGGCCTCGCTCCCCTGTGTGGCGCCCTCACACCCTGCAGACTCCCTCTACTTCCATCCAACGGGCCCCGCTTTGACAGCCCGCCCGGCCACGTGTCCTCCCCCTCGTCCAACCCAGAGAAGACAGTCAAAGGCACCAGCAGACACGTCCAAACTTACTGCACTCATCGTGTCTTAAAAGTAGTTGACGGGTTCCAGGTTAGTGGATTATTGGTGTTCATGTGCCAAGTGCTTTTTGGAGTCGGTCTTGTCCCGTTGAGGGATTTTTTTTTTAAAACATCTGTTAGAAATTTTGGAGTAATTAATTTATGTTTAATTTAAGTCATTTTCGATCGGGGAAGAGTTTTGAGGACGTCATGACCATCTTGTGGGAGCTCAAAATAACGTCACTTCACGGACCTCAAGGTGATTCCTCCACAGCTCCGACTCACTCTGACCATGACAAATCTCCCAAAGTGATTGTAATGATTGTAATTGAACAGGCTCAGTCCCTTCCCACAGTGCTCCATCTATCACCTTGGATACAATCTGCTGCTTCCACTATGTGTGTGTGTGTGTGTGCTTGTATGTATCCATGTGTGCGTCCCTGTTCGCTCCCCTCCGGCAGCTGGCAGATGTGCTGGTATCTGTGAGCAACAGTGTGAGTGTGTGGGAGTGTTAGTGTGTTTGTGGGATTATGAAAAGCTCCCAGCATGCTCTGCAGCGTGCGTCCACTGTGCAGCCGCGGCGAGGAGGCGGTGTGGTGGTGGCGTATCCTGGGGCGGTCATCACAGCAGCCCTCAAAACAACACTGCGCCTCACGAGGGGGGAGAAGAGGGCTCAACCCCATGGGACGCAGAGGATGAAAGCGGAGGGGTGGAGGGGTGGAGGGGTGGAGGAAGAGATAGAAAACACCAGAGAGGGAAGAGAGGGCGCCTTGGCCCAATGTGGGGGTTCGCCGGACGGAAGAGTTGGATTGAATGGTTGTGTAAGAGAAAGGCTTCAACAGAGAGGAGTACGGGTAGTCAGGACTGAGGGGAGATCTGTCAGCAGCGTGTGTAAATGTGTATGCCTGTGCACAGCTTGTGTGTGTGCGAGTGTGTGTGCTGGAGGTGATGGCTTTGTAATGAAAACAGCAGGCAGCCAGCGGTCGAGGGCCCCTCTCTGTGGCTGACTGATGTCAGTCACCAGCGGACAATTGCCTCCCTTAGGGATGATTGTTCAGACGAGGGTGAATCATTATTTCTGTTGGACTGTGTGTGTGTGTGTGTGTGTGTTGGATTGTGTGTATATATCTATAGTGAATTCAACTTTTCTGTAAATCATCCAGCGAAAGAATTTTACATTTTAATGTATATCCTATCCACAGTGAAATGTGATGGTTTGCCAGCGAGCAACAGCTTTTACTTAGACTTGAATTCAGGTGAACTGGTTCCTGCATTAATTACACTGTGGGGATAAGATTCAAGAAGAAGAGAAAGAAGAATAATCTTTATTCATCACATACAATTATACAACATACAATGCAGTCAGTTTTTTCTGTTTTTTAAGCCAGCAATGTACGATGCCCGGGAATCCTCTTCTTCTTCTTTGTCTTCTTCTTCTTCTCCTTCTTCATCATCCATGGTCCATTTCAATACTTTGATTTCCTATAGCCTACGTTCAATACACTAGACAGTTACTCCATCAAACTGCCCCCCTTGAACGAGCATCTATCAGGTTAAGAATGACAAGTTGTCGAAAACTTCTGGTTGCATGGCAACTAACAACTACTGTACCTCTTCAGTGTCACAGGAATTGCTTCTTAATCTGTCATCGCTGCTAGTGCTGTTAGTTAAAGCTACCAATTTCGGTGAGGACCTTTGCGGTTTTTAATGTGGAAGTGAGAAGAACGGTCGAGGAGAGAGAAGGAGGCTGCAGCAAAAATGGATCAGCTTTTATGTTGTCAGACTTTGGGGGACAGTTGGCCAATCTGCCAAATCTGCAAGCGGGTGAATTGCTCCAGGAATGATTTTATTATGAGACCAGTCAAGTTCATGGCTTCTCATGTGCAGCCCTCAATCATATGCTGGCTCCCTTAATTGCCATTCAGTCATCAAAATTTAACTAAGAATGCCTGGTGTAGGATTATGTATGTGGTGGTTAAACTGAAGGTGTGGGTAAGTCACTGCAACATCCTCTCAAATGACAAAAACAAAGCGCATGTGTGCTGAGAACATGCATCTACAAGAATGAGAACATTTATATGAAAAAGGTTTTTGTATCAGCATATCTGTTCTCTGATATCCGCAGATGATCCTTGTATGGAATTGCTTTGTAAGACTGTGCAGGTGTGTGTGTGTGTGTGTGTGTGTGTGTGTGTGTGTGTGTGTTAGAGCGAGGGTTAGAGGCCCTGCTTGTCTCGGGGGAGCAGAGTGATATGGTGTCATGCTCCAGAGACCCACAGACAAATTAATTCACTTATTGACACTGCTGACACGTCTCAGTGACTTTGTAAAATGAACAATTGATCAGGCTTCCTCTCTCTCTCCCCGCTCTCTGTCTTTGTCTCTCTCCCTCTCCTCCTCTCTCTCACTCTATTTTCTTGACCTCTCCCTCTCTCCTCTCCTCCCTCCTCCTCTGCCATTTCCCCACCCTGACCACTCTCCAACTCCCTCGTTTGTAGGTTTCTCCCTTCATGCCCTTTTTCTCTCCTTCCTATCAGTATCAAGCTCTCCTTTTGCTCCGGCTCGCCAATTGACAGGCGTCGCACGTACGGTAATTAATATAATTACGCGCAAGCTGGTCATTAGCAGCTGAGGGGACTGATAAAATCAAGATGTCGGTTTGTCTGCATATACGAGTTTCCGTGCGTATACGGATGTGCGGAGATAGCGAAAGACAGCGTGTGTGTGTGTGTGTGTGTGTGTGTGTGTGTGTGAGAGAGAGAGAGAGACAGAAGGGGAGGTCGTGAAAGCAGCTTCTTCATCTGTGAGTCCATTGATTTAAAGCTGTTGTGTGAGAGTGCCATGAGGCCCAGAGTTGAGCTCCACTGAGCGGCCGTCCGGCACTTTTCTCTTGGGCGGAGTAGCTACAACTCGAGCCGAGGCCGAGGCTCACAGAAAAAAAAAAAAAATCAAAGTGGGCTCCACATCAAGGTTGTTTATTTTCCATTAATCATAATTTGGGCACAAAGCACAATGAACGGCCGCTTCTCTCCGGAGACTCGCTGTCAGGGCCTCGGCCTGCTTTTGTTTGGCTCCGGGCCGCCGTTCGATACCAGCAGCCACTGAGGAAGGGCCCAGCCACACTCACGTACAGACATGTGCACCCGCGCACCTTTTTCTTATCCTTTGTAGGCCTCCAAAAAAAGGAGCAAGGATCAGTGACTGGGTGTGTGGAAACCATGTCTTTCTTTTTTTTTTTTTTACTTGGCCTGGTCGCGCTGTCATCCTCTCGCCCGTCTTGCTGTGGTTCACCGCTTCTCTCATCTAACTGTCTGCTCCTTTGGATCCATCTACAGGTGGGGAAGGGAAGAAAAGCTTGGGGACAGAATGAAAACTGGGGAGGACAGATGCTTGCCGTGAAACAATGACGAGTGGGTAGATAAAGACGGAGAGGAAATAAACATGAAGTGGGACAAAGGGGCGCTTTCCCATTATCAGAAGAGTTTCCCTCCGGAAACTCAAATAAAAGAGACCTATTAGGTTTTTTCTCTCTCTTGTGCAAGTAAAAGATCTAGCCGGTTAAAAAGGCCAATGTCTGCACCAACAGAAGCGCCGCTCTCCCACAGATGACACGGCTCCTTAAGTGCCTGAAACACGTCGTCAGTAGTCCCGCCTTTATTCCCATCACACATACATCAGACATCACACTACGCCAGCATGTTAAACATTTGCATAATTTATGCCTAGCGTCTAGTTTGGCACAGAAGCATTGATTTAACACGGCCGCTTCGGGGTTGTTGTTAGTGGTGGTGGCTCAGTCGTGCGAGAGCTGACCAATCGGAGCAGACTGGGTCCTTAAAGAGACAGGGAGTAAAACAGAGCCTTCCAGACAGAGGGAGATAACAGCACTGCTGCAGCGGACAGGATGAGAAGACTTTTGAGCATTAAAGCATGTAAACCTATCCCTGTAGTATCCAAAATAAACTGATTAACCTGAAAATTTGCACAATATGTCTCCATTACATAATCCCAGCCCTGATAAGAAAGTCTAGCATTGCTACTTCAGACCCCGTAACAAATGGTGACGACAGGGTGTGAGGAGCAACTAAACTTGCGATTGTGCATGACAATGTGAGTGAAATCTCTAAGTCTGTGTTCATAAGCTTGTATGAACATGGGCTGGTGCGTGAAATCATCACAGTGGGGAAACTTTGCGGCAGACCTCGTGGGGATGGAGGGAAGATCAGTGACGGAGACAGAAAGCTTACTCAGTGAACAGAGCAGTACATAAAGATCGCGCTTCGCCATGCTAAATCACAGTGTTTGCTTTTCTTCCCCCGTCACCAAAAGCGAGCCGCAGCCAGCAGAAGATAAAAGCGGAGTAACGGCAGGAAAAAAAGGCATCAATATTGCAGATACCTACCGTAGTTTGTCTGGAGCGGAGAGGGGAAACAAACCTGCCAAAACGTGTGTGGGTGTGTGCAGCCGTCTGAAAGTGTCTCCTTTGCTTTCCACCTTTCCATCCATCTTGCAGCGCTGAGGGACACTGACTTTTAACGGCCTTTTATTGCTTTATTAGAGTGTGCCGGATTTACGGCTTGGGCCCTGCCTCCGTCTGTCAGCGGCTCTGAGGAGGCTCACTCTGATCCTCACATGCTGGCAGACTTGTAAAGAGGGGACAGGGACAGGGCTGGGGCCGCAGACTTGTCGCGTTAGCGAGCTAATGTTTATTAGCCTTTTAGCGTCTGCTTTTTTCCTTCTCCATAAAACAAGTTACAGCCTACATCTACCTCTCCACCTTCTCTGCTTCAGTGGGGGAAGCTGTTCAGAGACTTTAATGAGACCTGCTCACAGTGTGCGTATGTGACAGGTACATCCAGCAAAGGTCGCCTGTTAAACAAACGCTCTTCTTCATTCTGTGGAAAGAAGAGTGATCTGTATAGGCGTGTGAGTCTAGGTGGAAATGTTTCTATTAGTCAGTGCGTAGGTACATGAGATGTGTGATATTTGCGGGAATGCAGCATGAGTCTGCAATTGTGTTTTGGCATGCACCAGCTGAAGAGGTGGTCCAGACACCCTGCTTTGACACATGAAACACACACTGGGACTCATTTCTGTCTTTTTATCCATATGGGGAGGGAGGTAAGAAAAGAATGACTTGGTAGAGGGAGAATGAGGAGATGAGGGGATGCAACCTTGGAAAATGGCACAAAACTAGAGACAAACATTTTCTGAGCACTTCCACTTCCACATACGCACACCAAGCCCCACACAAATAAACACGCACACACACACACACACATACACACACACCGTGGTCACCGGATCCTGAGACGCCGGCTTGTGCAACAAGGTGGGATTTGGACTTAAGTGCAGGCCGATCAATTGAGCTGTAATGGTACCTTAGTGTCAAGGCCATTCTCTGAACTCTGCAGTCAATACCAGAGCCAGGTAATGGTCCTGAATTCAGACTTTCACTCACACACTCTCTCTCCTCTCTTTCTCCCCACCTGGCCATTTCACCAAACAGAGGATCCTCCACTTTATTGTTTGTTGGTTTATTGGAGGAAACAATACAGTGGCGGAGTTGTGGGGGGGCAGATGGATGGCAGTAGACGGGTGCAGTGTTATTGTGTGTCCCTCAGATGACTTCTGACCTTTTCTTGTATGAAAAACAACAAAAGTATAACGTTGTTCAGTAATATAAATGTGCGATCGCTGTCAACTGTTCTATCTGCCCGGCGACCCAGAGGAAATGGCGAGGTGCAGAATGCTGTAATGGTTTCGAGTCGGAGGCAGACAAATATATAGAAGCAGAACATTACACACCCTAACTGAATGTTAATACTCTGCATATCGGCAGAAATCTGAAACGCTTCACATCAGATTCCGTCGGGCTTTGTGCTCTCGCCCGTTTCATTTTCAATATCTCTCCGCCTTAGGGAGATGCGCTTTGTTTTACACTGATATGCTTTTTGTCTGCTCGGGCTGTGTCTGGGCACAGAAAATCAGCATACTGAGAGACTGGTGAGATGCTTGTGTGGCCTTCAATCTCGCTGCCTTTCTGTTTTGTTCACACACGCATACACACACATGCACACACACTCACACAGAGGCACACCGCAGCTCGAGCAAAACTCATACTGACATTTTTGATCCTGTATCTGGGAGCCATACATTTATTTTATTTTTCGTGACTTGTTTCATTGATTTCATTTAATGTGAAAAGATTTTAATTCAAAATACAATCCACTAGTATTCAGGAAGACTGTTCTTATTAAGTGTAAAGCCTCCAAAACAGAATTGAGTTATTTTAGCAGCACTCCAGATCACTGTTACCTCTGCCCATGAGGTAATGTTGTCACTCATGTCCATATGTTGGTTGGTTGGTCAATCAGCAGGATTACACAAGAGCTAAGCTTTAGGTGCGGATCCAGATAAAGAGACGGATCCAGGATTTTTTTTTTCTCACTTGCTTTTACATTGTGAGATAGGGTTTGTTTTTTATACACAACACTGTATAGTGCTCACACGTTATCGCAGGCACACTTTAATATTTAACAGAATTCTATGTGATATTTGTATCTGTATCTGCTCTGACTCTCATCAGTCATGGGGTCCTTGGCCTGAGGAGACAGAGAACAGGGTCATTCTTATTGAAAGGGTTGACCATAGTGTGAGTATATGCTTAGTTATTTCTCCTGCTCATTTTATCCTGGCCACTTTGTTTTAGTAATTTCTTGCCCAACAAAATGACATGTGGCAAACAATACAAAAGATCACCAAATGACAAGTTAAAAAAAAAAAAGTATCATACAGGAACTCTTTGTTTTCATGCCGTATTTCCTCTTTTGGTCTAAATTCTGGCCTACTCATGTGCTGGAAAAAAATGTCAAAGGTCACTGAAGATCATGATTGACCTTCAGAAATCTGCCACTTTGGTCAGCAGTTGTTAATAAATCTTGCTCCGGACCAAAGTGTTACCTGGATCAACCTAAGTCGATGAAGCTGATGTTGTTTTTTGTCATCACTGTCATAGCAAATTAGATATAGATAGATTAGATGTTAGATATAAACTGCAAATATTCACCAAATCCCACAGCAGAGTACTTTTACACACCAAACGAGGGCCGCAGAGATTATCAGGGAACGCTTCGGTTTTTAGCAGGAGCTACGTTCTGTTGAACTTCCTGTCCTGTCCTGACCAATCATATAATCTCTGTCACTGTCAGTGACATCCCCATCATGCAGAACGTGTCTCACCTCTCAGTTTCAGATGTCATACATGTTCCCTGACGTGTCAGATAAGGTCACAGTTTTTCTCCATGAGTCATTTGACAGATTCATCTGAGCGTGTTTGTGTGCTCTGGCTGATGATGTTGTTTGGATGCAGGGCACACTGTTATATTTGTGGCCGAGGTGGGATTGTCTCATTGCATGTCAATGAGCCGCCGTGTCACTCCTGTGTGATTACTCCAAGAAAATGACATGAATCAGCCCTTCAGCCCGCTGAGACTGACGGAGAGGATGAGGTGGAGAGGGTGATATAGGAGGAGGGATCAGCTTAGAGTCGTGATTTTCTCAGGTAATCTTGAACATGTTTGTCCACGTGTGTGAGTGTGTGTGTCCTCACTGCTGCCAGATCCAACGTCTCCTCACAGCTGACGACCAGCTGAGCCCCCCCCCACGACACACACAAACACAAACACAAACACACACATACACACCTCTGCTTCCTTCATCCTAATGTCCTCCGGGACCCTTGAGACTTAAATGTGTGTGCGTGAAATTGTGTCTTCATGCACATCAGCACAGATTTATTTCCATCTATTTATTGCTCTGTTATAAGGCCGCAATCTGTGTGTAAGACCCAGTAGAGGTGACAACATTGCTATGACTGATGGGACGTTTTGTCCCTGAAGTCCTAACGAGACTCAGCTGTAGCCGGAGACCACACACACACACACACGCACACTCACACACACCTATTCATACACCGGTATGCACTATTGTGCTCTTTTAATGAGTGTATCAGAGAACAAAGCTGATAAAAATGCGTACCACAGCCCAGCCTTTAAAAAGAGAATAAGAAATGGGCTACAGTGCTGCCATGCAGCATGCCTAATCACACTGCACACACATGAACCGCACATACTTCCGTATACTGTACCCAGTACACACACACACACACACACACACACACACACACACACACACACACACATATTCATGGACATATTATAGATGCTGCACACAAACAAATAAACACACAAATGCAAATTTGAACTGCACAATTATATAAATCCTGTGCATGTCAATGTGGGTTCAACACTCTGCTGTACAGGATGGCTCTGACATCCGCATTTGCATTCCACTTTCTCTGCAGGAGAGCATACAGAAGAGGCACTCTGTATACACAAACACATCAGTACGTGTGTGTGTCACATTCTGCAAACATAATGTACTATCTATAACTTTCCCCACTGCCTCTGAAATTGTTTTTTTTTTAGAAGCAGTCTTTCCTTGCCCTCTCATTATCTCACCCTGTCCTTTGCCCTCTTTCTGATCTTTAACTCTCTGAGCTGTGTCACAATTCTTGATGTTTTTCTTTTTTTGAAAGGTTGGTCATCTTTGTTAATAATCACAAACAGCTTCCATGAACTTTGGCTCACTGTCATTGACCTGCCGGTTCCTGACCTGTAGAAATAAGCTCTTGCTCTTGAAGTATCTCCTCTCGATCTTTGGCTCATTCGTGACCGCTGCTGTTGGCTTGTTCCCCACCAGGGGGCAGTGGCACTACACTGATGGCTGAGCGGAGCTGCATCAGGGCTGGTTGGAGCTGACACATTCCCAGGAAGTTCCTGATCATAACAGTGAACTGAGCCGCATATCAATGAGTCCTGATGAATAATGAAGGCTCGAGGAGGGGAGAACATTTTGTTATTAATGTGAATCTGTTGTCTTTCATTTAGCTTGTGGAGTTAGTCCCTTTGTCAAGAGAGGTGTGTTGACACACCATTACAGGGAGATGTTAATTTACTCTGTGTGTGTGTGCAGAGAGAGAAAGAGAGTGTGTGTAGAGGTGCCAACGCATCAGAAGCTGTCACTCAGTTGTAATTAGGGAGAGTCTCTGCTGCCGTCCTCCGACAGTGTTTGAATTTACCTTGCAAACACTGTGCTCGTGCGTGCCTGCGTGCGTGTGCGTGTGGTTGTGTTGTGACCATCTGATTGCAGTTGGTGAATGTTTTCGCTATGAGGATATTCTGCAGGTTTATTCTATTGTACCCATTTTGGAATCAGTCTTGAAGTTTTCTATTATGGACACTATTTTAGTGTGTCCACCTGTGTGTGTGTGTGTGTGTGTGTGTGTGTGTGTGTGTGTGTGTGTGTGTGTGTGTTTGCGCGAGAGAGAAAGAGGGAGAGCTGTGTGTGATGTCTAGAGTGGGGATCACATTCAGCCTGGGGGTAGGTGAACCTATTGTAAACAATGGATCTGACAGAATCTAGGCCTTCACATCTCTACCCGTGTGTGTGTGTGTGTGTGTGTGTGTGTGTGTGTATGCGTGTGTGTGCGTCTGTCTGTCTGTCTGTGTGCGTAGGTGTGTCTATGTGTGTGTAGACCTTCATACAAGGCCATTGGAGGCCACTGAGGAACCCCAGGGCAGGCTGGCCTCTCTGACCGAATGTCTTTGTACCTCCTCTCTTCAGGGGCTTTTTCTGTTTGAGGTGAGGAAGAGGAGAAGCAGGAGGAAGAAGACGAAGAAGAAGAAGAAGAGGAGGAGGGCTGAGGTGCGCGTGAATGCAGCCATGGCCTGTACACCCTGTCCATAGAGGAGCTACTGAGTGGAAGAGAGATCAAAGACGAGCGTCAGGTGAGACGACATCCTGATGGCAGGAAAGATAGAGCCAAGAGAAAAACAAGCCCTTGTGCTGCAACTATCGATTATTATCATCATCCATCTTTTATTTAATTAAATGATTCATTGTTTCAACTATAAATGCTCATCGCAAGTTCCCAGAAGTCGACATCTTTAAATAGCTTGTTTGGTCCAAAAAAAACAGTCTCAAACCCACAGATACAGCATTTGTATGGATATAAAACAGAGAAAAGCAGCACATTTTCACATTGTAAGACCTCAAACCTGTTGATGAATTTTTCTTCATGTGAACTCAACCCATGTGAGAAAAGAGACTAAGAAGACGTGATGCCTTATGTTGAAGTATTGTAATGACGCTAGGTCGAGGAAAATGGGCCCAACAGTCCATGTAGTTACATAGTGTGATGCTGGTTCTGACACTTCCTGGTCTCCGACTGTTTCACCCCCATGAAGAGTCTTAGTCTATGCCAGAGCCCCAAATAAATAACACCCACCAAATTGTGCTTGAAAATGTAACTTAAACAATGAATCCATTACAACAACTACTGTCTGTTAGTTTTCTGGTTAAATTAAATCCAATAAGCAGATAATGGTCCCAGCAACATCAACATCCAAACCACAGTGGAGCTGAACCAGCTGATCAGTAGAGAAAAAGTCAGCAACTGTTATGAAAATGTGTAATTTTTCTGACAGGCTGAAATATGATAACTCACTGCTGGTCCTGAATGATTTTGGTTTTGAACTGTTGGTCAGTTGGAAAGTAATTTTTTAGACAATGTTGATTAACCGACTAATCAAGACTATAATCTACAGAATGATCACTTATTAGAATCATGATAAGTTGCAGTCCAGATCTGCATGTTATAATTTCTGAGGCTCATGTTTCTGTGCAACCTGTCGTTGCTCATGAAGTCTCTTTTCTAATTGACTGCTGCCAGAAGAAAATTGGAAGAGTTAATCCTAATGACATACTAACACGCATTAAAAGATGCTGGTAGCATTGCCTCACCGCCTTTGCGTTTCCTGTGTCTCCGTGCTGGGAGAATATTTTCCTGCGGTCTATTCTGCTCTCGAGCAAGTCGTTTTTTCCTTTGACCTTTGTCGACTCACCTCTCACATATGCAATATTTCCTGTTTGCTGTGCGGTTCTAACCTCTTCTCGTGCGCTCTCTCCTGTCCCCCTCTTTGGCCCTCTCTCTCCTCCTTCCCCCTCTCAGGATGAAACTGTGGGGGAGGTCATCTTGGCCTTTGCAGGCGGCCTTCCTTGTTGCCTTGGTGATGCTCTGCGTCGACCCGGTGTCCTCCGGCAGCCGTAACCATCGGGGACCGACAGGTACACCAGGTCTTGCTCTGAAACCCCCCTTCCAACACCACGAGAGGTTAATTACACTGTCACTGCAGAGGTACAACACATGTTCCCTGAGCCTGGCGCTGCCTGAGTCGTCCCGGTCCAGGAGGAGTGGGCTGTGCGGGGTCTCGGTCCCTCAGCGTGACGTAATGTAATGTAGACGAGACCTCGTTTTGGGCTGGGATGAAAACACACACCCCTGTTTGAGTGATCAAGTCTGTACAGCTACAAATGGCACTTAAGCTGTCAGGAGCTGTCAACACAAATAGATCAGTGTGGGTGTGATCCGATCCATCCAGCAGCTCAGGCCTGATGCTTTTGTTCTCAAGCGGGTTTAGGGTTGCCATGGAGTAGGGCGGAGAGGACTTTTAATTCTTCGGCTCATAATGCTTACATTAATATGCATAGCTCTGCAGTGCCCCCTTCAACCACTTCACTTGCTCCCTGAGCAATCCATGAAACGAGATGGAAACCATCGTCAGCTCCGACTTCACTGAGGCCCACAAGCTAAATCTATTCTCTGTGTTTCATTTCCATGTCATGAACACATAACCAAAAAAATGACCAACACAGTGTTATTAATATTTCATTGGGAACGTGGTGCTGAGTCACAGCATCTTGCGCCTCAACTTTCTTGGAGACGACCTCCCAAGTCACCTCATCCTCGCGCTTAATTGCGACAATTTCCTTAATTATCTCTTGGTTTCCGCGTTGTGTTTTGCAAGGTGACCTTTATGTGCCACAGAAATGCTACCAGCATCCAGCCTGTGTGCTGAGTGATTGTATTAGTTTCCTTTTGATGGAGAGGAGGCAGCCTGCTTACGGCGGGGACACCGCTAATTGCCGGCCTTGTGTATTGTGAAGGTCAGCGTGGGTGCCCGCCCCTTTTTTTTTTTTTACTTCACCCTCGCGCTGTGGAACAAGATGAGTCGCTCCCAAACTGACTGGTGCTTTTTATTAGAGGGCTTACTCTTAATTGGTGGAAGTTTAGGACTTGTTGGCTCTGAATACCAACGTTTCTCTCTCTCTCTCTCTCTCACACACACACACACACACACACAGCAGTTTAAGGCTGAAAAATAATTGGCTGCACGTTGTGACTGTTAGATGTGTTTTCCATGTTTTCTACTAAGGTGCTGTTTTTGTTGGCAGGTCAGAGAGGTGTTCGTTTGATCCGCACTGCTGCTGGTGTACCGGCTGCTGCCACATGGTGGCTCTAGAGGTCAAAAAATGCTCCTCTCGAAGTATGTGGTAACATACTTCTAGAGGAGCAATAATATTATGTAAAATTATTCTATCATTTTACAGAAAATCACCTCAAAAACAACTCAGAATCTATAGTTGGAAAAGGAAGTGATGAATGTCAACTAACCAAGCGGAGCTTAGATGACTGACAACTGTCACTTCAAATAAGTGTGGGGAAGAAAAAGAAACTTCCTTTTTTTTTATTTCCTGGCAGCGCTCCTGTGGGAATACAAGACATAGATTGAGCCACCAAATGTGTTTCTGCTCGGGATTCTATATTTCCAACGCATGACCACCTGGCAGGTGTCACATGAGGTCCTTGAAAACAAACAGTTATTGTTTCATTTCTTCTGACCTGCGGATGGCAAGCACCGTAAACATCCTTACAGACACCTTGTGAGAAATCTCACACACAGAAAAGAGCTTTTCCCTCTCCGGGTTCACATCTCAACATTAAAACGTGCAGCACACAAACATGATCAGCCAGATAATTCATTACTCTTACCGCCTTTTTTTTTTGTTTACAGTTGGCCCTTTCACAAATAGATCAGTGCTGTGGAGAAAAGAATATTAAATCTGTTGCCAAACAGGCAGAAACAAATGCTCCAGCGCACACACAAGATCTTTGATGTATTTCATTTATTCTTTTGCTGCATTTCATCACAATCACATGGAGCGATTCATAAACAGTCACAGAAAAAACGTTACATTCTAGGAGTTCAGCAACTCTCTCCTGTATCTGATAATTATATTTTAGGCACCGAGATTCTCATAAAAAGCCTTTACCTCATCTTTTTTGAAGGCTTGAAATTTGTTTCTTGGACTAACCACTAATCCCTGAATGTGCTGATGATTACAAATCATATCTAAAAATGTCCACAAAGATACATGTTGTGTGTCCTCCTCATCTCTGCATGAAAAAGCCCTCTGTCACACTCACGCACTTCAGGTGTGTCACAAGTGTCACTTTTGACTCTTTAGAAACAACTGCGTGCTTGTGCGTCCGTGCTCATATTTGAGCACTCTGCACACCAGTCTGCATGTTCTCGTCTGAGGCCGCTTATAAAAGACAGCCCCTTAATAAACAGCACCGGTGAGGTCCCAGAGAGCAAGTTTTATTGGGGATAGATTTGTTGCGCAGGAACGCTCAGCCGCACTGGCGACCTGTTAACGATAATTAGCATAAAGCCTTCGGGCCTGTTAAACACCGATAATGTCAGGAGGATTGATGGGTGGTGTAAGATCAGGGTGAGAGGGAGACGGAGCAAAGTGGAGGAGGGGCACGAAGGGCAGCGAGTGATCCAATAGGGGAAATGAGGAGAGGAAGGAGAAAGGGTACGAAATAAATAAAAATCAACGTGTAATATATAAATATGTTGATTCGCATTAGAAAGATTAGAGAGGATGACATGTTCGACATGCTATCTCACCCTGCTTCACTTTGTGCTGTCTGGAAAGTATGTTCCTGATACATGCAGCATGTCCCCGCCACACTGACTTTGCTGTCTCAGACAGATCTGCCAGATATCTGCCCTTTCATAGCGGTGGACATGCTTGTCAGGTATTGACAGGGAGAAGACACAGCTTTTTGATAAATTGCACAACGCTCCTGCTTGCCTGTGTCTGTCAGACTACATCAATCGCCTGACTAACCCATCAGTTCAAGGTAGCTTGGTTTGTTGGCTGCCCAGTTCCCGTGCCACCCCCCCACCTCCCCTTTGCCTGCCGTGGGAATAGAAGCATTTAGCCATGCTTGAGAAGTCTTTTCATCTCAGTGTGCGCCAGGCTCTATTACATTGAGATGGCCATAACAGAACGGTTTAAAGGCAACATTGAGACATTAGATACACTGTTATTATGTGTATATAGCTGGAGGTTGACTGCTTAACACATGAATAGTAAGCAGATGAGGGGCGAGAGGCAGCGGTGCCCCGAACAGGGACCAGCGGAGGAAAGACAGAACTGAACACAAGTCGGCACTCTGGACCTGGTTTCTCACGTCGGGAACTTGTAATAGCTGTGTTTCGATTCAGAGCTGTCCTTGATATTGAACCATCTTTATGCTGTTCACCCCTGGAACTATAAAAATGCTCCGAAAACTCACTTCCCAGTAACGTTTCACTGCAGATTATCATATAGTGTATTTGACTGTGTTAACATACAGTATATGGCTTCACTAACACATTTGTGGGAAATGTTCTGAATTAAATAAATCTACTTTGTGCAGCACCTTGAAAACGGAGACTCTTTTGACCAGCTCAACACCAGCATATTACCATTGCCATTGTTAGCATGCTGACATTTTCTATTAATTATTCAGTCTGTTACTTCTTTCACACTGCACAAAAACCCACTTAAACCTGGCTGTTGCTTTTAATGGGAAAGGGCATTCATTCCCAGTTGAAATGACTGTATTGATCGGCCCCAGCTCTGATTGGCAGTGATAGAAACATAATACAAATGTCATGACTCACACTGAATTTAAGGACAATCTAAAAAAGTGACTACTGCAGCGCTGTCGATGAACGCGTGTCACCTGAAACAACCCGGTGGCCCGAATAAGTGTTCGCAGTGAACATGTCTGCAAGTGACAGCGCAGTCAAACAACTCAGGTTTGACATGTTTTGTTGGGGCAGCAAAACATATTTAGAGTTTAGCGTCCAGGCTCCGACCTCAACGCTCCCCCGCAGATATATTTACATAGAGATGTCGAGGACAGGGTGCGTTTGGTCGACGATTGTGGCGAGTGGGGAACGTGATGTGTATATCAGTGCAGCCCAAGTTTTCCGCCTAACTCCAATATTCAGTTTTATGTTGTGACAACTCTGTTTTAGAAAGTCATCACTTTTAAGCTGAAAATACCTGTTTTAATTTGGCGCTAATTCTGCTGGAGATGTATCGACTTTCCATCCAAATTATCATGTTTATGCCACCACAAACACGGCTGGATATATTTCCGAGGTCTCCATTGAAATATTGAAAATATCTAGCAAATTCACTCTAGCAAATGTTGAAACGCGGTCTTGAACGGTGGTCACTGGCCTTGTCGCCTACATCGACCCCCCCGTGTCATGTGCTGAATATAAAAAAAAATGTTCCAGCCACATCTGTGATCTTTACTTTACCACAAACACAATACAGGGATATGTTTTTATTATGCAGTAAAAAAGAAAAAAAAAAAGATCAGCATTACAGTTTGAGAGTCTTGCCAGATTGTTTGCTATAAAAGACAAGAACTTGCTGTGAACCTCTTGTTTCTGAGCAACAAGAGTGGGATGTTTTGAGTTCATTTCTCCCACATTAAATAGATTTTGGCTGTATGGCTCTAACCTCTATTGATTGATTATATACCTTGGATGCTCAAGGGCACAATTCATAGCTACGCTGCTCCTTCAAAGACGTACAGCTCTGCTCACAAACAGGCCCCAGTTACAGACTCAAAACATATCATTTAAACTTACAGGCGGCCTAAATTCATGCGCATATTGACGTATCCGCCTACTTTTACTGCATATTTCAGACACTAGTTTAGATGTTTTGATCTCAAGCACATTATTATTGGTGCATTATGATAAAACTTTCCTCGGCAAGGGAGAAAAATGCCAGAGGTCAGGATTTGATACTAAAAACACTAATGTAACTCGCACCATGGTTTCATTTTTTACTCAGTTTTTCACGGTCCAATAGTCTGACGTTTCCTCTTCCTTCAAAGGAGCAAAACCACAAACTAATGAGACTTTTATGTATTCTCCAGTAGAAACATGGAGGTCAGTAGTGTGAGATACAAGGTTATGTGATACATCAGTTGAATGTAGCTTATTTGTGCAGTTTGTGCACACTCAGCTAGTAAAATAAAACACTGTCTTTAAAGCCTTAAAGCTGCATATGATTGACTTAAAAAGATGAGTTTGCCCTAAAATAATCTTACATACCGTTATCTTTACAGCCGACATGTTGATGGAATGCAGGTGACGTTTCATAATCTACAAAACATTTCTGGAGCTTCACAGCAAAACAGAGTTGAGGTATTCTCCTAAATGTAAATAAAACTGAAGAAACAAAAACAAACAAACAAAAAAACGTAAGATGGTTCCATTCAGCTGATTGGATTCTGATGTAATCCAAGTCTCCAGAAGCCCAAGTTGATTGGAAAAGACCGGGTGCACGCTAACACTTTTAGCTTAGTGGCGACAGTAAAGGTTCTGGCTTCTCTCGGGACTCCTGGAGACTTGGCTCATGCTGGATGAGCTGTGTGGAACCATTTTAGGCTTTTTCTTTTTGAGCTGTTTTTGAGCCCATCTACTTCATTTGTTTAGTAGAACGCTCCAAAGCTGTTATGCTGTGAATCTTCAGAAATGTTTTATGGACTCTGAACCTTCACCTGCTTTTCCATCGGCATTACGAGGAGTAGCTAATGACTGCATTTTCATTTTTGGGCGACCTTACCCTTGAACTTTTTCAGTTTGATAAAAATCCTATTGAAGTACATTCCTTGGCTTTCATTCCCACATGAACGTTTACATTGATGTGTTTAGAAAGAGTTTGCCAGCTGTGAAAAGAACCACGTTTGTCAAATTTCATTCATTTTACTCCAGTTACAGGGCAACATACCGTCATCGGTGTGAAAAGGGTGTTTCTGCATGCAGTTTTTTGCGCTGCTCACCGATGAAGGCCGCGCCGGCAACATCTGAGACACACTGAAGTCGTTTGGAGTGTCCCTTTGAGCCGGCACTGAAAGACAGGCTTTTAAAAATATTTGCTTGAAGAGCACCTTGGACTCTCTTTTTTTCATTCAGCTGCAACAGTGAACCACGTGAAAAACCACAGCGGAGACCCTCCAACCTCTCTTCTTTAAACCACGGAACTCTTTAGACAGCCACGTAGCCTTTTCTCATGTATACTTTACTTCACCTCAAACTAATATACTACTCCTTTCAGATTTCAAATTAACCTACAGAGCTGGACAGACACATAAAACGAGCACAACCGAAGTTCGGGTGGGTTTATCCTCCGCTGCTCGCACCAACATCCTCAAAGCTTTAGAACACAAACAGCCCCGGTGCAGGTCTGATGTCGGCAATTAAGAGAGGAGACCTGTGAACCTTCTGACCTCATTATGTCGGCAGGAGGAGATCCACTCTTTGTTCTCTCCGCTGCCTGTGACACCACTTCTCCTCCCGTATGACTCCCTCCCTGCCTCCCTCTCTTTCTGTCTGTCTTTCTTTCTTTCTTTCTCTCTAGCTAACAAGCTGCCTGTATCTGAGATAGGGGCAGTCCAGTGACCAGTCCCCGCTCTGCACTAACAGAGGAATTAATTCTCAGTACAGAGTAATGATAATGAGGGCGCGCTTCCCATTAGAACAAAGGCAATTTGATTGTGTTTGAATTAGGCTTTCATTTTTTTCTTTTTTTTTTCTTTTTAAACATCATTACCCGTTGATTTCATAGCGATTATTACTCTTGCAATTACAGCTGCACGGAAGGCTCTTTTTTTTCTCCTGCTGAGTTTCCTCCTATTCCATTATGTTCCAGGCCTTTTATCAATAGATATAGGCGATATGTGTTTGCGAGTACACGTGTGCACGCGCAGGCGTAATCCAGCAGCTGCTCCCGCCTCAGGAGAGCCCGAGACAGAAGAGTGAGGGAAATGAAAGTGGAGGGATGATAGCGGAGGGGCGCCCTCAGAGAGCCGGGGATCATTGATGGGGCTCTCTGGAGAAGAGAACAAACAAACTTTAAATCAGAAAGGATGAGAGGGGCCATGGCCTGCAGAAATGGAAGCCTCAACAGAGTGTGTGTGTGTGTGTGTGTGTGTGTGTGTGTGTGTGTGCGTGTGTGTGTGTGTGTGCGCGCTCCTTGTCTGCCCCTGTGTTTGTGTGTTTGCAGCTCTGTGTGTGTGTGTGTATGTGTGTACACTTTTGTGTCTGCCTGCAAAGCTCATTGAGCTGAGCATGAAAAGTTTTGGCGTGTGGGTAAAGTCACATACACAAATGAAATCTGGGCTTATGGTACAGTATAACCAAGGTTTTTTCCAGGGCTGTAAAGAGGCTTATAGGTAGTAATGTCGCCAGGAGGGTTTGCTGCGCTCGGGAAACGCTGCCAGAGACTCTCAGGAGTGCACAACAAGCTTTGAGAGCGACGATAAGGTGTCTGGAATCTGTTCAGAAGCCATAAGCAAAGATTAGATATAGTGAACATTTTACCCAACATTTGTGGTTGGCGCGGTTTTTTTTTTTCCCCCTTTCGGAGGCCACAAAAGCCCGCTCCAGAGAGATTCACTGGTTAAATGTGCTGAGTGAAATGTGACATTAGCGTCGACATTATGCAGGACACACTTCTAAACATAAGCCTTTTACACAGCATCCTCGCACTGTTGTTGTTGTGTGAGCATGTCTGCGACTGCGCCTGCATGTTCCTTGTGTGGTTCTAAAACTACATTCATCTTGCATGCATGTGGGAACAAGCCTGGAAGATAAAGAACGTTTTAATAGAACAGAAAATAATTAATTAAAAGCCTATTGTTCCTGCGACATCACACACACACACGCATAAAAACACATTTCACCACCTGGCACAGAGCTTTGAGTTCAAACTCACTTTAAGTTAAGCGTGCCCTTCTGTCCCATTACTGTCAAGACAATGTTATAATTAACCAGACCAAGGTCCCCGGGGAGTTGTGGAGATAATCAAGGGAGATTAGACGCTGTTTGTGTGTTGGCGGTTTCAGGTGAAAAGCAATTATCCTCGTATGAGTTACGACTCTCAGGATCACACAGGCGGACGCGCGAACCCGGGGAAGACAAAAGCATACACACAGAGATTAAAAAAATAAAATAAAAATGCAGCGAGAATACAGGTGCAGCCATCCATACACACATACACAAAGATACACTTAGTGGCGATGAGTTCAGGCCGGAAGGATTTGAGTGAATCCTTTTGCTGCTCTGCCGCGTGACTCCCTCATAAAATGTGCATTTCTGTTCTTTGCTCAGATCAAAAGGTTTATTGTGACTGAAAGGAGCCCAAAGAAATTATTATTTTTTCAGCATTCCCCCCGCTCGTCTTGTTGTTCTCTCCCGCACGCGGTGGCAGCAGCAGAGCCGCCTCTTGTGTCTAAGTTAATGAGGGCATCGGGCTGAGAATAAAAGCAAAGTATCACTAAAGAGTGTTTACTTATGAATCAAGGAGTGTGAGACCAGAATAAACTGAGGGGTTTATGCAAAGGTAAATAATTCAGCAGATTTGTTTAATCCACGGAGAAGCCACCGTGGTGTTTATTTGATTGTTGTTTTCGGTGCACATTCATTCCAATTTGAACTTTAATGTTGTGGAGAAAGAAACCGTCACTGTAAGTCATCTTAAAAGTCTATTTGAAGCAGTCCCCGCTGCTCAGTTTTTCCTTCTCTGTCTCTCTCAGTCTCATACCAGGTGAAGCAGGGGACGTGTGAGGTGGTGGCCATCCATCGCTGCTGTAATAAGAATAAGATTGAGGAGCGCTCTCAAACCGTCAAGTGTTCCTGTTTCCCCGGGCAGGTGGCGGGCACCACCAGAGCCAGACCCTCCTGTGTGGAAGGTAAAAAAAAAAACAAAAAAACACCACGACCCTGTGTCTTTGTTTGTGTGTGTGAATGTTTACATCCATACATCCCGTCGAAGGGGATGTATGGATGTAAACACTTTTTGGACCATTAATCAAACACAAATGTATCCACACAGTAAGAATAGGTGCCAGCACTGTTCACTTTTTTGTAGAAATATCAATTTGTATACATGTGAGAGAAAAAAAATGTCCAGCAGATAACGAAACTAAGTTGTAAAAACAGGACTTCAGCTATTTCCTTCAGTGAATCACCCACATGACACTGATTCTTGATGAGCTGCTCACTGACCAGCAGTCTACTCAAACTCAGCAAACTCATCTATCTATCTATCTATCTATCTATCTATCTATCTATCTATCTATCTATCTATCTATCTATCTATCTATCTATCTATCTATCTATCTATCTATCTATCTATCTATCTATCTCTAAAAAACAAAAAACAAGATGGCGGTGGCTAAAATGCCAAACTCGAGTCCACAAACAAATGGGTGACATCACAGAGGGTTTTACATGCACCACACCAAAGCTATATAACACACACAGTACGGAAAATATTCTCACCCAAAGTGCTGCACAATCAAATCAAACAGAAATATTCAAGCCGTCTTGTGCAACATTCTTTACCCGTTTTCCCACAACTCTGCCGCAAGGCCTCTGCAATTCTGTCAAACCCTGGGAACATGACTGGAATACAAAATTATGTTGTGTAGATTTGTTTTTGTAATGTTTGACACGCGACTGAATCCGACAGTGTCCCGTTTTTAAGCATTTTGCATCATTAAAGTTGCTACATGAAACCACCTCACATAACATATTCAGTTTGAGACATTAGTCAGATAAATGAGAAGTCCACTGCGGGAGAGGTTAATCGGTTGCACTTTATTTTAAACTGCTTTCAGGCTGGATTCTGTGTGAGAAGTTTTTTTTTTCTTTTTATGGCACAAATGGGGTATCTGCTCTCGCTCTGGCACAAACAAGAGCTAAACCTTTTTAAGGTGGCTGAAGACATGAAAAGCTAAAGTGAAAGTGGCACACAGCCCTTCAATCTGCCGCAGCAAAGCCACACAAGAAAGAAACACAGGCAGAGGAGGAACAAATATCAAAAGAGAGAAACGAAATGCGTGGAGGTGAAAGTCACACCGTGAAACATGTGCTGTGTTTTCTCTTTTGTTCATGATAATCACACCAATAAGTCAGAGTTTGCTTTATTTTTATTTTAATACGCATACACCGGAGCACTTCTGACGTGCACTGTGTAGTTTGGAGGAGGACATTTTAATCAGAAGAGACGGTTCTTCAGTGACTGATTTTTATGTCTAAACAAAGTAAATAAACAAACTCCCTTCTTTACTGTGGCTGCATAAACCGAATAAACAAACTGACCTTCAAGGAGAGCACAGTTTCGTACTGTTTTACTTTGTTTATATGTGGCGGACCCTGCCACCTTTCCTCCCAGCTTCGAACAGTGTTCTGAGGACCTCATTTTCCCCTGAGAACAGCTTGTTCATTCTGTAAAAGAAAAAGTAAATATATTTGACCATTTGACTTTGAAAAGTGGTTAAAAATGCATATTTTTCTAGTGTACACTGTATACAAGATCATGAAAGATTAAAGCCACTAATGCAGGTACTGGTGGGCCGATCACCAGTGTCTCCTTGCCTCCTTATTCCCCATGTGCTGTATGAAAGGAGAAGCAAATACACAACAGCTGTCAGCCAACAGTGCCTCAGCCTCAACAATGGAAATTCAAACCCAGTTTAAAAGGCAGGATTTTATTTGGGACGGCATTCCATGTCATATCTAGTGGGGCCACTCGAGTATACGACAGATGGTGATAAAGACAGTGTTTTCACATAAAAAAATGATAAAGACCAAAGAACCAGCGTTAGCAAGAGGGAAGTTTTGGGACACATCAAACCACGATGCTGTTCTCAGTATCGAGCCAATTAATCATCCAAGGATTTCTGCTTACACACACAGCAAGCACATACATACAGGTGTGTGTTTGCGCCTGTTAATGCTATCCGTGTACGCGGGAGCGCAGTGATGATAGACAGATGAAAGCTGTGGGTATTTTTTTTCACTGGCCTCTGTTCCAACCGTTCGAGCTCCCGCCCAGCAAGAAACAAGCAGTGTCACTGACCCCTATCATCCACAGACGCTCCGCCGACATCACAAACACAAACACACACACACTGCCAGCCAACCCGATCCAATCACGCTGTATTAGCCCCCTACCAGAGGAAAAGAACGTAGTTGTCTCATATGTGAGCAGAGCCAGTAAATCTCCGGAGTACACGGGTCATTCACACTGTTAAGGTCAGCCTGAGGGTCTGGAAACTGAATTCAAACACTCGCAGGCCTGAATAAGTGATAAAACAATGCAAATACAGACGCTGATGAGGTTTGTGGGCAGATGATGACCTGATTTTCTTTTCTCAGCCTCTAAACCTGATCACAGTTTTTGGTTTATTTACGATAGATTCATGATACGGTAATTATCAAGGGGGAGGCAAATAAAACAAAGAAAAATCTTGATTCACACTGCCCCAACTTTAATTTGTTCACTCTGGCTGCCAGGCTCAATATAGAACAGTAAAAAGAGAAAATTAAAGGGGCTGAATGTAACAATTAGTAGCAATTTACATGTACAAATAACCTTTTGTTCTGACTTTCTCGGCCGAGAAGGACGTCCGAACGCCTCTCTCCGCAATGTTTCAAAGTAATTTAGTTTAGATTATTCTTTTAACATAAACAACCAGCTTCCATCAAAACACAGAAGTTCCACATATGACACCTTTTTCCCTTGGAGGGCCAAAACTGAAAAACTAAAGCAGAAACCTATGGTGCTGGATTGCTAAGGTGCGAGATAAAACTCAGATCCTGAGTTCCCTTAATTGGCTGACTTTCTGTGCAAAGTGTCACTCTGCCTACTGTGGTCCAGCTGTGAAATAAATAAAGAAATCATGATCATACATAGTTAAAGAGATTTTATACCCCCCCAAAACAATAATAATAAAAAAACAGCCTCATATTCTACAAATCAACAGAATGCCTTTTTGTAAAGAATATATATAAAATTGACAAAAAGTAATTCGCATGCAAAGACTCTTACATTTTATGTTATCCACCAGAGTCATCAAGCCGTTGAGCCTTTTATAAGCAAACTGTTATGACAACTCTAAGAGGAGTGTTTTACCGCTGAGCTGTCTGAGACCCTGAGCAGAATTAATGCATCATTTTCTGTAGCATTTTGTGGACTTCATTAGTTGCAAGCACAACTCCCACACACGGTGTTACTTGCAGAAAAAAAATACATTCATTTGGAATGTTTTGCTACTAGATTCACTTAAGGAAGGCTTCGTACTTCAACAAACCATTTAGTATAATATTATATATATATATATATATATATATATATATATATATATATTATATATATATATATATATATATATATATATATTATATATTAGAAGGTCTGGTGCAGAAATGTTGCAAATCAACAAAAATCATTTTTGCAAGTCTGACAATGTGCGGTAGCTTGCTTACAACTTCTGGTCCACTCCTCCCTCACCGACACACCTGGCTCATGAAAAAGATGTGTGGTTCTTCTGTTCTGGACAGTTTTTAAGTAATTTTCATACATTTAAGAAAAATAAAGCTGATAGAACAATAGTCAGTGTGAGTTTTTTTTGCTGTAAATGAGGGCTCACATTTGGGTTATTTACTCTTCTTGCATCATTGACTATCATTCCGTCCTGTTTTCCATCTGCACCCTAATCGGTCCACTTTCACGTGCTTCTGACTTTTTAAGTGACTGACTTTGTCCCTCTGAAATCAAACAAGCGACCCCTCACGTGTTCAACCTGCTGTGCTGTGCTGTGTTCACTCTCCACTGGGCACCCATCCGGCGTGTTGTTGTTCCTGCGTGTGGCCAGTAGACGGTGCTTTTCCCATTCAAATGACTCGGCCAGCAGCATACCTTGCCAGGTCATTTCAGCACCACTTTCACCCAATAAGAAAAAGTAGATTTGTTGTTTCACCTCTTTGATGAGTTCCTCGATAGGAACAATCGGCTTGATAATGATGAAACCAGGCAACCATAGCAAAGATGATTGCCCTCGTAATGAAAGTTGGGATAAATAGGGAATCATGAGAAACTTGGCTAACCCTTCCAGAATAGGCACTGCCCCGACGCTTTGGTTTGCTCTCCTCTCCTTAAAGACTCGGCATAAGTTTGCTAAGAGTGATGAACGACACTGATGAGGAGCTAATAGACTCACGCTTACTGCCGTGTTACTGAATGTCGATCAGTGATAAACTCCTTTTCATCGTCTTAATCACTTTTTTATTGCTTTCTTCTTTTTCTCCCTCTGAAAATGACGCGCGCGCACACACACACACACACACACACACACACACACACACACACACACACACACACACACACACACACACACACACACACACACAGACAAACAGCTTGGTTTCTCCATCACACCAGTCAGGAGGTTTTTCTAATTTCCTACTCGGATCTCACCTCTGTGTCTCATCACCTCTCACTTCTAAATCCCTCGCTCAGCAGCACTTATCTCGTGAGTCACGCTTGACCCCTGAGCTCCCAGTTACAAAAGATCCCACCTCGCCACACACCGCACAAGGCACACAAACACACACGTCCACGCATGCCGCTTTCACCTTTTTAGGCTGGAGCGCTGATGCAAAGAGACAAAACCCCTTCTCAGTAGCCGGCCTCTGTAGAGAAGCCATAGTGTAAATGGAGTTACATTATTGATGCTGGCTGAAAGAGGAGTAAATGGCAGCAGGTCATATTACTGCTGCACGGTGGGGCCCATTACTGTCAGACTAACTTCTTCAAGTGAGCTCCATTTGTCAAATATTCTTTTTTCCCGAAACATGAGCGACTGGGAGAAAACTTGAGGAATGCTCTCTCTGTTTCGATTTTTATACAAGAATGAGTGCCATGTGTGAACGAAGGGCGAGTATTTGTGGTAAGGCGATTTGGACAAGTCTAAATCAGACTGTGAGGACTTTCTGGAGGGGTAATTAATAATGTCTGATAAACAGAAGTCGTTCTTTAAAATATTACTCTGTGGGAGGACTGCACCGGCTCCACTTGTGTGTCCGTGCCTTGTGGATTTTAAATTTGGAGAGCAAACTAGCTTGTCGAAGTGAACACAAAATGTGTGTCCACTGTTTGGTTTCACTGCAGCAGCATTCAGGATAAATAAAGTGTTTGTTTTTTTGTCTCAATTTGTGCTCTGCCAAGTTTCGTTAAGCTCACAGGGTTAGTTAGGAATGTGCTGGTTTTGGCCGGAGCTTGCGTGCACCTCAAGGGAGCGAATGTAAGACTGTGCAACGCAAAAAGAAGAATGCTATCCTCGCATAAACTATGCGGTTATTACGCCTCGCTCAGCTGTTAAAATGCTCATATTTTTTACTCATGTAAATGTCACTATCAATACAACAGTGCGTAAAATCCTCTATTACAACTCCGGCACTTGAATGGAGTATGGAGTGTCAAATGTGTGATGTGCAGAGCTGATTGGAACCACTGCATTCTCTGATGCGTTATTCAACCTCTGACACATCAAATGAGCCTTGGTGCATTCATCTGTGGTCAGGAGTCCCTCCAAATTGTACTTAAGGGTACAGTGTGTAGGATTTGGGGTGATTCAGAGACAGAAATTGAATACAGTATTCATAATTAGGTTTTCATTAGTTTAATCACCTGGAAATAAGAATTGTTGTTGTCAGTTTGTTGTAATCTGCAACCTCACAGCTAGATACCTCAAAATCCTACACACACTTGCTGAGTTTTTAATCTGTTCACAGGCACCTCTGTCATCAAAGTGTGTTTGGTGGTGGAGAAAGACAAACAGCACCTTGATAAAAACTGGGGCTGAGTGGATTTTGTTTGGTGTCTGATTTGGAGAAACTCAGCGACGGACAAACTGTGTTTCATTACTGGGCAAAGAAATCAAGTTTGGCGTTTCGGCGCACATCAGCCTGCTGTTGTTTACTGTTATATCGGCTCGATAGCGTCGCGCTTTTATCATTTTGTCACCCCGCTCCTGTGTATGTGTGTCACCGCTCGCCGTGTATAATCTATTTCTCGGACCGTTTTTCCACTGCACCTTTGCACTTTTTGTTTTCTCGTCATGCATACCCGGGTGTGCTGGCGCTGCTGTGTGAGCCACGGCAACAGAGATACAGTGTGTTAGTAAATCACTGTAGAAAGAGATGGATGCCTCTCTCCAACTGCCTCTGCACTCCAGGATCACTGAGTGGAACAGTTACAATGCCTCAGGGTATCCATACCTCTGGGTCCATCTGTGTGTGTGTGTGTGTGTGTGTAAAGGTACATCATATTTCCTTTAAATATTAATGACCTGGGAGCAAGGGCACGGGACTGCTTGTGATTGTGCTTTTACGCTTGACACTTACTGCACAGTCGGGGTTGCATATATGTACGCACACAAAACACACAAAGGCGTCTGTGTGTGCACACACATGGGCACAGACGCAAAGTAAAAGTAAACTCCCTGTTGCAGCTTGCGTTGCTCCGTCGAGCGAGTTCAGCCGGTGCCTCTGTAAAGTATTAATGGGCAAACACTCTAACAGATACACGCCTCAGTGCACATATTGTATTAGCATGCCCTGCCTGACATCAAATAGGCTATATTCCAATGATACAATTGTATATGCAGTCACTGAATTAGGTCTTTTTACATCAAAGGCTAATGTATTATTCCTTATCAAGTCACCTGGTATAGGATGACTTGAGATGAAAGGGTGAGAGGTGAAGGAAGTCCCTTTGAACCTACACAATTAGCGACATATTCAGTTTCACCACACAAAATACATTTCCACGTCTTCGATGGTTGCTGACTGTTCTGGCGTTACATTTCCTGCCTGAATGTAACTAACTGCATGTACTCAAGTACTGTACTGCAATCAAATGTGTCTACTTCACAACATCTCGGAGGCAAGTATTGTACTTTGTACAGGGCCGTATGCAGCATTTTTAGAAACACTGGATTCCAAAATTTTAAAAAAATATGTATGTAGTAGAAATGATGTTTTTAATTTTGTGAAAATTAATTGATACATTGAAATAATATACGTATTTATATAATAGGAAACTAGTCTATATATGCAAGACTGAACCATATAGTGGCGAGATGTAAAGTGGAACTTAACAATTACACTGCTCTTTCTCTCACCTCCATCACGTCTCTTTCACTTTCTCTTTCTGTCAGTGTCCTTTCCAGTACAAAAGTTCAGCTTTGCCTGACATAGTCTTTTCAGTTTCATCCGTCAGTGAGCAAAGTAAACACATGGTCAACTGAAAGGCTATTTACATCCCCAGTCTGCTGGAATTAAGTCATGAAGATACCAAGGCTGGCTACTGAATGAAAAAGCACCAATGTTCCATAACAACGCATTTTTACACCACTTGTTGTAACAGTCAGTAAATGTGCGTTTGCTTTTGTAGCTTTATGACCATACCTGTTTTGATTGATGTTGTATAGACACTGGTCTTCTTCAAACTGAGTTAATAAGTACGTCTCTGCCTCTCCTCTGGCAAAACCACTTACCTGACGCCAGCTGGACTGACTGATTCAAATAAACATTTACAAAAACATCTGATCAAACCAGGCCGGTCAACATTTTTTCTTAGATTGAATACTTATTTCATATCATACATATGTTATTGGTGAGTCGAACTTAAGACACTTTTAGAGTCTAACCTTACACCAGCCATGGTTCTGAAGTATTTATGTGGATCTGGATCGTCACAAAACTCAAGCGTAAACTCTGCCAGTGGATAGGCTCCCTGCTAACATACATCCATTTTGATTTTCATAGTTTATCAGTCTGTGGTTGGGAGGGATGACTTACAAATATTCTGGTGTCTCTGCCCTTATTGAACACTGGTATTGATCTGTTATTATTTTCTTTTCTTGTTCTTGCCTTTAGGTAGGTTCGTGGTTGGTTTGCTTTTGCACTGCCCCCCATTGTCAGTTGACAGATGTGACAAAGTAGTACTTTGATTCACTGATTGCAGCATTTGATTTGGAGGCTACTAAAATGATTCTCTCTGTGCATGTAGGCTAATAAACTGCTGTTAATGTTGTGCCGCTGGTTGGATAATAAAATCGATTATCTTAGCGTGGTAAAATGCTTTTTCATCTTTCAAGTAGAGTTCTGTTTAGGTAATTAATGGGCAACTTTTACGATGTGTACTTTGGAAAAAATTACTGAGGTCCGGACATCATTGACCTCAATGCTGGGTACGGCCACGGCCCTGAGCCACAGCGGCCCAGGTCATACTTTTCGATGGATGCCATAAAATGTAATGTAAGAGGCTAGGTAAGCCTCGTCTTTAGCCCCACCACTTGCCAGGACTACTTTACATCACACCGCATGTGTTTGTTGAGGACAAGGGGAGCTAGACTACAAAACTTGAAAAACAAGTGGTGCAGCTGACACAGCATCCATGAAGGTTTTTGCCCTCTTGGCTTCATCGACTGGTTGCTCATGCCTGTTAATATTAAGATAAGAAGATTTGGAAATCTTGAAATCTTTAATGCGAAGAAAATGAAGAGAAGAAATTTTTTTTTTCTGTTGAAAAAAGAAAGCCAAGTTGTCCTTACAAGCTCTGGGGCTGTGCTACTAAGCTGCACTCCTGAACAATTGGCTCCATGGACTCACCTTTCTCCGATCAGCTGTTAGCCTCGCGGATCAGCAGTTAGCCTGGCAGTGCTAACTTTCAAATTGACTTGCCCGGTGCTCTGTGGGCTGTCAATCATTGCTCCTCCCTCCTCCATCCACCACAACCTCAGGGTTATTCACTGCCTGGCTCCTTTGTCCCTCTCCTCTGCTGCTGTGGTCTCCCCTGGCTTGTGGCGATGTTGGATGGTCGCTGCTCGGCTGTTGCTGGCGGGGTCTTCAGGTGTACAGCGCAGGAGCTCCTGGACCTCTATTGTCACTTCACCCCAGGCTTACTTGCTGGGATTGGATCTCTCGGTCTCCTGCTTTGCCCCGCTGTCTGCATGGAGCCTCCAGACTCATGTATGTTTATTTGTACAGTGTTATTCCCTCTGTGCGGACTGACAGGCATACATTTATTTTTTGTTTTGTTTGTTCCTCTTTGTTAAGTGTCCTTGGGTACCCTGAAAGGCACTATATAAATTAAATGTATTATTATTATGAGCCATAACTTTATTGATTTTTAAAATGAGTGTCACTGAATTTCTCTGTCTCATCAAAGTCATGGATAAGTGCAATTTAGAGTCACTTTGTTTATTCAGCCATGAAAACAAATATAGTTTGTTTCTATAGTTTGTTTATTTAGATGAAAATCAGTCAATGAATAAAAAATGTCAATATATGCACTTTGAAGTAACATATAAAGAAAAAAGGCCTTCAAGTTATTTTAAACCATAACAAACATTGTTATTGTTGCTATAGCAACAGAAAGATGAACATCAAAGTAGGAAATCAAAGAAGACGTGTCAAAGCCACAGTGATGTCATAAATTCTAGAATGTTGAAATGTTATAGAAGCTCTGACGTATAGATTTAGGCCATTTCTAATCAGACTATCGCCATGAGAGGAAAGAAAAGCAACAACGTGGAGGACTACGAGGAAAATACTCGAGAGACCTGGTCAATGGACATGATGGAGGAATCTGAACCTGTTTTTGAGGATCAGGAGGAATCCGCACATCTCTTTGAGGATCAGGAGGAAATGTTCCTGCAGGAGGAGATGCAGAAATCTACAGCTCTCGATGAAAATCAACTGAACGAGCAGAGCCATGACAACAAAACCCTTGTGGCTGCTCGGGGTAATGTTGAGCAGGAGTTTGAGAGCCATCAGGTGGATTGGCAGTGGGAAAAGACATCCCTCTTTCAGGCCGCAGGAGGCTTCAAGAAGTATGTGCAGGATATGCAACGGGATGCAAAGGACCCTGTGGAGGCTTCCTATCGAGCCCAGCTTGAGGAGCACAGAGACGAAACCAGGAAGATCGCATCTGACCTAAAAAAGGCCAAGGATTCTCTGGAGACAGAGCGCCTCCGCTGGCAGCAGGAGAAAAACTCCCTCCTTAAGGGGCACAGAAAGGAAACCAAGAAGATCGCATCTGCCCTTAAAAAGGCAGAGGATTCTCTGGAGACCGAGCGCCTCTGTTGGCAACAGGAGAAAAAATCCCTGCTTGTGGAGCACAGAAAGGAAACCAGGAAGATAACATCTGCCTTGAGAAAGGCAGAGGATCTTCTGGAAAATGAGCGCCGCTGCTGGCAGCAGGAGAAAATGTCCCTGCTGGAAAGGGATGACAGAGGAGAACCTCTCTTTGGGGACGATGACATAATTCCCGTGCAGGAGGAGATGGAGAAATCTACAGCTCTCTCTGAGACGCAGCTGGATGAACAGAAATGTGAGAACAAAACCATCGCAGCTGCTCGGAAGACTGTTGAGCAGAAGCTTGAGAGTCATCCGGTGGAGTTGCAGGAGGAAAAGACATCCCTCCATCAGCCCACAGAAGGCTTCAAGAAGACTGTGCATGATATGGTACAGGAATCAAAGGAGACTGTGGAAAGATCTCAGGTTTCCCATCAAATCCAGCTTGAGGAGCAAAGAGAGGAAACCAGGAAGATTGCATCTGCCCTGAGAAAGGCAGAGGATCTTCTGGAGACTGAGCACCTCTGCTGGCTACAGGAGAAACTCTCATTGCTGGAGGACATGGAGAGATTTACAGCTCTCTATGAGGCTCAGCTGGATGAGCAGAAATGTGAGAACAAAACCCTCATGGCTGCTCTGAGGAATGTTGAGCAGAAGCTGGAGAGTCATCAGGTGAAGTGGCAGGAGGAAAAGACTTCCCTCATTCAGGCCACAGAAGGCTTCAAGCAGACTGTGCATGATGTGCAAGAGGAAGCAAAGGAGGCTGTGGAAAGATTTCAGGCTTCCCATCAAGCCCAGCTTGAGGAGCACAGAGAGGAAACCAGGAAGATCACATCTGCCCTGAAAAAGGCAGAGAATCTTCTGGAATCTGAGCGCCTCTGCTGGCTACGGGAGAAAATTGCCCTGCTGGAGAAGATGGAGAAATCTACAGACTTCTGTGAGGCCCAGCTGGATGAGCAGAAATGTGAGAACAAAACCATCACAGCTGCTCTGAGGAATGCTGAACAGAAGGTGGAGAGTCTTCAGGTGGAGTGGCAGGAGGAAAAGACTTCCCTCATTCAGGCCACAGAGGATCTCAAGAAGACGCTGCAGGAAAAGGAGCAGGAGTGGGAGGAGAAAGAAAGCTGCATGAAGTCCCAGCTGGAAGATCTCCTGAGCAAGAAGAAGAGAAAGAGGAACTGGTTCAGAAGGTTATTCTGTTTGGCCTGATCCACGCTCAGGAACTGAAACTGAACCAAAAACACGCATTTGTTCTCCCTGAGCAATAATTGGTTTCCTAATTTAAAAAGAAATTCTTAGATTTAAAAAAAAAAAAAAAAAATTAGTTCAGGTGCCTCAGTCAAGAACACGCATTTGTTTACCCTGAGCAACAACTGGTTTCCTCCGGGTGCTCCGGTTAGCCAACCTTAATTTAAGAAGAAAGTCTTAAATTAAAATAATAATAATAATTAGTTCAGGTGTGTAAAACAAACATCACCAACATACCAAAACAAATGCGCACGTTTGGGCATAACAAAAAGAATTGCATGAAAAATAAAATACAATTAGATAAACAGCTCAGGAACTGAGACTCAGTCAAGAACACACATTTGTTCTTCCTGAGCAACAACTGGTTTCCTCCGGGTGCTCCGGTTAGCCAACCTTGATTTAAGAAGAAATTCTTAAATTAAAAAAAAAAAAATAGTGCGTAAAACAAACATCACTAACATACCAGAACAAATGCGCATAGACACCCAGCTGTCCGAGGAGAGGGGATCTCTCTCTGAATTGCCTTTCCCGAGGTTTCTTCCCGTGTCCTCTCAAGATTGTTGCGAGGTTCATGGGGAGTTGTTCCTCGTCTTCTTAGAGAGCTTGGGCTGGGTACTGGTTCCTGATCTGGGTCTGCAAGGTCCTCCATCGTCACGTTTGGGCATAACGAAAACAATTGCATGAAAAATGAAATACAATTAGATAAACAGCCTTAAAAAGATAGATAGATAGATAGATAGATAGATAGATAGATAGATAGATAGATAGATAGATAGATAGATAGATAGATAGATAGATAGATAGTTAAATAAATAAATAAATAGTAATAATAATGTCATGTTTGTCAGTTGTTATTGAGAATTTAAAGTTTGTTGTAACACTTGAGCTACGCAGAGGTCATTTCACTGCAGAGCCTGAGCTTTTACTTTGGATACTTCAAGTACCAGCAGATAAATCCTTAAGGTAACTAAAGTTTTGATGCAGGTCTTGTGATAAAGTGTTATGTAGTTCTATGTATTTGCACATAAATAAAGGATTTGAGTACTTCCTCCACGACTCATGATACTGACTGTTGAAAAGTGACATGTCAATATATAAATCAATCATTTCTTTAAGATTTCAACAGTAATTGTCTTTTGCCACTAAAAGTTGAGCTTTGAAGGTTTTCTTGTGTGTGCTGGTCATGTCACCGTGGCAACTACAGGAACCACACAACCTCACAGTAATGAAACGATAAGACAGCTAGCCACTTATACACCTTATAATACTAATTATTAGAGTATGATTTGATTTTAATCCATGTAGCTACATTTATGTTGATCATACGTAATAGTTTTGTTTATTTTTTACCTGTCTTTGTAAGCTTTGTTGTCCTTTTCCTGAGCTGTGTGTCTATTTCAGTCCAATTTCCTGTATGTGTTCACATTCATAAAGCAGGTTTTGCCTCTAAAAACATTTTCAAAGAACAAAAAGAAAAAAACCCCATCATTTTTATTAATATTTGTATGTTATCATGTGAAACATGTGAAATGTCAGACAACAACATCTTCTTCACCGGGGCTGTATGCAGGATTTTATAAATACTGAGGTTTAAAATTAATGTAGAATTATGTAGTAGCGGGTACTAGAAATGTTGGCACCACTCATGCTAGGAAGGATGGGAGCATGCCCCCTCGAAAGAAAAATGTGAAAAATGACCCTTTAAATGATGACTTCTGGGGAATTTAGTGAAAACTAGTTGTTAAACTCTGTGTCTTCAAGGTGTTTCCCCAGGGTCCTCTGCAGACAGTTTACAATCATATGGATGATGTTATAATCGGTTGTGATTGAGATCCTGACCCACCAAACATCCTGGAAAGTGTCAAAGTTACATTTTTCTATGGGCTGAAATATGTGCCACTAGAAGCTGAATTTGAATCATCAATATTTGAATTTGAATTGCTAAACTTGAATAATTGTATTTAAAAACTGAATTTGGGGACTTCCGGTTTAGCAACCATGAGGTAGGCAGCAGAAAAACAGAGCTCCTTGATCAGTTGGAAAAACGCTGTATTTTCTCAAAGTGTCTCTAAACAAAGATAGATCAAATTTAAGGAGCATTTCAGAGACTGAAAAAACATGCTTGGATGAGGAAGAGTCAGTCGAAGGTGACACGGATAGCTACCCTGACGCTGAGGAACCACAGGAGGATATATGAATATGGCTAACCTGCAAACGATACTGCAAGAACTACGAGAGTTTTGGCGTGAAAACGCAGACACCCTCCGTGACATACGAGGTGACATTAAGGCAACTAACAACAGAATTGACGAAGCCGAAACATGAATTGCAGAGACGGAGGAAAGAGTGCAGGGGCTGGAGGAGGCTACGAGGGAGCTACTGAAGCTACAGGCTAAATTAGAAGACAAGCTAACGGACCAAGAGGGACGAGCAAGACGGGATAATATAAGAATTCATGGCATCGAGGAGGGGTCGGAGAATGACTCAGCATCTATGTTAATATTTGTGGAGAATATGCTGAAGGAAAAGCTGGAGCTGCCCCCCGATGCCGAACTCAACATCCAGCGCGCGCACCGCGCACTTGGTCCTAAACCCCCCGCAGACTCCCCCCCCGAGGTCCATAGTGGTGAAATTCTCCCACAGCAAAACTAAAGAAGAAATCCTGCAGCAGGTATGGCGCAAAAGGGGGTTTCTGTACAAAGAAAAGAAAGTTTATGTGGATCATGACTATGCTCCAGAGACCCTGAGGAAGCGCCGGGAATATGCTGAGGCTAAAAGAGTGTTGAGGGAGAACAAAATACGGTTTCAGACCCCTTTCCCAGCCAGGATGAGAGTGTTTTACGAAGGAGAGACGTGCATGTACAACTCGGCGCAGGAGGCTACTAAAGATATGGTGAAAAGAGGTCTGCCCGTAGCGATATACAAACCACCCACGAGCTGGATAGACAGAGTTAAGAACTTGATGTGGCATAAAACCCGACCCCCGAGAGGAGAGGAGCAGCAGCCTGAGGCGCAGCGGGATGACTTTAAGAAGAAACTCGATGTTTTCAGACGGGCACACAACTGAACCAGATTCACATTAACGGCGGATTCCACGGACTAAGGAGACATTACTATGTGAGACACTTGGGCAAGAGCAAAAGACTTTTGGAATATTACGTGTCTGATCGAGGAGGACCAGACCTTCCATGGACATGCAACACTTCACACACTTGAAGGAGGGCCCTTCACAGAGATGTGGAGGCTTTCCCTCAGAGCCAATAGAAGATCTAGGCTCCATCAGGGTCATGAACAAGACCTCAAAGCAGGAAGTATGGTGCAAGATAATGGTGAAAACTACCAAGTTCATATTTTTTTGGGACTGTTCTGTTTGTGTTAGTTATGATGTTTCAGTTTTTTCAGAGTTCGAGTGGAGGGGGGATTGTAAAACAAGGGATTCTACATGATCTTTGATGGAAAGCTCCAAAGTACCACTTAGACTGGCTTCTTACAATGTGAAAGGCGTTCTTAATCCAGTTAAAAGAAGTAAAATTATAAGCAAAATGAAAAAAGACAAGGTAGACATAATATTCCTTCAAGAGACCCACTTAACTAATTCTGAACATGTTAAACTTAAAAGACAGGGCTTCAATCAGGTATTCTCTGCATCCAATGAGAAGGGACACAGAAGAGGGGTGGCAACGCTGATATCTACAAGAGTAATTTTTGAAAAGTCATCAGAAATCATAGACAAGGAGGGAAGATATAATATGGTTATGGGTAAATTAGAAGGACTAGAAATTACCCTACTTAATGTTTATGCACCTCCTGGTGCAACATGGGGGTTCTATAGACATGTTTTAGACCTTATGATTACAAAAGCACAGGGAATGGTCATCTGTGGAGGTGACTTTAATTTGAGATTAAACCCAAAGTGGGATGTATCCAGACCAACTCAGTCACAGAATACCACAGTGGGTAAAAAGATGAGAAAGATGATTAAAGAAATAGGTATCTGTGACGTATGGAGAGAGTTCAATCCAACATCCAGGGATTATACTTTTTACTCCACACCCCACAAAACATATTCTAGGATTGACTATTTTTTTATGTACAATAAAGATATCGGTTCTGTAAGGACATGCAAAATTGGAATAATATACTTATCGGACCATAGCCCAGTTTATATGGATCTTAATTTAAGAAATAATAAAACTAGAACTACCTGGATACTTAACTGAAGGAAGAAATTAAACACGAAATATTGCTGTACCTGTCTGAGAATGACAATGGGGAAGTATCCCCAGTCATGGTATGGGATGCTGGAAAGGCTGTTTTAAGAGGGAAAATCATTGCAAAATTGGCTTTACAAAAGAAACTCAGGCAGGAAAAATTGCATAATCTAGAAAAGGACTTGAGTAAATTAGAGAGACAACACAAAAAAGATACCCAACTAGATATTACTAAAAACAAATGTGAAATTAAAAACCAGATAAAAGAAATTTATGAGACAGATATTCAGAAGAAATTAACATTTTTGAAACAGAGGTACTATGAAGCGGGTAGCAAAGCAGCAAAAAACTTACATACAAACTAAGAAAACAACAAGCAGAGAGAGCTGTGCATAAAATTAAAGACCCAACAACCAAACAAGTGAAGCATGACTTCCAGGAAATTTGTAGCTGTTTTGAAGAGTATTATAAGAACCTATACTCCCAGACGGTCCATGAAGGGGACAAATCACCTGATTCTATGCTTGCTTCACTCAACCTACCAACAGTTACTGAAGATCAGAATAGAATCTTAACATCTAAGGTGACCATGGTGGAACTACAAAAGGCAATCTCAAGGCTCAAACCAGATAAGTCCCCAGGCTCTGATGGGTTCACCTCAGGCTGGTACAAAACATTTAGTGACTGTTTATCCCCAGTATTATTGAGAACACTCAATTGGGTCCTAGAGAAAGGAGAGATGCCCCCCTCCTGGAAGGAGGCAATTATCACTGTAATTCCAAAAGAAGAAAAAGATAAGACTGATTGTTCCAATCTCCGCCCTATTAGTCTTTTGAATCAGGACTACAAAATCTTCACATCAATTTTAGCAAAACGTCTAGAAAACATACTCCCAGATATTATACAGCTAGATCAAACAGGTTTTATCAGACAAAGGCAAACACAGGATAATGTAAGGAGGACATTACACATAATTAATCATATAAATAAATACAACTTGGAAGCTGTCTTGGTGGGGTTGGATGTGGAAAAGGCATTCGACTCAGTCAATTGGTCTTTCCTTTATAAGGCATTAGAAAGATTTCAATTTCATAAAAATTTTGTGAAGATAATACAAACTTTAGATGACAAACCATGTGCTAGAATACGGATTAACGGAGGACTATCAAATTCTTTTAAATTAGAAAGGGGATGTCGACAGGGCTGCCCTATTTCCCCGCTCTTATTTGCTATTTTTATAGAGCCCCTCAGTCAGTGGATAAGACAGAACGAGAAGATAAGGGGGATCAGAGTGGCTCAGGTAGAACACAAAATTGCCCTATTCGCAGACGACATTTTGATATACTTGGGACACCCATCCACTTCTTTTCAAGAACTGCTCTCAACCCTGCGGGAATATGGACTATTCTCAGGATATAAACTCAACACCCATAAATCTCAAATTTTGACATTTAATTATTCTCCTAGTCAAAAAATTAGAGCGGAATTCGACGTTAACTGGGAATTAAAATTAATTAGGTATCTAGGTGTGAATATTCCAAAAGATCTACACATGATTGTATCAAAAAATTATGACCTCCTAATCTCTAAAATTAAATCTGATGTGACTAGATGGGACCTAGTGCCATTCTTAGGGTTAGGACAGAGGGTGGAAGCAATAAAAATGAATGTGCTTCCTAGATTACTCTATCTATTCCAAAATGTACCTGCAGAAATTCCAAGGGGAAAATGTCAGGAAGTAGACAAATTAATATCACGTTTTGTTTGGCAGGGGAAGAGGCCAAGAATTCGCTTCTCAACTCTCCAACTAGCCAAAGACAAAGGGGGCCTCTCTCTCCCGAACATCCACAATTACTACTGAGCAGCACAAATTAAAGTTTTGGTTGACATTTGTAATCCGTCTTATAATGCCAGGTGGAAAGAGATAGAACTTCAAATTTCCAGTGATATACCGTTACAAGCAATTATAATGGACAATGGGCTGGTTTGTCATCTTAAAGACACTAATCCGTGGTTAAGGATTTCAACTAATATTTTGCACAAAGTAAACAGTGAAAATAAAGCTAAAGAACCATACTGGATCTTGAGATGGATAGGATATGATTCTGAATTCATACCAAATAGACTAGACACAGGTTTCAAAAAGTGGGCAGACAAAGGGTTAACTAAATACAATGACCTTTATGAGGGAGGCACACTGCGACAATTCCAGGACCTTAAAAATTGTTTTGGTTTAACCAATCAGGACTTTTATACATTTTTACAACTTAGGCATTATGTATAGAAAAAAATGAATAGAGAAGAGTGGCAAACAACCAAATGGGGTATTCTGAAGATTTTTCTACTCAGTTTTAGGTCAGACCCTGGCCGTGGAAACATATCAAAGATATACAAGGTGTTACAAGAGTTAGTGGGGGCGGACACTGTATACATAAAGGAGAAATGGGAGAAAGAGAGTAGTATAACAATACACCCGGAGACATGGGAAAAAATATTTGTACAACAATGGAAAAGTACTTCGTCAATCTCTTGGAGAGAATTTGGGTGGAGCTCCAGCTCAAATGATCTCTCAAAATACATCATGTTGGAGACTCTGTGGCAACAACAAGGCAACTCATTTCCACATGTTCTGGGACTGCCCTATAATTTCAAAATATTGGCAAGACACCAAGATTATCATGGAAAAAATCTTGAGAGTAGTGATCCCCCTAGAGTTTGAGACCTTATATTTGGGGATAAGACCAGATGCTGTAAAGGGGTTGGAGAATAAATATATGTATAATATTCTTCTACTTTTATTACAAGGAGATGGCTGACAAAAGATCCTCCTTCAGCCAAGGACTGGATTAAGGTGGTCCAAGATATATTTGACATGGAGAAGCTAACATTCATTCTTAGACTTGAAAATGACAAGTTTGAGAGTCTATGGAAAACCTGGACAAACTACACTGAGGATCACTTGGAAAATAATGGGTAAAAAGAGGAAGGAAGAAAAGAAGGAAAAAAAGAAGGGGAAAGAGAAAAAAGAAGAAAAAATCTCAGACTCCACTCACAGTTGTTTTTTTTTTGTTTGTTTGTTTTTTGGTATTTGTTTTCCTCTCTTATGTTCTTTTCTTTATGCCTTTTCATTTTTGCACAAAATGTGTACTGACATTATAATTAATATGTCTGTAGATTGATACCTTTGTTACTTTACTTATATATCATTATTTAAAAGATCTTAAAGCTGAGGTGTCTTTCTGTCGTGTGGCCTAATTGTTTCCATTATAATGACTTTTAAGTAAAAATGTATATATGCCTTTCTTTTCTTTCTGTTTGTCAGGTATACAAAAGTGCAACATGTATTTTTGTTCTGTTTTTCCTCTCTTGTTCTCTCAAATGAATAAAAAAGTTTAATAACAAAAAAAAACTGAATTTGAATCACATAATTTGAATGTGTATTGTTAAATTTGAATCATTGCATTAAAAAACTGAATCTGAATATTATATTTTGAAATTGAATTTATTAGTATGGAAAATTCAACTCTATATATGTTCACATTCAGTTCTCACAATTCAAATTCAGTTCTCACAATTCAGTTTCAATTTACTGTGACTGACATCCGGGTAGTTGAGGAAGAACAATCGAGTGCAGATAACTAGGACTCCTCTTTGGCCAATCAGCACCTATGTTTTCACCTACGTAATTTACCTTGACGCTGACTGGTTGTTGGCTGGTTGCCACCCGCCAGGAAACAGAGGAAGAAGTGGATATAGTTTGATCATCATACTGTTAATTAAGTGGATGGCTCTCGTGTGCATCTCATGTGGATTTTCAACAGTCCAAGACTATCCAAACTATTTCCAAAACTGTCCAAGGGCCATCTATCAGGTCGTGAAATAACAGGAAATGAAGTCTGAATGGACAAAGTGGTTCAAAACGAAGGTTAGTTGGTTAGAATTCCATATCAATATCTCCCTGCAACTACAGGAATTTAGACTCTCTGATCAACACATCCTTGATACGTGCAGCCGGCTTATCCATTCACACTACCTGATACTACCTCCAGAGGCGTATCAGCGACGGAGTGAAATTTAACCCCTCGCCACCTCCGAGACATTCACACAGAGGCGGAGGCGGAGAATCGGCGCATGATCCCTGCATCCAAACGGCAGTATGAATGGGGCTACTAACCACTATTTTAATTCGGAGGCTACTAAAATGATATTCTCTATATGTAGGCTAATACACTGGCATTATTCTGGTGCCGCTGGTCAGATGATAAAATCGGTTATCTTAGCACTTTAAAATGCTTTTGCTTATTTCAAGTAGAGTTCTGTTTTGGCAATTATTGGATAACTTTTATGACTTTATACAGAGTTGACCTTAATGCTGGGTATAACCATGACTTTCTACTCGTCTGACAGCAGCTTAAGTTACATGTCACACTTTGAAGTATTTTGTAATTTTGAGTTTTTTTACATTTGTATTTTTCTTCTTCACTAACCACTGTTTTATAAGGGAAAGATGATCATCAACCTATTTTACAGCAATGCCCAAAATCACATTCATACTGGCTAGAAAGGACACAAACATGGCAATAAAGGCAATACAGAATAGCAATAAAGAAATTAACAAGCCCAAATAAGAGCAAATAGTTCAATAAAAGCTAGAATCAGCAAACATGTCTAATGGTGCAACAATAAAAACAGCACAAGGAGGGAAAAGAAAAGTTAACAACAACAAAGGAATTTGAAACTAGTCTGGAAGCAGGGAGGATATAGTAAACAACTGCAATAAAAAAACAATAAAATAGATAGCAGTAACGCTCCACAACAACCACTGCATCTCGTAAACCCTGTAAATGAACAACCAACATGTATGTGGCTAATTTGAATAGCTCTTGTAAGTTGATCCATTTATTTGGTGTGAAAAACTTCAAGCAAATTTTGCCAGCTCAGTATTTATCGCAGAATTTCAAGGGATAAAAATTCTTGTGAGCATGTTTGATAACAAGCGGGTTCAATTTTTGAAAGAGCAGTGAGGTTGTAGGGTAACTCGCCTAGCAACGGCTCACAAAAAAGAGGAGGCAATTTCCCTTCTATCACTAATAACAGCAGACTGACTCACATTCCGAACAGTCTTCAGAGTTCTGAAATAATCAGCGGTGATAAAATGGTGATTTTCAGATTCACCTATTGTCACATACACATTCATAAACTGATGACAGAGGCTGCCATGCGAGGTGCCAACCTGCTCATAGGTAGGTAGCCATACAGCAACTCCTTTCCAAAGTGTCCCACAATATTTCCAGGTTAAGTCATTCACACACACTTACACACTGATGGAAGAGCCATAGGGAGCAACTTGTGGTTCAGTATCTTGCCTTGACGTGCAGCTGGGGGGATCTGGGAGTCGTGCCACAGGTTACAGGCCTCCCAATCAGTGGACAACCTGCTCTGCCTCCTGAGCCACAGCTGCCCCATTGTCAAAAAAGACATGAAGAAACATGTGATGATCTTTTAGTATATAATTCAATGCTGGAAATCAAGATTAGATTATCTGTTTATCCCCTTCACACCCACCTTTGTTGGTAATTTTCGCCTAATTAGCATACTCAAATGGAAAAGCTTATAACACAACAACTACAAGTCCAAGATGGATGTATGATACTTCACTTGAAAGCTGAGAACCTCTAGTTTCTGAAAATGTGCCAGCATGTACCATACACACAACCTAAATGACATCAGTTCAAACATGGCTCTAAAACATTTTTTTTTCTTCGAAAAAAAATAGGTCATTTTTGAATAACAATAACTCAGATGTGCTTTGGGTAAGGCATATGGCAATATACCACATGCCTTCTACATCTTGTCAACTACACCTGGATGAAATTTCAGACTTCTAGGCCTAACCTTATGGGAGTTATGGAGTTTTTAGTTTGTGGTGTCACTGGCGTCCACAAACCTCTCCAAAACGTCTCCAAATGGCCAAATTGTGCCAAATGCTTTTTCTCACTTCTGTGACACTGGAAACATTACTGAAGCATTTTGGTGACTATAAAGCCTTCCTCCATGATTCAAAACATAATGTTTTCACACATTCATTTGATGGGTGGTCGGAGGGGTTTCCACACACTTCTAGGTGGCCATATTGAGATATTGTCATGCGACAAGACACTACAGAATAGTAAGCATTATACAAAAATGACATACTGAAGTGAATTTCAAACAAGGATTTTATTATCTTTCAATATACTAATACTGTATGTATGCAGCGGGGGAGGTAGCACTGGTGGATGCAGAGGAGGATCGTTGGCACTTCTGATGACCGCCTTCAGCAGGAGAGGGGGTTGGGCATCTGACTGCCTCACTTTCAGGCTCCCAATCCACATCACTGTCTTCAGACTGTGACCTACAAAACACAATGCAATGCACAAATGTTAATAATGAAAAAATATAATGAAAAAATATATAAATGCAATTAATAGGGTGCTATTTACATAGGAAATAAATAAACACAGATATATGATATTACATATTACACAAAAACATCAGGAAAAGTAGCCGTACATAAACAGAATAAACAGAATTGGGGGAATATTCCCAGTGTCCGGTCAGTGAAAAAGATCTAATTCTATTTGTTTACAAGCTTGATAAAAAAAAAAAATCTAAATAAAAAGGAATTAGAGGCTCAAAGAGAATTACATCATAGAACAGAATTACAAGGATTACATAGCTTTGGTTGAGTAGTTGAGCCTAGCTAGCTAGGCTAATTAGCCCCTGGGGCCCTAAACATTTAGCGTCATTTATGAAATGCTAATGTAAACTGTACTGTTCACTGTAAGCATAAGAACCCCTTCCCACTAACTTTCATTCAAATTTCACTCATGGCTAAATAAATCAATCAAACTTCATCAAAGATAACGGTACTCACCGATCTAAGATGTCGTCGAGGCCCTTAGCAAACATCTCCTCTCTCTCAGAGTCCTACTCACTGTCTACAGTTTCATCAGATGATGCCATGATCCATTCCAGGTCTTCTTCTCGGACATATTTAGTGTTTTTTGTGGCTTTCGCCATTGTAAACTGTGAAAACTGCCGTCAAAAAAAATTTAAATGTCCGGTGCGAGTGCGTCTGCTGCGCAAAGTTAGCCGCTAGCTGCCAGACGCAGCGATATTACTCGGCTCGTACATAACGGACCTGGGCACGCCTACCATCGTTGGAAAGGTAAAATAATTGGCTAGAAGCCTGAGTGATTGACATGTTGATAGCCAAAACGCTATCCCTGTACTAAGGCGGCAAATAACAGTAAAAAAAAGCCGATTGGCCCTTTAAACAAGGAGCGCTCCATGTACTTCACGGGCTGTGCTGGGGTGAAAACTGAACAGAGAAAAATGGGGACACTTTTATTTTGTAGCCAGCAAAGTGATGAAAACAAGCACACCCAACAACACCATACAGGAATTAGAGAAAATAAACATACGGCCGGCGAAGTCTGGATTTTATTTGACAAACAAAGTTGGTAGACGGTAAACAAATGGACTTTACAGGACGATATTCACAAGCTGGAATAATTTTATGAAAAACCATTTTGATGCTTTTTATCAGTGGATTCTTACGGACAACTGGAATATAAATAATTGAGGATCGGACACATATTACGGCTTTATGGCCGCATCAAAGGTAGGGAGTCGCCGTGCGTTTCTTGTATCTCACGTTTACCATGCTGGTAAATATCAATGATTAATGGTTTAGTGCTCATGATTTCTGCAAAATCAACTGGATGAATGAATTGCTGAGATTCTACCCTTTCCAACGATGTATAGTATGTCCGTAATGATGAAAGTTGAAGCGAGATACGTCACTGCGCAGTATAGAAAACAGTCAGTTATCTGAAATCGCCCGCCGGCGGGCGGGTGGGTGCGTAGAGGTTTTAAACAGAGTAGTTAAAATGAGCTTAACCTTAAACAACCACAGCAGTATAATATGATGCAGCAGTATTATTAATACAAAAACGCATTAATATATATAATACTAAAACAGTGACAGTAAACCATTTTTCTGCAGAGTGAGTATTTAAAGCAAAGTAGATCTGATGATACTATATCACCCAAATTCATTCACAGTGTGGTATAAGTACATTTACTCAAGTAAAGGATCTTCTTCCAGTACTGATGAATGTAGCATGAGTTTAATTTACACTTGTTTCTTGTATCCCTAGATGAACAGCGTCAACTTGTTTATTGTGTTTAATTTTAAAGCAATTTTCTCCCACTGCACAAAATGCTATATACTGTATCAAGTTTGCAGTTTTTCCCTGGGGAGGTCTTGTGTTCTTCATCAACACTTATCAGCAACTGAAGGCAACATCCTCAAAGTGCTAAGTGGCCTAGAGCAAGGCATAATACACAGTTTACAGGCTTATATTTGGTCACAGGAGTCTGAGCAATACACCAGTTATGTGTTCATGTAAAGTCACACAACTGACATGTGGCTGAGGGGACCTGCAGTTTCAGCTTTGTCCACTTGATGTCACAAACATTACAATGACAATGCAGGCGGCATTGCAGGAGGAAACAAACAGCTGGCATACTTTCTCTCTCTCTCTCTCTCACACACACACACACACACACACACACACACACACACACACACACACACACACACACACACACACACACAGAAATGAAAAGCTGTACCCACAACAGGCATATGGATGAGTGACATTTTTCAGGTGTGTGTTAGATTGACGTGTTGTGATCAGCAGAAGGAGAGACAGAGCTGTAGGCAGCCTCGTAGTGTCAAACCTCTGCACACCTTATTTAGAGAACCCCAGAGACTAGGTGGGAACCAGGGGAATAACATAGCCTCAGTCCCCCGCGTTGCCTAATCACCTGCACCTTAAGCAAAGCACCGTCTAGACGTTTGCCCTCAGCTGAGACCGCGCTGAAAGTTGGAGAGAGAACTTGAAAGAGAGCCATTTTGGGTGAAAACTCTGTCGTAATGAGCTGATAGTAACTGTGATGAAATGTATGCCTGAGCTGCAAACCTGTTTTAATTAGCATGTGCACCTTTTGTGAATATAAATGTAGACTCTTAATGAGACTGATCCAATTAGAGTTGGTAGCCTGAGAGATACTTCGTGTGTTATACACATTTTTCCTGGCGAATATGCATCCAATTTCTATTTCAAGTGCTTGGCAGGGATTCATTTTCACACCTACTCATTGAATGTTCAACTGAAAATAGTATACTATAGTTCTGTATAGGGCGTTTTTTGCAGAGAAAATAAATTAGCTCAATCCTTTTAAAGGCAACTGAGCTAATACTGCTTTTCAAGTATTTAAGCTTGTGGAGAGTCGCCCAGTATGACATGGATAGTAAACAACTTGTATATGAGTCATGACAACATGTTGATGAGAAAACTCAACATTAAATACTTATGTTCTTTCTTTCTGACATTTATGGTACCACAGTCATGAGTTTCTGGTTTATGGAAAGCTGGTTAGCATAATATCAACATTTAATTTTATTTACTTCAGTATTTTATTTTATTCTTTAACTACTTTAACTACTAATCATTCTATTTTTTTATATGGTACTTTATTGTTTTTTATATATTGTATATAGTACTTTATTGTTTCTATATTTGCCCTTGTATTTTGATAGTATTTGTAACTTACTTGAAAATAAGTGCTGCCATGATATCCTGGTTTCTTCTCGGGGATTAATAAAGTTATCTATCTATCTTAGCATAAACACTGGAAACACAGGGTGGCTGTGGTCTCATGGGTAGAGCCAGTCTTGTTATTGGAAGGTTGCTGGTTCGAGTCCCTTAGTCTGCATATTGAAGCATCCTTGGGCAAGATACTGAACCCCAAACTGCTCCTGATGTGGCACCTTGCTTGCAGCCACCGACATCAGTGTCTGCCAAATGCCCCAAATGTAATTGCCGATGTAAATGAAACAGCTGTGAGTTAAAGGGATATTCCGGTGTATGTTTAATCCATTGTCTAACACACTGTGATACCGAGTAAGACCCTCGAGAGATCAAGTTTGCAGACCGCTAGCTTACGTAGTTTTAGCAACTTCAGAAATGAGCGCACGATAACAATACATTGCAGTATACGCCTCCAACAAGAAACTACAGTCAAAAAGCCACAAATAATGCTCAGAACAGCACCGAACTTCAGCAACAGTACAAATACGGTCTCAGCATCCGACCTCCACTGACCGAATTGTAATTGTAAAGTGGACACAACTCTCCGCTCTCCTGAAAGTTTCCTGTTGTGGGGAAGCCCTGACGAGTTGATTACCAAGTGTGGTTAGAAATGCTTCTGTTCTTT